>NC_138986.1:84328745-84928745 GCF_964341445.2 Mesoplodon mirus | reverse complement strand
ATTTCTGCTCTGATCTTTATGACTTCCTTCCTTCCACTAACTTTGGGTTCTGTTTGTTCTTCTTTCTCTAGTTCCTTTAGATGTAAGGTTAAATTTTTATTTGAGATTTTTCTTGTTTCTTTAGGTAGGCTTTTATTGCTATAAACTTCCCTCTTAGAACTACTTTTGCTGCATCCCATAGGTTTCGGATCATCGTGTTTTTGTTGTAATTTGGCTCTAGGTATTTTCTGAGTTCCCCTTTGATTTCCTCTATGATCTCTTGGTTATTTAGTAACATATTGTTTAATGTCCATGTGGTTGTGTTTTTTTTACGTTTTTTTTTCCACATAAGTGATTGCTAATCTCATAGCGTTGTGGTAAGAAAAGATGGTTGATATGATTTCAATTTTCTTAAATTTACCAAGGCTTGATTTGTGACCCAAGATGTGATCTAATCTGGGGCATGTTCCATGTGCACTTGAGAAGAAAGTGAAATCTGTTCTTTTTGGATGGAATATTTTGTAAATATCAATTAAATCTATCTGGTCTATTGTGTCATTTAAAGGTTGTGTTTCCTTATTGATTTTCTGCCTGGATGATCTATCCATTCGTGTAAGTGATGTGTTAAAACCCCCCACTATTATTTTGTTACTGTCAATTTTCTCTTTTATAGCTGTTAGCAGTGACCTTATATATTGAGATGCTCCTATGTTGGGTGCATATGTATTTATAATTGTTATATTTTCTTCTTGGATTGATCCCTTGGTCATTATGTAGTGTCCTTACTTGCCTCTTGTAACATTCTTTATTATAAAGTCTATTTTATCTGATATGAGTATTGCTTGCTACTCCAGCTATGTTTTGATTTTCATTTGCATAGAATATCTTTTTGTATCCTCTCACTTTCAGTCTGTATGTGTCCCTAGGTCTTAAGTGTGTCTCTTGTAGACAGCATATATATGGGTCTTGTTTCTGTATCCATTCAGCCAGTTTGTGTCTTTTGGTTGGATCATTTAATCCATTCATGTTTAAAGTAATTATCAGTATGTATGTTTCTATTACCATTTTCTTAATTGTTATGGGTTTGTTTTTGTAAGTACTTTTCCTTCTCTTGTTTTTCCCACTTAGAGAAATTCCTTTCATATTTGTTGTAGAGCTAGTTTTGTGGTGCTGAATTCTCTTAGCTTTTGCTTGCCTGTAAAGCTTTTGATTTCTCCATCGAATCTGAATGAGATCTTTGCCAGGTAGAGTAATCTTGGTTGTAGGTTCTTCCCTTTTATCGCTTTCAGTATATCATGACACTCCCTTCTGGCTTGCAGAGTTTCTGCTGAGAAATCAGCTGTTAACCTTATGGGAGTTCCCATGTATATTATTTGTCATTTTTCCCTTGTTGCTTTCAATAATTTTTCTTTACCTTTAATTTTTGTCAGTTTGATTACTATATGTCTTGGTGTGTTTCTCCATGAGTTTATTTTGCCTGGGACTCTCTGCACTTCCCGGAATTGGGTGGCTATTTCCTTTCCCATGTTAGGGTAGTTATTGAGTAAAATCTCTTCAAATATTTTCTTGGGTACTTCTCTCTGTCTTCTCCTTCTGGGACCTTTACAATGTGAATATTTTTGCATTTAATGTTTTCCCAGAGGTCTCTTAAGAGGTCTCCATTTCTTTTAATTCTTTTTTCTTTATTCTGTCCCACTGCCATGAATTCCACCATTCTGTCTTCTAGGTCACTTATCCGTTCTTCTGCCTCAGTTATTCCGCTATTGATTCCTTCTAGTGTATTTTTCATTTCAGTTATTGTATTGTTCATCTCTGTTTGTTGTTTAATGTTTCTATGAGTTTGTTCTTTAATTATTCTAGGTCTTTGTTAAACATTTCTTGCATCTTCTTGATCTTTGCTTCCATTGTTTTCCCAAGGTCCTGGATCATCATCACTATCACTTTTCTGAATTCTTTTTCCGGAAGGTTGCCTATCTCCATTTCATTTAGTTGTTTTTCTGGGGTTTTATCTTTTTCTTCATCTGATACATAGTCCTCTGCCTTTTCATTTTGTCTATCTTTCTGTGAATGTGGTTTTCCTTCCACAGGCTGCAGAATTGTAGTTCTTTTTACTTCTGCTGTATGCCCTCTGGTGAATGAGGCTATCTTAGAGGCTTTTCTGGTCACAAACAATATTGAAACCATTAAAAAATTATGCATTATTTTTCATCTGTTTGAATTTGCTACAGCCGTTTTCTTTGTTTGTTTGTTTTGTATATAAATGCCAATCGTTCAGCCAGAGAAACTACAGCCTAGATATGAACACTAAGAATATAAAATTAAAAGTATTGTGTTGTTATTCCCCTAAAACAAGACTAGATGGACACTTAAAAGCAGAAATAGAATGAAGACAGACAGTTGATTGTTTTTTATTTTCTGAGAAACAGCAAAAATACGCAGAGTTTCTAAGATGGAGAAAATCATATATATATATATATATATATATATATATATATATATATATATATATATATACATACATATACATACACACACACACACACACACACAAATATATAATACCATGGCTTGAGGAATAAAAAAGGAAAGAGTAGCTGTGAATTCACCCAATTTCAAAATGTTGTCCTCTGCACAGAAAGAAGATATCCATAGAAAAGTTGGCACAGAATATATCTCGGAAGACCACAAACGATTGTTAGAGAAAAAGCTATGAATTTTAACCCTTCTTCTGACTTCAGGCATTGAATCCTGTTTGGATAGTACATTCAATATTGATGTATATATGTTCCTTTCATGGACTATCCTGTCTACAATGTACTTTTAGATATTGAGCTAACAAGTATTGTGAAAACTGAACTTGGAATCTAGGGCATGTTGGACAAATCAATCATACACAGGGACACAGAATAGTTCCTTGCTTACAAGGAAAAAATACATTATTTCATTTTATAACACAAAAATGATCTCTAAATGACTTCTACAAATAGGACAAACAGATGAGTGTGTGTATATATATATATATATATATATATATATATTCCATTCTTTAGGTTTCAAGGTAATTGCTAAACAGCCTGAAGAAATAGGCTAAGCTGGTGTTTTATCTATCTACCACAACTGACATACTCATGAATTCATATATAAATAAAAAGGACACTAGAGAGAAATAGATGAAAGTAAGTGAAATAAGAACTGTCAGAAGGGACATCTGAGACTGCCTGACAAAGTCAACTCTTAAGTTACCTGCACCTGAAAACAGGCAACTTCTGTAGGACTTTTGCTCTAAATATTTATAGGAATTCAGGTTATTTTGATGAAAACAAAATGCAGATCTTGTGGAGGATTGGAGAGAAAAATTAATCCTTCACTTTTATTAATCTATTCTAATGCTAATGTCAACAATGAAAAATAGAAGAACAAGATTTTTAGCAGAGTTTTCATAGAGGATATGATGATAAAGGGGATGACAAGGGCAGAAAACTGAGGTAGGGAAATGGAATAGCTGTGAAACTGCTACCCAGCTGACCAGCACCATGAAATGGTTTAAATTTAATGTTGAGGAATGCTCATAGAACAAAAGATGATGTACATTACAAGAGACAAAATGAATGATGTAAAACTATGCAATTTTACACAGCATTTTATAATATCTATGAGACTTTTGATAAACAATGGATTAAAATTGTGGTAGTAAAATATTCTTATTAATGCTATGTCCAACAATAGCTGTTGGTATGTAGATTATAGCCTAGACTATTTATGTATGTATTTATGTATTTATTTATTTGACTAAATTATTAAAACCAGTCATTCAGCATCTCCTGGATTAATATGTGGATTATGCTTTTTGATGCCCCTCAATCTGAAAAATGATTTTTAATCATCCCAAACAATCAACATTACAGAAAAATTTCAATAAAAGCCATTGAAGAAAAGCAACACATTTATTATAAAATATAGTGTTTAATGAAAGAACCCAAAGAAATATAAAACTAATTTAGCATGCAAACAATCAAAGAGTTCATGCCTGAATTCTTTCAATGTACAATGTAATTATAATTTAATTTTACAATAATGACAAAATATTTTACTGCTTTCTTCAGCAAGTACAGATGGACTTGTAAAGAGCTCACAGTTCAGCACTGTATTTACTAACAACATGAAACCTGGGAATACAAAAATGATATGTAAGACTATTCTGGAGATATTGAGTTAACAATTAAACAAAATATTCCATTTCTTATGATTTCAGGGCAGTCTTTTATTTATTTAATCTAATAACTTAAAGAGTTAAAATTGTGGAAAACATATGTTAGTTAATATGTATGTTTCTACTTCAAACATAGTGAAGGAGGAAGCCAAGTGAAATGTAAAATTCATAACTTGTAAAGTTGTAATTTTTAATTTATACTTTTTGGTTAAATATATGTTGAAATTTTACAGATTTAGCCAAAAAACAAACAAAAATAAAAAAACTAAGTCCTCCCAGAACTACTGCTTACATCCTAAATATATCATTTATTAATTATTTTGAAAATAACTATTGTTCCTAAAATATCAAAGCACATTATTCATTGTTTATTATAAATCGTGTTGAAAGAATAAAATATGCATGTTTATTGTATTCCACAAGTCTTTTAAAACCTGATTCTAAAATATCTCTAACTTTACTTCTTTTCATTATCTAAAAAATAGAAACTTATTTGACACAATAATTTTAAAAGAATTATATATATATATATATATATATATATATATATATATATATATATATATATCACTGAGTAATATTTCATTGTCCAGATGTACCACAATTTATCCATTTACTTACTGAAGGACATCTTGATTGCTTCAAAATTTGAGCAATTTTAAATAAGTCACTATAAACATCCATGTGCAGGGTTTTGTGTGGAGATGATAAGTTTTCAAATCTTTTGAGTAAACACCAAGGAGCATCATACCTTGCTCATATAGTAAAAGTATGTTTAGCTTTGTAGGAAACTGCCAAACTGTCTTCCAATGTATCTGTACCAGTTCACATTTCTACCAGCAATGAATGTGAGTTCCTGTTGCTCTGAACCTCTGTCAGCACTAGGTGCTCTAAGTGTTCCAGATTTTGGCTATTCTAATAGGTATATAGTGCCATCATATTGCTGTTTTAATTTATATTTCTCTGATTTCAGATGATATGGAGCATCTTTTCATATAATTATCTGCCCTCTCTATGTCTTCTTTGGTGAAATATCTATTAAGGTCTTGGGCTTATATTTTAATAGGGTTATTTGTTTATTTGTTGTTGATATTTAAGAGTTTTTTTTGTATATTTTGGACAAGAGTCCTTTATCAAAAATATCTTTTGCAAATATTTTCCTTCTGATTTTTCTGTTATGTGTATTTTACACGTCTTGTAGTTGTCCCACAGTTCTTAAATATTCTATTCCCTTTTTTTTCAGCCTTAGTTCTCTTTGCTTTCCAGTTTTCAAGGATTTTACAATACTTTTATATCCTCTAGCTCATAGATTCTTTCTTTAGTTAAGTTCAGTATGCTAATAAGCTCATCAGTGCATGTTTCATTTTTACAGTAATTTTAATTTCTATATTTCTTTTTGGTTCTTTATTAAAATTTCCATCCCCCTGATTACATTTCCTATCTGCCCTTGCATACTATCCACATTTTCTATCAGAGCTCTTAGCATATTAACCATAGTTGTTTTAAATGCCCAGTCTGATAATTTCAACATCCCTGCCATGTCTGATTCTGATGTCTTCCAATTGTGTTTTCTGCATTTTGATGTGTCCTGTAGCTTTTTCTGGTAGCCAGATAACATGGCCAGGTACAAGAAATTGCTGTGAATAGGTCTGTAATAATGGAGTGATGAGATGTGGAGGGAAGTAAAGTATTTTATAGTCCTATAGTTGGTTACAGTCTTTTAGTGAGCATGTGTCTCTGAAATGTGAACTTAATAAGCATTTCTTAGTTTTTTCTCCCCCTTAGGTAGGACATAATGGATAGAGTCGACTGAAGTTAGGTACTTCCCAACCTCTTTGGTTATTTACACTTTGATAATACAGCAGATAGCTAGGGTTCTGGTCTATCTAGGTTCCCTGAGGTCAGTTCTTGTTAAAAAGAATGGAACACTCTGTCATATGTCATAATGGTTCCTCTTCCCCTCCGCTTGCATGAGCAGATTTTTCTCCTGTATTTACTGTGGGAACCTGGTTGAGCTTCTGGAGGTAAACCTCACAATATTCACCCCCTCGTCTTTTCTTTTTGGACTTTAATACCTAGCTTCTAGAGATTTACAGACACATTTACTTGTTGTAGGTATGAGATAAACACAAATTAAGGAAGTTAAAGGCATGTATCTATTAAATTTTTTAATATAAAATTTAAATTTGTTAGAATAAAGCTTTTGGTAATTTCAAATGTATCTGTTATAAATTCTGGGTTTTTATGGCTGCAGTTGTTGTTTATGGATGTGTTTTCTTCATTTCGTTATAACAAACCTACATTTATTCATTTTATTATTTTCTTCAGTGAATTAACTTCTGCCTTTCCTGATCTCTATATTTTATATTTCCTTTCTATTACTTTATTTTCTGGGCTTATGTGTACTATTTCGTCATTATTTAAGTTAATTCTAAAGTTAGTTGCTTTATTCATTAAGTTTTCATGTTATATTTATAATATAAAACATTAGGTTGCATCTCATGTGTGGGCTAAATTAATGCAACCACTTTCTCCCATAAATTGTAATTTGCTTATAACTATGCACCGGTAGTTTTACTCTTAAGTATATATTCTAGAGAAATACTTGCACATAAATACCAATTTATATATATATATATATAAAATAATATATAAAATATATAAAATAATATATATGAAATATATATATATACACATATATATATTATATATATTATATATAATATATATAAAATAATCCATAGAATAATTAGTTGTTACTACAGAAAGAACATACATGTGTATATATTTATTTATATATAGTTAGATATAATGAAGTTATATATTATAAATATATATATTATAAATAAATATATATATATGTATATAGAGAGATATATGAGAGATAAATTTATTTAAAGGAATTGGCTCACACAATTATAGAAGCTACAAAGTCCAAAATCTTCAATTTTGGTTTGGCAGGCCGTATACTCAGGGAACAAACAATATTGCAGTTCAAGTCCAAGGACCGTCTGCTGGTTTAATAATCTCTTGTTAGGGTGAGGTCAGTCATTTATTCTTTGCAGTCCTTCAACTGACTGAATGAGAGTCACACACGTTGTGGAGGACAACCTGCTAAACATATGTTGCACCAATTTAGGTGTTAATCTTATATAAAATCACCCTCACAGAAGTACCCAGTGTAATATTTGATCACATATGTGGACACCGTGGCCCAGCCAAATTGACACATAAAATTAACCATCATGTAAGGGATAGAAGCAAGAATGGATCCATTTATTATAGCTTCCAATGACCCACTAGGAGACACTGTACTGCCTGTTCCTACAACTCTGGGATCTACAGGCTTATATATCCTGATTCAGAAAAATTAGTACACTTTAGCTAAGTGTCATAGCAAGAATCTCAGTGAATTATGGCTATGGCTTCTTCCTGGTAATTTTGGCTACTAGTACCAAAGGAAGAGGAAGAAACAACTCATCATCACATCATGAATAATTGCCTCCGGTCATCAGAAGTAGAGATACTATTAAACAGTAAGAGAAAGGAAGAATATGTGTGGGATCTAGAAAAAAAAATTAAAAAGGCATTTAATTTAGGTTCCTCTTGATAAACCCTTGACCTGTTTTGTTTCACAAACTTATCAAATGAAGCTTCAGAAGAGCAAGCTGGCAGAGATTCAGATTATTGGTGATGAGGGTTTGGGTTACACTACCAGATAAACCTTCTGAGACAAGCAAACATGGCATCTGAGGGCAAGGGGACTTTAGAATGAATACTAGGAAAGAGAGATGATAAGTATCAATTGCAGCATTGATTTGAGGTCAATGTTATGGGTGCAGACTCTAGTTTGTCCAGTTCACATCTTTCTTCTAAGAAATCCATATAATGAAATACCCACCAAACACTAAGAGGAGCTGTCTTTGTGTGTGTGTATGTGTGTGTGTGTGTATATATATATATATATATATATATATATATATATATATATATATATATATATATATATATATATATATATATGTAAAGATGTTTTCCATGCAACAGTAGTGCAAGAGACATGAGGATGTGCCTCTCACTTTCTCCACTAAGGAAGGAAGTTCTGTCATTTGCAGGTAGTATGGTCAGCAGACAGTCTATAGCTCTCAGCTCCTCCAGGGTCTGACTCAGCCTCAGGGAGCCCGTTCATCCAAGGTCATGTTTTTCTAGGGAAGCTCATATCCTGAGACTGAGCAAGGTGGAGGTTTAATAGACTGAATATTTCAGGCTGAGGGAGGATGACCCTGAAGAACAATTCTTATCCCAGAGCTCTCTACCAGGCTGGCTGTGGTTTCAGTCAGCCTGCACAGCAATTTCATTTCTTTCTTTGTTCAAGCTACTTTTCCCCATATTCCATAGCATCTTCTTGCAGAAGACTGAATGGTGGGCATACACTAAAAAAGAGAATATGGAAGATAGCATAGGAAACTTTATACACAATAGACGTAGATTCATTTATTCAAATTTGAAATAAAACATATTCCATTCAAGTATTTTGAATACTATACTGTTAATATGGCTTGAAAGCATCTCATTTGATAATATTATTATTTTAGAAACTGGATTAAATGTTTAATGGGCATCAAAATTGGGAAAAAAAATTGGAACTTAAAAATCAGCTCTAATATTAGTTTGATTTTGAGAGGAAAAAAGTATAAATTTTTTTTCAAGATTAGACTGATGCTGATCAGTAGTATTCTATAGCAAGTATTACATGGGCAGTACATGACAAAACATGATACAACTCCTTTATTTTTACATAGAATGTGCTTAATGAAACTAAAATTCTGATGACAAGTATTTCTTGGAGAACACACATAAGCTTGTGCACGTACACACACACATACACATATCTTTTAGTATTTAAACTACCATGTAAAACTTGACATCTAAAAATTAAGCTAAGTCATCAAGAATATGTGTCAGACTAAATGATAGTGACATCTGGATAACTAAATAGCTCCAACTTGGAGTGGGAAAAGAGTTGATAATTAAAGAGGTCCATTTGGATCTATCCATCCTGTGCTATGATCCATTGTCATATAATTGTGTGACATCAGTTATAGAAACATACCAGAAAAGTTTGTCTAGGTACGAATTATCTTCTTTCTTTCCTAAAATGCATATTTGTTGAATTTCTGCCACTAAATAAATGGTCTGTCCTCGACCTAAATCCAAAAAAATTATTTTCAAAGTCAGGTTTTCCTTCTTTGTGGTTATAATTTCCAAATGACTCCTGAGAACAAACTCTTTTCAGCTCCATAGTGATGTTGTCCCATGAGACACTTGTAACTTCTCAACTCTCCACATGTCAGTCTAGGGTTACAATTGTGTTTCTCTTGTATACCTTAAAAATCTTTAAATATATTACCTTGTGACCACAATTTGTCTTGAGAACATGATATAGTTGTGTGAAAGATATAATCAGAACAGAGATGTATATAAATATAAATATTATATAGATATAGAAAATAGCTTACAATCATGACTATTTAGCATTTTGTTTAGCTCTTTGTCCAGTCATGAATATATTTTAGTTGTTCCAAAATTCTAAACTCAAACATTATGAAGCTATATTTTGAACATCTACCATATCCTGAGCATTATATAAAATCATATATGACCTGTGGCCAAAGTTAACAGACATACTATTCTATAGGACACTTCAAATTGGGTTAAAGTCAGTGTTCTATGTATTGACTAGTTCATAGGAAAACAAAATCACTTAAAATTAGGAAATTACTTTTTTAGGACCTGGGGGGGTGCATACAACTTAACTTTACAATTAAAATGTACATTAAATTGACCAAATCATGAGCTATATTTCATTTGGTTTCAGAGATTTAGATGGTTTGAAATGTGGTTTTATTTTAGAGCCACACATTAGTTTGCCTGCCCTTAATTGACTATAGAAAAAAGACCTACTTACGTTTTTTCTTTTTTACTTCAACAGATTACTGCCCAGAACCTCTTCATTTTCCAAAGATTATCCCATTTATATTGCAGTGACTTGTTCAAAATAAATCATTCATAAGAACCACCTTATTTCTCTTTAGATAATAAGGTAGGAATTTGACCAGAGAAGGCGAAATAAAAAGTTTTTTTTTTTTCTGATTTCTTAAATTAAAATGATAGGCTCTGTGGGTGCCTCTTCATAGAATTTTCAGCTTGAAAAGGAAATTTTCTTCAGTGTGGTGCTAAGCACGGAAATAAAGTCTTCTTACAGGGTTGTCATGGTAACATGCATGTATCATTTTTCCTGCTCACATGTAAAATTTGTTCCCTAATATCTTCTGTGTATGTATTTTCTTTTTAAACTTTGTATAACCTGTGCTACATTTTGGCAAGATTCATCAAGTTTATATTACAACTAAATTCAATAATTAAATTAACTGATTTGCAAAAATGTATGTGTAAGAATCTACTGAGTTCATATAAATAAATGTGAGAAAAAATCATAGAAATTAGTAGTACTGTGTAATTTAGCATCAGGCAAAATTAAAAATATATATATATGGTTCATCAGTTTAATTCACTTCTGTTGCAGTATACTCATTTACATACAGCTAAGTAGAAACAGGTCGGTTGGAAGAGATTGCTTACAAGTGAATCAGGGCAATCTTTTTGCTACTGCTATAGCTGTTCCTACTTTAATCACCATTTCTACTACTATAAATATATAGTTTATTTAACAGTGTGTGTGTGATGTATGTGATAAGCACCTTACATTTCCTGTTTCATCATTAAAACTACTCTGTGCCATAAGCATTGTCATTATTTACAAAAAAAGAAAAAACTAACCAAAACAAAACAAACAACAAAAAATGCTTAAAAGTTTAAGCTCCTACTCAAACATACGTTTTGGCATTATGTTATACTTCCATTTCAGGAAGATTATTATGAAAATTCATTAGAAAATAAAAAGCAAAAATTGAGTTAGAAACCAAAAATGCAGTCTTCTCTCAAAAATGCTGTTAAAAAAAGGTTCAAACAGAAAGTTCTATGTACAGTTGAAGAAGCTGTGCCCTGTATATTTCATTAGGTCACATTTTAAGTCATGAGCACCATAATAAAAATTATAAAGTATATATAGTATATAAGTAATTTCAACTTGTGTACTGAAAAATTCCCTGTGGTACATAACATAATGTTAGTTTCTCCTTGAACAACATAACATAATGTTAGTTTCTCCTTGAACAAAAAATTATGTCTATCATTCAAAAAGTGCATATGTCACAAAACCATTTTGCCACTGAACCTCATTCTGTCACAACCTGACCCTTGTGGTCACAAGAGAGTTCTTGCCCTCCTTTATTTTACTCTGAAAGATTTATCACCTTCTAACATACCTATTTCCTACAGAGAATACTACAATATTCTGCTTAATATGTTCTTCAGGTGGAATCAGATAATCATTGAATAACTGCTACAAATTTCAGCTGCAGATTGATTATAGTTTCAGCTGTCAATGAGAAATACCTTGGTCAAAGTTTAACCTGAAAATACACTAGCTGAGTGGGGACCCAGCTATCAATCGTGTCCAGTGATAAAGGAATTCAAAGGCAGGCAGCCTTACCTCAATTTGGAGCAACTCTGAATGTCTCTCCAAGCTCCAAAGCTTCCTGTATGATTGACTGAGCCTCATTTGTTACCACATTATTAATCAACTCCCTGTCCTTCTCAATTCTGCTGTCCACAGTACTCAAAGTTATATATTATCCTAGAGGACTGTCCAATAAACGTCTCCATGAAATATTTTATTTCAGAGTAGGAGATTTTTATATAAATATAGCTATGGAGCAGATAAACATTTGTTTTCCCTTGAAATTGTAAATAAATCTACTGTTCTTTCAAATTTATGTTTGTAAACCAGCCACACTAGGATCTGACCCAGACCGTCCACCCAGCAAGCACCAAATGAGGTAAGTTCTAGCAGCCAAACTGGTCAGAGCTCAGTATCACCTACCAGCATGTCCACGATAGTCAGCCTGCCTCAAAGGAAGGGCCCACACATACCATATATGCTCTGGTCACCCTAGAGTATATAGCTCAGGTGACCAGAAGGGAATGTGTTGTTGAAACAGATATGATATCTCCTACATAAGGCAACTTCTCCAAAAATCAGGAAATGAAAACAACCAACTTAATACTTACAAATAAACACAGAGTTAGGCAAAATGAGGAGACAGAGGAATATAATGCAAGAGAAGAATAATACAAACCCCAGAAGAAGAATTAAGTGAAGTGGGGATAAGCAATCTACCAGAAGAGGAGTTCAAGGTTATAATTATAAAGGTGTTCAATGTACTCAGGAGAAGAATGGATGAATGTAGTCGCTTATAAGAGTTAGAAAATATAAAGAAGAAGAACCAAACAGAGCTGAAGAATAAATAATGAAAATGAAAAAAAAATACATTAGAAGGAATCAACAATGGCTTAGATGATACAGAGGAAAAGATCAGTGAACTGGAAAATAAAGTAATAGAAATTACTCAAGCTGAACAGAAAAAAAGGAAAAAAATAATTTTAAAAAATGAGGATCATTTATGAGACCTCAGGGATAACTTCAAGCATACTAACCTTTGCATTACAGGGTCTCAGAAGGAGAAGAAAAAGAAAGGGGCAGATAACTTATTTGAAGAAATAACTGAAAATTTCCTTAAACTGTGAAAAAAAAAACAAAACAGATATCCAGATCCAGAAAGCACAGAGAGTCCCAATAAATATAAACTCAAAGAGGACTAACCAAGACACATTATAAATAAAACAGCAAAAATTAAAGATAAATAGAGAATATTAAAAGCTGCAAGGGAAAAGCAACTAGTTTTGTACAAGGGAAAGAACATAAAACTATTAGATGATTTGTCAACCTAAACTTTGCAGGTAAGAAGAGAGTGGCATGATATATTTAAAGTCATGAAATGAAAAAAAAAAAAAAAACTATAGCCAAGAATACTCTACTTGGAATGATGACATCTTTCAGATTTGAAAGACATATAAACATTTTTGTAGACAAATAAAATCTAAAAGAGATCAGCACCACTAAATTGGCTTTACAAGAAATGTTAAAAGGACTTCTCTAAGCAGAAAAGACCACAAGTAGAAATATAAAAATTATGAAAGGAAAAGTCTCATTGGTAAAGGCAAATATGCAGTAAAGGTAATAGACAGACTATTTATAAAGTTACTATGGAGGTTTAAAGACAAAATAGTATCATCATTAACATATACATGAACCTCATAATAACCACAAACCATAAATCTACAATAGATATACATAAGTAAGAGCAAGAAATCCAAGCATAGCACCAAAGGTAGTTTTCAAATCACAAGGGAAGTGATCAAAAGAATAAGACAGAAGCCAGAAGCAAATAGTACTAAACAAACAAGCAAAAAAAAAAAAAACAGAATATAATCAACAAAATGACAATGGTATATACCATACCCACCATTAAACATTTTAAATGTAAATCCTCCAATCTAAAGATATAGAGTGGCTTAATGGATACAAAAATAAGACTCATATTTGTGCTGCCTACAAGAGACTCACTTCATATCTAAAGAAATATACAACTAAAAGTGAGGGGTAGGTGGCAAAAGATCTTCATGTAAATGGAAAGAAAAAGAAAGGTGGGGTAGCAATACTTATATCTGACAAAATAGGCTTTAAAACAGACAGAAATGAAAGAAAAAGAAGGACATTACATAATGATCAAGGGACCAAATCAAGAAGATATAACAATTGTAAATATATGTGGACCCAAAAAAGGAGAACCTAACTTCATAAAGCAAATGTTAACAAATATAAAGGGAAAAAATTGAGAGTAGCATAATAGTGGTAGGGGACTTTAACACCCCACTTAAATCCAAGGACTGATCTTCCACAGAGAAAATCAATAAAGAAACACTGGCCTTAAACAACACGTTAGCCCAGATCAACTTAATAGATACTTCCATTCAAAAAGCAGCAGAATGTTTCAAGTGCACATGGAATATCCTCAGAATAGATCATATTCTAGGCCACAAAGCAAGTCTCAGTAAATTTAAGATGATTGAAATAATATCAAACATCTTTTCTCACCACGCTATAAGACCACATCAACTACAAGAAAAAAAAAAAACTGCAAAAAATACAACCACTTGGAGACTAAACAATACACTACAAAATAATCAAAGGATCCCTGAAGAAATCAAAGATGAAATAAAAAAATGCCTAGATACAAATGAAAATTAAAACACAACAATTCAAAACCTATGGGACATAGCAAAAGTAATTCTGAGTGGGAAGAGTGATACAAGCCTACCTCAGGAAAGAAGGAAAATAAGAAACCTAACTTTACACCTAAAGAAACTAGAGAAACAACAAACAAAACCCAAAGTTAGTAGAAGGAAAGAAGTCATAAAATCAGAATAGAAATTAATAAAATAAACACTAAAACAATGAAAAGATCAATGAAATTAATTGCTGATTCTTTGAAAATATAAAGAAAATTGATAAATCTTTTTCCAGACTCATCAGGAAAAATAAATGGTTCACATACATAAGTAATAAAAAAGGGTGATGTTATAACCGATCCCACAGAAATACAAAGGGTCATAACAGATTGCTACAAAAATTATATGCCAATAAAATGGCCACCTAGAAGAAATGGATAAATTCCCCCAAATGCACAGTCTCCCAAGTCTAAACCATAAAGAAATAGAAAATATGAACAGACCAATTAGCAGACCACTAATGAAATTGAATCAGTAATCAAAAAACTCCCAATGAATCAAAGCTCAGGACATGTCATCTTCACAGATCAATTCTATCAAACATTTAAAAAAGAGTGAATAAATACTTTTTCTCAAAGTATGCCAAAATACTGAAAAGGAGATAACACTGACAAACTCATTCTATGAGGTCAGCGTTACCCTGATACATAAACCAGACAAAGACAGCACAAAGAAAGAAAATTTCAGGCCAATATCCCTGATGAACATAGATGTAATAGATGAACAAAATATTAGCAAACCAAATTTGGCAATACATAAAAAAGATTATATATCATGATTAAGTGGAATTTATTCCAAGGATGAAAGGATAGTTCAATATTGTCAAATTAATCAAAGTGATACAACCCATTAACAAAATGCAAAAGGATAACATAAAAAGGATAACAATCACATTATCATGTCAATAAATGCAAACAAATAATTTTATAAAATTCAATATCCATGCATGATAAAAACTGTCAGCAAAGTTAGCATAGAAGGAACATACCTTAGCATAATGTAGGCCATTTATGAAAAAATCACCATGAACACTGTACTCAAAGGTAAAATACTGAAAGCTTTTCCTCTAATATCAGAAACAAGACAAGGACGCCCACTGTAGCCACTTCTATTTAACATAACATTGGAAATCCTAGCCACAGCAATCAATGAAAAAGAAACAAAAGGCATCCAAATTGGAAGGGAATAAGTAAACCTGTCACTGTTTACAGATGAAATGATACTATATCCAGAAATCATCAACAACACACACACACACACACACACACACACAAAAACTATTAGAACTAATAAATTAATTCAGTAAATGTGCAGGATACAAGATTAATATACTGCAATCTGTTGCTTTTATAAAAACTAATAATAAACTAGCAGAAAGATAAATCAAGAAAAATATCCCCTTTATAAACATATAAAAATGATAAAATACCTAGGAATAAATTTAAACAGGAAGGTTAAAAACCTGTACTCTGTAAGATATTGAAGAAGGAAAGAAAAGAAGATATAAATAAATGGAAAGAAATAGCATGTCATGTTTTGGAAGAAATAATATTGTTAAAATATCCATATTACCCTAGGCCACCTACAAATCTGATGCAATCCCTGTCAAAATACCCATGATATTTTTCTCAGAACTAGAACAAATGTCCTGATACAGTAAGTCCCCTACATACTAACTTACAAGTTGAAAACTTTCAAAGAGGTAAATGTGCATTCCCATGTCCAATCATGTAAGTTAGTTCATGTCTCTGATGTACATTGTCACATGCGTGCATCTTCTACAAGTGGTTGTGCTTTTGTGTATTTTTCTGTACAGTACTATACAGAGTACAGTAGTACATTATCTTTATTTCAAGCTAGATCTGCAAGAGGATTACTTAATTGAACTACTTGTTGTGCAACATGAGGAGCTTACTAATGAAGACCTGATGAAATTGGAGGCCCAGATAAAGGACAAATAGAGACAACAGGAAGAACTGAAGAACTGAAGAGACTCATGATGCAGGAAATGACAAGGGGATTTTCTTTATTTGAGGAGACACTGTTAGTTTTTGAGGCACAGGACCTGAATGTAGAATGGTACATAAAGGTTTCAGCAGCCACTGATAATGCAATCCAGTGCTACCATGTCATCTATAATGAGAAAAATAGAGCTACTACCCAGACATCACTGGATTGTTTTTTCAAGATGGTAGATAGAATTGAATCTAGAAGGAACCAGAACCTGTGCCATCAATGTCAAGCATGAGTGGAATTGCAGCTTGCCCTCCATCTCCTATTGTTGATGATCCTTCAGCTGTACCATCTCCCACCTCCTCTCCCTCCTCCAGTCAGTAACTATTTTTGCCTGTTCACTTGATGCCAGCCCATGTGCACCAGCTGTTGTACTGTACTACTGTACTTTTCAAGGTACTGTACTGTAAGATTAAAAATGTTTTCTTTATTTTTTGTATTTTTTTATGTATGAATTGTGTGAAAAGTATTATAAACCTATTACAGTACAGTACTCCATAGCTGATGGTGTTAGTTGGATACCTAGGCTAACTTTGTTGGACTTACTAACAAATTGGACTTACACATGTGCTCTCAAAAGAGTACTAATTCATATGTAGGGGACTTAATGTATTTGGATGTGAACACAAATGACCCTGAATAGACAAAGCAATCTTGAGAAAAAGAACAAAGTTGAGGAGGTATCACACTTCCTGACTTTGGACTATACTACAAAGCTAGAGTAAGCAAAACAGGATGGTACTGGCACAAAAATATATACATAGATCAATGTAACAGAATAGAGGGCTCAGAAATCAACCTAGGCAAATATGGTCAATTAATCTACAAAAAAGGAGGCAATAATATTCAATGGGGGAAAGTCAGTCTCTTAGATAAGTGGTGTTGGGAAAACTGGACAGTTACATATAAAAACTTGAAACTAGAATATTTTCTCATTCCATATAAAAAATGAACTCAAAGTGGATTAAAGACTTAAATGTAAGACCTGAAACCAAAAACTCATACAAGAAAACATGGACAGTACATTCTTTGACATTGGTCCTTATAAAATGTTTTTGAATCTATCACCTCAGGCAAGGGAAACAGAATCAAAAATAAACAAATGGAACTACATCAAACTAAAGTGCTTTTATACAGTGAAGGAAACCATCAACAAAACATAAAGGTCACCTAGTGAATGAGATAAGATATTTGCAAATGATACATTTTATATGCGGTTAATATTCAAAATACCAAGAAACTCATACAACTGAACATTGTAAAATCGAACAACACAGTTGAAAATTGGACAGAGGACCTGAATGGACATTTTTCCAAATAAGACATAGAGATGGTCAACAAGCACAAGAAAAGATGCACAACATCACTAATCATCAGGTAAATGGAAATCAAAACCACAATGAGATATCACCTTACACCTGTCAGAATGCCTATTATCAAAGAGACAACAAATAACATTTGGTGAGGATTTGGAGAAAAGTGAACCCTCGTGTAGTTTTGGTGGGAATGTAATTTGGTGCAGCCACTATAGAAACTGTGTGTAGGCTCCTCAAAAAACTAAAACAAGAACTACCATATGATCCAGCAATTCCATTACTGGATATTTACCCTAAGAAAACTAAACCACTAAGTTCAAAAGATATATGCACCTCTATATTCAGTGCAGCATTATTTACAATAGTCAGCATATGGAAGTATTCTAACTGTCCGTCCATAGATGACTAGATAAAGAAAATGTGGTGTTTATGTACAATGGGATATTACTCAGCCATAAAAAATGAAATCTTGCCATTTGAAATAACATGGATGGAACTAGAGGGTATTACACTAAGTGAGATAAGTCAGACAGAGGAAGAAAAATACTGTATTATTTCACTTATATGAGGATTGTAAACAGCAAAGCAAATGAACAAACAAAACAAAACAGTCATATATACAGAGAACAAGCATGTAGTTGCCAGAGGGGAGAGGGTTAGGGTGGTGAATGAAATAGGTGAGGGAGATTAAGAGGTAAAACTTCCAGTTACAGATTAAATGAGTCATGGTATGAAATGTATAGTGTGGGGAATAGAGTCAATAATTATGTAGTATCTTTGTATGGTGATAGATGGTAACTAGACTCCTGATAATATTTAATGTGCAAAATTATCAAATCACTATGTTGTACACCTAAGGCTAATATAATATTGTAAGTCAATTATACTTCAAGAAAAAATAGATAAAATTTTAAAAATAAAGAAAATAAAATTCTCCCAAGTTCTGTATTTTCTTGGGCCCTAGAGCTCTAATTTATCTTTTATACCAGACAGCTATAGTGTTAAGGTTTCATTATTTATAGTTCTTTAGATGAAAAGTAGATATTAAATATCCTAAAACTGTAGCTTTCTTGCTATCAACAACCAATAAACAATGCCAGCAAATATAACCAAATTGTATGCTCAAGTAAAAGAATTTATCAGGTCCTGGATTATATTTCATACTATATTTAAATTACCATACAGAATTGGTTCCACATGATCTAGTTTTCACAAAACATTAGAATTATCTTTAGATCACTGTTATTTTCTATATTTTATAAATACTTTCCAAATATTTTGATCTTAAATCCAGATGACTTTATGCATACATAACATTAACACAAATAATAGAGCAATGCATAATTCTAAAATGTTTGGGAATATCCAAATTATTACCTCAGCTAAATCATGCCTTACTGAGTTCTTTTTATGTGTTCATTACAATGATAGACACAGAGAAAAAACAGAGAAAGATGTACTTATGCATAATTTTTCAAATAGGATCCAAATTGCTTTACAGGTATCAGGTAGGGTTTGGACAAAATAACTGGCAGTTTTTATTGAGGTTTTTGCTTGGATCTGGTGAAAACATGGTGAAAGTTTTATTCCACATAAACTCTTCTTCAGCCCCAAATAATCAAGATGAATCTAACTGTTGTATACTTATTTTGTGGTCAGGGTAATTCTAGACTTGCAATTAGAATCTCCCTTCAAGCCGGGAAGACAGCAACAGTAAGAGAATGTATTTCTCAGTTGCGGGCTCATCCACTTTCCACATCTTAATCACAGCTATAGCTCTTTTCTGTCTTGTGAACTGATCAAGTAGATGTTTAGGACATCTGCTAATAAAATCTTTGCATCCCAGTTGTGTTTGTCCTCATCTTTAGTATCGACAATTTCAGAGGCTGTTTCCCTCATTAGTCTAATTCCCAATCTGGTATTTGTGTTTCAGTTTCTGCTGAAATGTTTCAGGTTATTCTGCCATGTATTAGGAGTATGTCCAGTGGGACTGGTGGAGGAGTTAAGTTCATCAAAGAAATATGGAGAAGGTAAAGAAGAAAGAGAGAGCCTCAGCATGGACGGTCAGCTGACATATGGGGAAAGTAATGGATGTTTTCATATTATCCTCTGGACTGCATTTATATCCTTGTCCATCTAAGAACAAGCTTTGTTTCATGATAATGCCATGAAGCCTTTGCAAATATTACCAGAATATTGAAAGTCTTACATATTTTTTGGCCCCTTGATTCCCTGGAAGATGCCTGTTCCAACACTGTGCACATTTTTCTATTTAACTATTCAGTTATTTCCCACTTAACTAACCAAATACATAAATATTAATTATATATGTGTGTGTATATATATATATATATATATATATATATATATATATATATATGCAATTTGTCTACCACATTTAAATGTTGCTTATAGTGACTTTTTTGCTTGCAATACAATTTAGACTTTGAATCAATATTTTTATGAGTATCTTAGAAATACTTTTCCATATCAAGTGCTCACTTTATTCACTTTTATAGCATTTATTGTTTTCGTTGTCTATTTTAGAAAGTAATAACCCTTCTAATATTTATCCAAAAGTTCTTTAGGTTTAATCATCATTACTTTCCAAGGAACACTCTAAAGGAGAGGTTTGGCTTTTCTTAAAATTAAACTTAATGAAAATTTATTTTCATAAAGCATTGAGAAAAGTTTCATACTTGTACTTGAACATCCTCATAAACAATTTTTACACAACTAATTTTATTCAAATCTTTTAAAATCTCCTTCAGATATCCATTATTTACTATCAACTGTCCAGTATTCCTGTGGTCTATGAATATAGCTTCAATATACAAAGAGTGAGGTATCTTCAATAAATATTTGTTGAATGAATGACTTTATCAGCAAATGAATATAAAAATGGAAAAATATTGTGGACTGATCCAGGTACCTTTACTTTGGTATATTCTGTATAGAACAGGGGGGAAAGGAAGAAATATTGAAGAGACAATAATATTTCCTGATCACCTAACAGAGTGCTCAAAGCTCTACTATACACATCATTTATTTCCTAAACATATAGAGTCAGGGTTATTATTTCTCTTTGTTTCATAAACAAAGAGAATTTTAATTCAATTAAAAATGATCAGAGAAATGAGTTCAACTCATCTCTGATTTCAAAGTCAAGACTCTTCTATATACAGCAATAAAGATCAGTTTTTTAGACTCTGGGTTATTCATAACAACCTTATCCTTGTTGGGACCACAAATGCAATTTCAGATGGGAAGTAAAATAAATTCTATTTTAATTTTAAGATTAGCAACAATTCTGTCACCGACCTTCGTATCATCCTTAATATATTTAACCACATTTTGAGATTAGATTTCTCTTACAAGTCTTCTTACTATTTTTATTTTTGAATGAAAAGATTCAGGCCTCAGATAATTTTTTCCTGAATTAGTCTACTTTCAGAACATGTTCCTTTCTGTACCACCAGATCATACTGCCTCCTAACAGAACTTTGTTGTTGCAATAAATCAATATACATTAAAATGGCTGATGAAAAAACAAGAGTAAAGATGTGGAAGAAAGTTTTTTTAAAGTTTTGAATTATTAATTATTTATGTTAAATCTGTGGCTCTACAGCATATTTGAGAAAGGAAGCTCTAGAGTCCAAGTACCTGGTTTCAGATTTCAGTTCTTCAAGGTACTAGTTGCAGATTTGGGGCATGTGTTGTTTAGCTTTTCTAAATATTAAATGACTTTTTGTAAGTTAAAATAATTAACATTAGTTATCTTGAGTAGTGCAAAGATTAAATGAGATCATGTATATGGGGCGCCTGCCACATGATTGGCAAAGAGCAAATTTTAAACATTATGAGTAGCAAATGGAACACACTGGTCTTAAAGAGAGAAACCTGAAGAGGGCTATGGGCTGTCTACTATTTCCCAATGCAGGGCAAAAACAGTGTTCAAGTAAAGTTGCTTGTTGAATAGAGTTGCCAAATTTGAGCAGAAAACAACACACATATCATAGGAGAAATAAAGCGTGAAAATAAGCAGATGCTGGGAAAATGTATTCCAAATCTATACCAAAAAAAAAAAGTCTGAACACATATCAACATATTCTTCACTGTGAAATTAAGACATTTGAATGAACAATTTAGAATCAAAAAGAGAGAAGACAGAGGTCATTTGATGCTTATACTTAACTATGTCACATCTGAACTTTGCATCTCTGCATTTAGTGAATATTGTAAGCTATGATTTCTAATACATTTGGAAATGTATTTCATCTTTTGTTATATGAGCAGTTTTTAAGCTATACAGTCTTTAGACTTATTTGAATACTTCCAGAGATTTTTCCTTTGGCTTTGTTCTGATAGTCCACAGAATGTTAGCATTTTATTACCTTTATCATAACCCGAGAAATCAATACACTAAAGATAAGTACAACTTATGGTTAAACTTGTTGTTTCTAGGAATATGTCAGGTAGATGCTTAGGAAAAGCAAGTTAATAAGATTTATTCAAATTATCTTAATTCTGTATGGAGTAAATCTTGATCCAGTGAATTTTACTGGCTACATTGTAACTAAGTTACCACTAGATATTAAGCATTTATTTTTCCTTCTTATATATTTTAAAAGTTAGAATGCCCTACGAATCCAAACTTCTATCAAGTTTACTATAAGAGCAAACAAATTATGGTTTGGATTAATAACTGAAGAGATGTTTGTTCTTTAATTTTACTTATTTTCATCTTCCTATTTGAAAGCTAAATAGAATTATAATAACAAAAATAGAATTATGCAAACATGAGGAAGTAAACATACTCAAGGAAAGCCTTCTGGGATACAGAAAACTAATCTCTAGGGCTAAAAAATCTGGAAAACTGTCTTATATTGACTCATTATTTTCAAAGGAATGTATTTCTCTGTATGCCTTCTGGTCTCTGCCCCAACTGGGAGGTAGCATAGAAGCATTATTATGTTGTGGAAAATCAGGAGGATAAGGCTGCTCTGTGTGACAGCGTTCAATTACAGGAAGAAGCCCGGAGGTTTGCAGAGAATGCATAGGTGAATGAGATAGATTCCAAATGGCTAAGCATGAAGTTTCCTGAAAAGAGCATGAGCAGGAGTAAAACTGCCATTGCTTCAAGAAGTGCTTACCTAACACCTAGTCAATAAAGGACATGCATTAGTTTAGACATAAATTACACAGATGGGAGGCAATGAGAGTAAAATTTCTCCTGTGTTAAAATGTGTGTATAATATATGACTTACATATGCATACGTAAGTTTTATTATATATATATATATATATATATATATATATATATATCCCTCCCATGTTAAAATACATGTATGTTTAAATGTTATAGAGATATGTAATATTTTGCATACATTGTTATATGTAATATATATGTTATTGTTAAAAATTAGAAAACAAATTGTAGAAAATATTTTTATTCATATGCTCTTGAGAACGTATAAATGCTTTCCCCCTGCACTTTGGCCAAAATGTACTTTGGCCATTTTATTATTATGTTCTAACTCTAATCATTATCAGAACATTATATTTTATGGTTTTCCTCCCAGTTTCTTCCTTTCTTTAAAGACAAGTTCATTAAAAATACATTGAGAGTGATTCTTACATAACTGGAGAGTATATCATTAATTGTTTCTACACTGAAAGCCTTGCCAAATGAAGCCTATGACACAGCATTTTCATCAAAAAATTGTCATAAATCCTCTTATATTAAATCAGAAATTATCTCATTAAAATGTCTCAAAGCTTCATTAACCCAGTAGTATGATTAGTTAGCCAGATCAACTTGGAGCTACCTTTGTGTTGTGGAATTAAAGTGATTCTACTCACAACTCGCATGCTTATGTTTGAGCACTTGGTATAACCGAGAATCACAAAATGAATCATATGAATTTGAGCTGCGAGGGTAAAAATCAACAAAAGCCTCTTCTCCGGAGACTTTCATCCTTTGCCACCATGTCACCTAAATCAGGTTGGTGCCTAGAGGGAGTAAAGAGTGTATGGAGAATGATGTGGTACAGACAAAATATTAAAATAAGATAAAGGTAAAATTTTCCTCTCCAGCCTTTACAGATGGTATCACTGGCTAACATTTTCAGTGGCACTATTCCTTATTTTTAAAGTCTGCTAAAATTCTAAGGAAAAAAACCCTACAACACTCTAAAGATATGTTATTTATAACATATTTTCCAAAATGAGCTCTAGCTTATGATCATGTACCAGTTATAATGTGGGCAGGGCCATGCAGTCTGAAAGAGAAAATAGTATAAACCAATTTGATTGTAATTACAATAATAAATTTTGGTATTTATTGACACTATTTCCATTATACACACCCAATATATACAAAATTACAAAAATAAATATGTAAAATAAATAGCAAAATGTGCTCAAGCAATTTAAATTTATTTTATTGAACTCTTTCATGGTGCTATGATGACACAAATATGACAAAATGCACCTTTCCTACTTATTCTCAAAGAATGTAAAATCTACCTTGGAATAGTTTTTTTAATATGCAAATAACAACAATTTATATTAAAGCATAACAAATACTCTAGGACAGAAAAAGATGCAGTGCTCTATCAGTTCAAAGAAAAAAACAGTTATAATTTAATCTTATGAGAGCTATTATTTTCACTATATTTCTACTAATAATTTTACTTCCACTCATTTTTACTATAACCATAATTTTATTTTTACTTCTATTATTTGGGGATATTTGCAATGAGAATGTATTACTGATTTTTGTTTTCCAACTAATTAAGGTAAAAAATAGGTAGGGTTTAAACAATAGAAGAAAAGATTGTTATTACTTGGGAAAAAAATCATAGTGGGAGGAAGTAACAGATGGGTTGGAAGTTTTAAAATTTAAGTCTAACTGGAGCAAAGGAAAAAGCAGACGCTAATCCAAGTAAGTTACAATTATTTTTAAGAAAGAACTTGAAAAGAGATTTAGATGGCAATAATTATGAAAAGAAGCTTAACTTAATAAGTGGAGAAACAAATGCAGCCTGAAAGATAAACTTTTTATCAAAAGGGATTTATATTTAAAAAGCTAAAGCAAAACACATGCGTGGCACAAATCCATATGCATTTTCTGTAGATTTTCAGCAACTCAAAATCGATTGCCCAGCTTTTAATATTAAATATATTTTCCTATGCTGTTTTCATTATTTTAATAGAAATCACCTTTTATTTGAAAAATAAGAGTCACACTATCATTTGCTTTGTCTGGTTAGTAAAACCTTGCAACAAATGTTTGAAATTGAAATGATTTTAAAAAATTAAAATTGCACATCAAAATACAGAAGTTATTTTATTCATATGTGTGTATAAACATAAATATTTTTTCTTTGCGCTTTGACCAGAAATACATTTTGATCATGTTTATTATTATGTTATCATTTCCAATTAACATAAAATTACTCTCTATGATTTTTCACCTGGTGTCTTACTTCCAAAATAATTTTACTCAGATTCTTTGGGAATATTTTTCACCTGACATGAAGATAATTTAGGAAGAAAACTTATGAAGATGAACTCAGTCAGGCTACTTTAATAATAAACGTTTGGTATAAATACCCAAATAGCAAAAAAGACATAACCACAAATAACACAACTCTTGCATGGCATATACCGTAGAAAAACTGGGACCTCTGGAAATGGTGGCAACCTCAGAAACGTCAGTTTGTGGTTAATCTCATTTAGTCTCTTCTATCCAACTCTCTTAATATATACCCTACACTGCACTCCCCTCTGGCTTCTGTTTACCTAGCATCCTCTTGTTCCTAGTCATGGATCTTCATGAACCTTATGCTATTTCATGAACTTCCACCTTCAATGTCACTTTCTGTTTCTAACCAATCTTACTATCTTGATTTTCCCACAATCCAATTGAAATTTATTATTATACGAATCTAAATATTGTTGCTCATTTCACAGGAAATTGTTTTCTTAACAACGAGCTTATTCATAACTTAAAATTTTGCTGGTTGCAGGAATACCAATTTATGGCTAACAATGGAGCCCTCTGCAGGCTGCAGATAACACAGGCTTCTGTTGATCAAGGGTCTGTGGCCCACGTGCCTACTGAACATACAAACGGCAAAATGATGCCGATGTGGAAGGTTGCAGCTAGCTCCCTCTTAAAAGTCTTTCGATTTGGAGAAATTAGAGATGAACCTACCAGAAATCATGTTCAAGAAAATATCCTTTTTCAAAAGCCATTACAACATACACACCATTAACGTCACTAGGATTTTAATGATATTCCTGTAGTGATTTGGTACCCGTTCTGTGGCAATTGCAACTTTTTTAGGGTTTTCTTGTTGTATGATGCCTGTATATACGTATATATTTCTTTACTCTTGATTGAGACTTTCATTATCTAACTTATTTTCTCTTACATTATTTTCCTTAAACCCTTATTGCAAATGTTAACTTTAAATGCCCCGCCTCATTCTAATGTTAAGATTATTTAGAAAGTTTTAAATTTCTTGGTTTATCTGTGTGCATAGACAATTATTTACAAGCTGTGTGTTGGTTGTTTTACATCATGGTGCTAATATTTATCTTATTTAAAAGATTTTTTTTATATCTCTTATCTCCATTTTCTAAAGGTAAGTCATAAAAAGCAAAAACATAAAACATAGAGAAAATTTTTGATGAATTTGAGTTCATCAAGCTTAAAAATAAATCTAAAGCAATTTGTATTCTAAATGAAGTTAAAAAACAAGTTACAGACTATGAAAAGGTGCTGACATAAACTGACAAAGGATAGCATATTAATACAGATAAAAATCACTTAACTACATGTAAAATAAAACAACTAGGAAGAAACATCAGCAAAATATATCAACAATTATAGAGAGGAAATACAAAAGGCAAAAGGAATCTGAAATGCTATTTGACTAAGAGAAATTCAAATGATTATCACAATGAGTTAATGTTCATATCCAATAGATTCTCAAAACTAAAACTGTCCATTATGAAGTGTTGTGAAATATATGAGAAACTGAGTCTTCATACACTGACAGAGGAGTATATGTTATTACACTTATTTTGGAGAACCAATTGAAAATATCTAGTCAGTCTTGTGATACACACATTTTTACTTCTGGTCTTAAATGTGACTTTAAAATCACAAAATTACTGGATTTTATACTATACATGTTTAAATACATTGTATATATTTACATATGTAATTCAAAAGAGAAAATGGAAATCGGATAGATACAAACTTACGTATAGAATTACTTCTGGGAGAGATAGGAATAGGTTTGGTGAGGCTTCCAATGCATCTTTAAGGTATAGTATCTTCTTTATAATAGTTACCAGAATTAAGTATGGCAAACTGAGTAATCTGGGTGAAATGTTTAGGTAAATGGATTACATTATTTTCTATACTTGTCTGCATGTTGGAAAATTTCTCAGTTAAAAAATATTTTTATGTATAAAAATATCTTTGAGTGACTCAGCATGAAAAATATGGGCTTTATTTAATTATTTTTCTTCACAATTGTCCTTAGAGTTGCCCTCAGTCCTCTCTCAATGAATAACTTAAAATAACAACAACAAAAAAAATGGATGCAATTTTTGGAATATATACATTTTGATTAACATACTTAAAGAAATTTACATGCATTATCTTACTTTCTCTTCTTTATAGGTCCATGAGGAAACTATTATGTTTCACATTTAACAGTTGAGGCCATAGTGAATTAAATAATTTCTCTGAGCTAAATAAGATTGTTTCCACCACACAGATATTTAGTGGCCAGGATGTGCCTTGACCCTCCCCAAAGGCCACGTTCTGATCCACCATGAAGATGGTCTCCTCTACTATCTTATAAAGTTTGACTCTTCACAATGACTCAACTTTAGTTTATACTTGAAGTCAAATGGCTAGCATGATTTACAAGTACCTTTATCAAAAGCCAAATACTAATAATGCTAAATTGCATTAAATCAGTTTTAAATGAGATGATACATGTAAGACTTTAGAGCAGTGCCTGTAACTGTGTAAGCACTATGCACGTGTTCGCTGATATTGTCATTGTCATGGTTTTCATAGCTATGATGTGGTACTAAGTGTTGTGAGCAATAAAAAGATGAAGACAACATCCATGACTGTTCTTTTTTTTAATCCCTAAATTTTTAAATGGAGAATTTAATTTATTTCAAATTCAAAAGTAAATGGAGAAGAAATTTCTTTATAAAACTATGTATATGCCAAGGCAAAATGAAATGGATACCATAACAAAGGTGGAAAATATGACATTTTAGATTAAAGAGAGGTTAATTTTCCCTTTGAGATTTTGGGGAAAATACGGTAATTAGTTGAAAAGTTATCATTCTGACTAACTTTGTACCAGGATAACAATTATGAGCAAGGCAGAAAAGGAGTCTATTTCAGGTTGAAAAAGTAGTACGCCTAATGGGAGAAGCAAAATATTGAATTGTGTGGCTTGAGGTTTTGGGAGACTTATGCAAGAAGAGATGTTAGAAAAGTACCTAAGAGGAAGTCCTGCAGAGTCAAGCCAGGAATGCCAGCTACAGAGTTCATTCTGGAGTCAATGAGAAAAGTATTTAAATGGTTTCTTCTGTTATTAAAAGCCTTATTTAGTCAATTTGGTTAAATATACTTCCTCTAGACATGATATAGACTGAAAAGTTCTTAATGAAAAGCTCAGGTTTTCACACTTTCCTTTTCCCATATATTTAAACATATAATTTCAATTCTCTCTGCATTTGTGATACATATTGAAAGGTCAAGACAACTGTGAGTACTAGGTTTATTTTCCTTCACAAACTAAATAAGATTAGATATTTCACATTGGTGCCAATTTATCTTATTATTATTCTATTACTTTTATGTGCCTTTCTTTTCTTCTTGAATCTCACTGCAGTAAAAGTGTATTTGAACCAGTATCTCTTAGAGGATAAGAAATGTTCTTAATGACCATATTTTTCTTCTCTTGAGAATTTAGATAGTTAGATTAAGTTATCTCTCTCTGCCTGAGAATATAGGAAGACCTCCAAAAGACTGCATAGTTAAAGTTTTGGGGAAATCAAAAATTCATTAGTAATTGGTAGTAATCCAAGTGTGATTTAATGATGTAAGATTTCAGAGACACAACTTGCTCTGATCAAATTGGATTAAAATATTGCAAAACTTAGCAGAATTCTGCCAGTTCTGAACTAAAATAACCTTGAAAATTTTGGCTTCCTGGTATGCATTCAATATAAATTATTCAAGAAAAATATCAAATAGTAATATTTAGAATGAATTACATTATAAGGAAAATATTATGTTTGCATAAAGGGGTAATAACTAATTCAAAAAATTTAAATTTATAGTTATCATATGACAACGTAGGAAAAGTAATTAATCTTCCAAATCAAAATTTTTGAAAGATAAATGTAACCAGTCATAACAGTGAATCAAATTGATTTAGATTTTATTCATAATGGCAGGACATAATAATAAATTTACTTGTAGTTACTAAAATTATTTCTATATCAATAATTCTTTATTTTCAGTGCTTTCTATCCAACCCCACCTCTCTCTGCCGGGTTACAGATTTGTAGACTCTTCTATAATTACACATGTTTAAATGCATTTTAATCATTCAGAAGACAAGACGAAAGAAATTCTAGGGAGTCTTTTTGGCATTCTGAAAATATCTCATAAGAATCTAAATAAACAGACTGGTATCATTAGGATATTATTATATCTGTCAGGGACTTTTATTCCAACATTCTTCTAAGTTCATCCTCATTTAGTTACTTATCCTGAGGCAGTGTTAATCTTTACTTCCAATTCTTTCTTTTCCTGCTCCCTCATTTTCAATTTTATATTCTTATCTGTTTAATAATGTTTTACTTATGGTGCCATGAGGTTTTAGAAAAGAATTTAGTTCTAAGAAAGTTAATAAGTAAATGTAAGAATAAATATATAAATACAATATGTTATAAAAATCCATGTTACATGATTTTATATTTAGACATATAAAAATGAGTATAATATTGAATTTTATTCTGAAGGCAGTAACAAGTAGTAGGAAAATTTTTCCATTCTCATTTATATTTCAATCCTTGTCACTAGAATAGATGAATGCTGTGTTAATTTCTGTCCTTTATTAAATTTTGTCATTAGAAATGAAGCACTGGAACTTCTATACCCCAAAGTGTTTAACAGTTAATGAGCCTGATTCTCCCAATGCAAAATTTACTGCCTAGAACAAATGTCAGATATTCACAGCTGAAATAACCAAAATTCAGTAGAGTTTATCAGATGTGTTTCATCATTTTCCTAGTATAGGTGATCACAGTCTATCTGACTGATACACTGTTTCTGTTATCTTGTCCATGGTCTATGTAGATTTTGCTTACTTTGGTTGTTTTAAAGATGTTTGTGGATTTCCACAACAATCTGTTTAATTGTTCTTTTTCGTTTTTTTTTTCAGTCAAATAGAACTACCATATAGCTATATACTCAGTACTATGTTTTAAGGTAATTCCTAAATCTTTAAATTTGCCAATTACTAAATGATTTCTCCTGCACAACACAATCAGATCAATCAGGCTATTTTGTGGATTATTTTACCAAGTAATTAAATAGCTATTTCTACTTTGCTCTGTTTACCTATGAGGAAGAGAGGAAAATTACTTGAGAAAAAGCTAAATTTAAGCCAAAAACTTGTGCAGATATAACTATAGATAGTTTTAGAACATGTAACTCAACATTCTTTTCAATCCTATCCTATTCTGTTTCTTTTTCTTTTTAAATTGCATGCCCTTTTAAATCACTAGGCAACCTTCAGACAAAGAGCTCTCACCAAAGTGATACTATTCCAAAAAGATAGAATATAACACAGTCTCACACACAACTTTAAAACTTTACTATAGTATTCAAGTGGCTTAAAGTCAAGTGTCTACCTTAGTGTTTCTTTCTTTGAAGTGCAAACTTGAAGTATTTAGGATAAATAGTCTAAATTACTCCTTAGTAATGTATTTACAAATGTATCCACATGCTATGCATAGATAAATGTTAATTATATATTAATTGATTATAATTGCTTATGTCACACATCTTGTCTGTGTCAAGAAGCTAAAATAAAATAAGCATTTTTGAAATCTGTTTACACATCAGTCTACTGACATAGTTAACCAAGGTTCTAAATCATTTTATTTGCATGATTTCTCCAGATTGTAATGTGAACATATTGAAGTTTACCAGATAATTTATCCTTTGCCATGTTTAACTCTAACTTCTCTTAATGGAAGAGTAGAAATCCCAAGCCTTGAATTTCCAGTATGTTGTTTAAGATCTCAAACCATTTCTCTTGTCTAACTGATCTTTTCTAATTAGAGTTTAATTGTGCATATACTTTTTAAACTTTTATTTAAAGAAATTACCATCTTTTACTTTTTATTAATTCTTTGTTTTTAAATCAACTTATTTAGAAAATGTGACTAGTTTACCATATTTATTATAATTAACTGGAAGAAATGTCTAGCAACTTTTCCTCTAAGAATTTAAGGAACTGAAACTTTTATTTAAAGAAATTACCATCTTTTACTTTTTATTAATTCTTTGTTTTTAAATCAACTTATTTAGAAAGTGTGACTAGTTTACCATATTTATTATATTAACTGGAAGAAATGTCTAGCAACTTTTCTTCTAAGAATTTAAGGAACTGACTTCCGGGTAAGATGGCGGAAGAGTAAGACGCGGAGATCACCTTCCTCCCCACGGATACACCAGAAATACAGCTACACGTGGAACAACTCCTACAGAACACCTACTGAACGCTGGCATAAGACCCCAGACCTCCCAAAAGGCAAGAAACTCCCCACATACCTGGGTAGGGCAAAGCGGAGAGATCCCCACACAGAGGATCGGTGCCGAGCGGCACTCACCAGACCGAGAGGCTTGTCTGCTCGCCCGCCGGGGTGCGCAGTGCTGGAAGCTGAGGCTCGGGCTTCGGTCAGAGCACAGAGAGAGGACTGGGGCTGGCGGCGAGAACTCAGCGTGAAGGGGGCTAATGTGCCACAGCTAGCCGGCAGGGAGTCCGGGAAAACTCTGGAGCTGCCGAAGAGGCAAGAGACTTTTTCTTCCCTCTTGGTTTCCTGGTGCACGAGGAGAGGGGATTAAGAGTGCTGCTTAAAGGGGCTCCACAGACAGGCGCAAGTCGCGACTGAAAGCACGGAGCCCAGTGACGGGCGTGGGACGCTGGGGCTGCTGCTGCTGCCGCCAAGAAGCCTGTGTGCGAGCGCAGGTAACTGCCCACACCGCCCTTCCAGGAGCCTGTGCAGCCCGCCACTGCCGGGGTCCCAGGATCCAAGGGCGGCTTCCCTGGGAGAACGCACGGCATGCCTCGGGCTGGTGCAACGTCACGCCGAACTCTGCCGCTGCAGGCTCGCCCCGCACTCCATGCCCCTCCCTCCCGCCCGGCCTGAGTGAGCAAGAGTCCCCGAAGCGGCTGCTCCTTTAACCCTGTCCTGTCTGAGCAAAGAACAGACGCCCTCCGGTGACCTACACGCAGAGGCGGGGCCAAATCCAAAGCTGAGACCCAGGAGCTGTGAGAACAAAGAAGAGAAAGGGAAACCTCTCCCAGCAGCCTCAGAAGCAGCGGATTAAAGCTCCACAATCAACTTGATGTACCCTGCATCTGTGGAATACATGAATAGACAACACATCATCCCAAATTGAGGAGCCCAGAGTCAGTGCTGTGCCTGTGAGGTGGGAGAGCCAACTTCAGGACACTGGTCCACAAGAGACCTCCCAGCTCCACATAATATCAAACGGCAAAAATCTTCCAGAGATCTCCATCTCAACAACAGCACCTAGCTTCACTCAACGACCAGCAAGCTACAGTGCTGGATACCCTATGCCAAACAACTAGCAAGACAGGAACACAACGCCACCCATTAGCAGAGAGGTGGCCTAAAATCATAAAAAGTCCGCAGACACCCCAAAACACACCACCAGACGTGGACCTGCCCACCAGAAAGACAAGATCCAGCCTCATCCACCAGAACACAGGCACTAGTCCCCTCCACCAGGAAGCCTACACAACCCACTAAACCAACCTTAGCCACTGGGGACAGACACCAAAAACAACGGGAACTACGAACCGGCAGCCTGCAAAAAGGAGACCCCAAACACAGTAACATAAGCAAAATGAGAAGACAGAAAAACACACAGCAGGAGAAGGAGCAAGATAAAAACCCACCAGATCTAACAAATGAAGAGGTAATAGGCAGTTTACCTGAAAAAGAATTCAGAATAATGATGGTAAAGATGATCCAAGATACTATTTCCCAGATCCAAAATCTTGGAAATAGAATAGACAAAATGCAAGAAACAGTTAACAAGGACCTAGAAGAACTAAAGATGAATCAAGCATCGATTAAAAACACAATATATGAAATAAAAAATACTCTAGACGGGATCAATAGCAGAATAACTGAGGCAGAAGAACGGATAAGTGAGGTGGAAGATAAAATAGTGGAAATAACTGCTGCAGAGCAAAATAAAGAAAAAAGAATGAAAAGAACAGAGGACAGTCTCAGAGACCTCTGGGACAACATTAAACACACCAATATTCGAATTATAGGGGTTCCAGAAGAAGAAGAGAAAAAGAAAGGGACTGAGAAAATATTTGAAGAGATTATATTTGAAAACTTCCATAATATGGGAAAGGAAATAGTTAATCAAGTCCAGGAGGCACAGAGAGTCCCATACAGAATAAATCCAAGTAGAAATACGCCAAGACACATATTAATCAAACTGTCAAAAATTAAACACAAAGAAATCATATTAAAAGCAGCAAGGCAAAAACAACTAATAACACACAAGGGAATCCCCATCAGGATAACAGCTGATCTCTCAGCAGAAACTCTACAAGCCAGAAGGGAGTGGCAGGACATATTTAAAGTGATGAAGGAGAAAAACCTGCAACCAAGATTACTCTACCCAGCAAGGATCTCATTCAGATTTGATGGAGAAATTAAAACGTTTACAGACAAGCAAAAGCTGAGAGAGTTCAGCACCACCAAACCAGCTTTACAACAAATGCTACAGGAACTTCTCTAGGCAAGAAACACAACAGAAGTAAAAAACCTACAATAATGAACCCAAAACAATTAAGAAAATGTGAATAGGAACATACATGTCGATAATTACCTTAAATGTAAATGGACTAAATGCTCCCATCAAAAGATACAGATTGGCTGAATGGACACAAAAACAAGACCCATATATATGCTGTCTACAAGAGACCCACTTCAGACCTAGAGACACATACAGACTGAAAGTAAGGGGATGGAAAAAGATATTCCATGCAAATGGAAATCAAAAGAAAGCTGGAGTAGCAATTCTCATATCAGACAAAATAGACTTTAAAATAAAGACTACTAGAAGAGACAAAGAAGGACACTACCTAATGATTAAGGGATCGATCCAAGAAGAAGATATAACAATTGTAAATATTTATGCACCCAACATAGGAGCACCTCAATACATAAGGCAAATACTAACAGCCATAAAAGGAGAAATCGACAGTAACACAATCATAGTAGGGGACTTTAACACCCCACTTTCACCAATGGACAGATCATCCAAAATGAAAATAAATAAGGAAACACAAGCTTTAAATGATACATTAAACAAGATGGACTTAATTGATATTTATAGGACATTCTATCCAAAAACAACAGAATACACATTTTTCTCAAGTGCTCATGGAACATTCTCCAGGATAGATCATATCTTGGGTCACAAATCAAGCCTCGGTAAATTTAAGAAAATTGAAATTGTATCAAGTATCTTTTCCGACCACAATGCTATGAGACTAGATATCAATTACAGGAAAAGAGCTGTAAAAAATACAAACACATGGAGGCTAAACAATACACTACTTAATAACGAAGAGATCACTGAAGAAATCAAAGAGGAAATTAAAAAATACCTAGAAACAAATGACAATGGAGACACGATGACCCAAAACCTATGGGATGCAGCAAAAGCAGTTCTAAGAGGGAAGTTTATAGCAATACAATCCCACCTTAAGAAACAGGAAACATCTCGAATAAACAACCTAACCTTGCACCTAAAGCAATTAGAGAAAGAAGAACAAAAATATCCCAAAGTTAGCAGAAGGAAAGAAATCATAAAAATCAGATCAGAAATAAATGAAAAAGAAATGAAGGAAACGATAGCAAAGATCAATAAATCTAAAAGCTGGTTCTTTGAGAAGATAAACAAAATTGATAAACCATTAGCCAGACTCATCAAGAAAAAAAGGGAGAAGACTCAAATCAATAGAATTAGAAATTAAAAAGGAGAAGTAACGACTGACTGCAGAAATAAAAAAGATCATGAGAGATTACTACAAGAAACTCTATGCCAATAAAATGGACAACCTGGAAGAAATGGACAAATTCTTAGAAATGCACAACCTGCCAAGACAGAATCAGGAAGAAATAGAAAATATGAATAGACCAATCACAAGCACTGAAATTGAAACTGTGATTAAAAATCTTCCAACAAACAAAAGCCCAGGACCAGACGGCTTCACAGGTGAATTCTATCAAACATTTAGAGAAGAGCTAACACCTGTCTTTCTCAAACTCTTTCAAAATATAGCAGAGGGAGGAGCACTCCCAAACTCATTCTAGGAGGCCACCATCACCTTGATACCAAAACCAGACAAGGATGTCACAAAGAAAGAAAACTACAGGCCAATATCACTGATGAACATAGATGCAAAAATCCTCAACAAAATACTAGCAAACAGAATCCAACAGCACATTAAAACTGTCATACACCATGATCAAGTGGGGTTTATCCCAGGAATGCAAGGATTCTTCAATATACGCAAATCAATCAACGTGATACACCATATTAACAAACTGAAGGAGAAAAACCATATGATCATCTCAATAGATGCAGAGAAAGCTTTTGACAAAATTCAACACCCATTTATGATAAAAACCCTGCAGAAAGTAGGCATAGAGGGAACTTTCCTCAACATAATAAAGGCCATATATGACAAACACACAGCCAGCATCGTCCTCAATGGTGAAAAACTGAAACCATTTCCACTAAGATCAGGAACAAGACAAGGTTGCCCACTCTCACCACTCTTATTCAACCTAGTTTTGGAAGTTTTAGCCACAGCAATCAGAGAAGAAAAGGAAATAAAAGGAATCCAAATTGGAAAAGAAGAAGTAAAGCTGTCACTGTTTGCAGATGACATGATACTATACATAGAGAATCCTAAAGATGCTACCAGAAAACTACTAGAGCTAATCAATGAATTTGGTAAAGTTGCAGGATACAAAATTAATGCACAGAAATCTCTGGCATTCCTATATACTAATGATGAAAAATCTGAAAGTGAAATCAAGGAAACACTCCCATTTACCATTGCAACAAAAAGAATAAAATATCTAGGAATAAACCTACCTAAGGAGACAAAAGACCTGTATGCAGAAAATTATAAGACACTGATGAAAGAAATTAAAGATGATACAAATAGATGGAGAGATGTACCATGTTCTTGGATTGGAAGAATCAACATTGTGAAAATGACTCTACTACCCAAGGCAATCTACAGATTCAATGCAATCCCTATCAAACTACCACTGGCATTTTTCACAGAACTAGAACAAAAAATTTCACAATTTGTATGGAAACACAAAAGACCCCGAATAGCCAAAGTAATCTTGAGAACGAAAAATGGAGCTGGAGGAATCAGGCTCCCTGACTTCAGACTATACTACAAAGCTACAGTAATCAAGACAGTATGGTACTGGCACACAAACAGAAAGATAGATCAATGGAACAGGATAGAAAGCCCAGAGATAAACCCACGGACATATGGTCACCTTATCTTTGATAAAGGAGGCAGGAATGTACAGTGGAGAAAGGACAGTCTCTTCAATAAGTGGTGCTGGGAAAACTGGACAGGGACATGTAATAGTATGAGATTAGATCACTCCCTAACACCATACACAAAAATAAGCTCAAAATGGATTAAAGACCTAAATGTAAGGCCAGACACTATCAAACTCTTAGAGGAAAACATAGGCAGAACACTCTATGACATAAATCACAGCAAGATCCTTTATGACCCACCTCCTAGAGAAATGGAAATAAAGACAAAAATAAACACATGGGACCTAATGAAACTTCAAAGCTTTTGCACAGCAAAGGAAACCATAAAGAAGACCAAAAGACAACCCTCAGAATGGGAGAAAATATTTTCAAATGAAGCAACTGACAAAGGATTAATCTCCAAAATTTATAAGCAGCTCATGCAGCTCAATAGCAAAAAAACAAACAACCCAATCCAAAAATGGGCAGAAGACCTAAATAGGCATTTCTCCAAAGAAGATATACAGACTGCCAACAAACACATGAAAGGATGCTCAACATCTTTACTCATTAGAGAAATGCAAATCAAAACTACAATGAGATATCATCTCACACCAGTCAGAATGGCCATCATCAAAAAATCTAGAAACAATAAATGCTGGAGAGGGTGTGGAGAAAAGGGAACACTCTTGCACTGTTGGTGGGAATGTGAATTGGTACAGCCGCTATGGAGAACAGTATGGAGGTTCCTTAAAAAACTACAAATAGAACTACCATATGACCCAGCAATCCCACTACTAGGCATATACCCTGAGAAAACCATAATTCAAAAAGAGATATGTACCAAAATGTTCATAGCAGCCCTATTTACAATATCCCGGAGATGGAGACAACCTAAGTGTCCATCATCGGATGAATGGATAAAGAAGATGTGGCACATATATACAATGGAATATTACTCAGCCATAAAAAGAAATGAAATTGAGCTATTTGTAATGAGGTGGATAGACCTAGAGTCTGTCATACAGAGTGAAGTAAGTCAGAAAGAGAAAGACAAATACTGTATGCTAACACATATATATGGAATTTAAGGAAAAAAAATGTCATGAAGAACATAGGGGTAAGACAGGAATAAAGACACAGACCTACTAGAGAATGGACTTGAGGATATGGGGAGGGGGAAGGGTAAGCTGTGACAAAGTGAAAGAGCGGCATGGACATATATACATTACCAAACATAAGGTAGATAGCTAGTGGGAAGCAGCCGCATAGCACAGGGAGATCAGCTCAGTGCTTTGTGACCGCCTGGAGGGGCGGGATAGGGAGGGTGGGAGGGAGATGCAAAAGGGAGGGGATATGGAAACATATGTATATGTATAACTGATTAAATTTGTTATAAAGCAAAAAATAAAAATAAAAAAAATAAAAAATAAAAAAATAATAAAAAAGAATTTAAGGAACTAAAAAAGTGTAAGTATCACTATGTGATATAATTCATAAATATCTCATACCAGTAATACTCATCAAAAATATTTTTTAGAGGTCAGGACATTGACATTAAAAAAAGTCAGGTATGCTAATTTCCAGTATTACTTTATGCTAAGATTTGTAAACTTATAGAGTTTGTTGTGAGATTTAAGTATTAAAATAAAATTGATTTTCCTTCTTATAGTACAGGAGACAAGATTCAATTTTATCCAATAATGTAAGTCACTAAGTAGAATTTAGTAATACCAATTGAGGGAAAGATATTTTATCCTTTTAGCTAATTCTGGAAAATTATTTCTAATGTATTTCAAAAGCAAATAATATTCTAATAAGTTTCAAAGAAAAAGCTTTTCTGTGAGGACCTGAGGATTTAATATAAATACAATAGTGAAATCTATATTATATAAACCAGTGCTAATAATATATGTGTCCTGCACTGGTCATCAGACACAATAATATTTATACTGGTTTTAATATATTTCTTCCAAATCAATTTTTTCTATTGACTTATTTTCCCTAGAGCCACTATACCTTTGTTATTTGGATTTTGTTGTTGTTGTTATATTGGAAACTGTGTTTTGTTCTGCAATACTGCATTCTTAAACTATATCAGAGGCAGTGACCAAGTTGAATTTGGAAAGGACACAGAGAGTATAAAGCCGCATTGGATATCCTTGGTGACGACAATCACTCAAAAATTCACACCTCATTTCACTCCCCATGATATCCACTCTCTGACTTCCTGTACTTTCATTACCTCAGTAGGGCCTCTGACACATTCTCCACTCTTCCCTCTCAAACGTGTTATTGCATATAAGTGACAGAAAGTTCAGTTCTGCAAATCTTACAGCATGTTTCATTGACTCTTTCCCTTACTTGTTATTGTCGAATCCTTACCTCCACCAAGATGAATTTTTTATTGGAGTGCCATGTACAAATTTTCTCTGCTGTGTATGGCACCTTCCATGCACTGCCTTTTGTACTGTTTCTCCTCCAGCATAATTGCCATTACCAAGGGACTATGGTATGCAAGAAGTTAGACACCAAGAAAATGGTCTCCAACACAAACATATAACTATGTGTGTTGATACATAGTGTGAATGGGAAAAATAAGACCTAATAAAATAGTAAATATATAAGGCATAGTTTAGATTGACAGGTCACAGAAACCATGAGATGTTTAAGCATTAGGAGAAATTATAAATAAAGTAACTTTTTATGTTTCGAGTTTAAAAAAGTGTGATGTCAAATAGCTAGGAAAACAATATATAGGAGGAGCTATGAAGGAGAACCAGTCCTAACAGGTATAAAACCATACTACACATCCATCACAATTAAAACAGGAGCATGAATAGCAGAACGGTCAGTGGAGTAGAAAAGAAAGTCCAGAAATAGAGCCAACAACAAATTTTTAAAAAATATATTATAAGATAACTAATTATATATCAAATTACTAGAACAAAGATCGTTTTTGGAAAATTGATGTTGGAAACAATGAATATTTTTTTGGAAAAAGTTAAAACTATTTTCACAATATACAAGAAAAAACACATGGATCAGTGATGTGAACTTTATTTTTTTATTATTTTTTACTACAAGCTGGGTAAAGGGAAAGGCTTTCTATTACTAAAATGCAATGAAAAGAAAAGATTGATTGACTTAATTAACTAAAAAGAAAGAAAACTTTTCTGTGGCAACAAGTGCCAGGAGCAAAATCAAAAGACAATGAACAAACCAAAAGAAAAGTATATGCAGCATATATCACAGTTACATGATTACTATCACAAATATATAATAAACAGTTTAAAAATTGAGATTAAAATATTCAAAAATCTAGAAAATAAGGAAAAGACAATGACAATCCACTATATATATACACACACACACACACACACACACACACACACACAGCCCTTAAAAATATGAAATGATATTCAACTTCACTCATAATGAGAGAAATGCCATAAAAAGTACACTGAAATTCCATTTCTAACCCACCGGATTAGCAAAACAGCAGAAGCTGGAGAATCGGCAAGGCTGTGAGAAATCAGGCACTCATGTACTTTGTGAGACAAGGATGAAAACTGATACAATTCCTTTGGAGAGGAATCTGGAAATAGCTAACAAAGCTAAGATTTTTGAATATGCCATTGACTTTCTACTCAGCTATCCCACTTAGAGGAATGTATCTTGATTATACAACTCAACCAATACAAAAATCACATGCATCAGCAGAACATTATTTGTAATTGCAAAATATTGGAAAACTATCATAAGAGATTGAGTAGATATACTATGGTACATACACGTAATTTTGAATGTAAAATTATAGTTAGCAGCTGTACAAAAGGAATGTCTGTGAACTGATACGGATTTAGTTATAGGAGATAATCTCAAGTAAAAATAAATACTCTTTTATAAATATATATATATATATATATATATATATATATATATATATATATACACCTTCATATAAATAACCTTTGTATAAAAGGCAAAAGAAAAATAAGATAGCAGAGTGTGCTTCTCTTTACAAAAGAAGTACAGGTAAGCATTAAATTGTTTACATACAAGGGGTTGGGAGAAACATGGTAGAAGAGATACTGATTTTTATTTTGTTTTGACTTTTGTAAGCATGCTAATGTTCTAAATTGTGAATAAAAATTCAATTCAATCAATAATGCAAAGGATATACATGTAGAAATGAAAACGAACTTAAATGTATTCAGATGTATTTCAAATGAATACCATAACCATTCTGAATGGAAAAGAAAGAGACAGAGAAATAAAGAGAAGGGAGGGAGAGAAAGAGGGAAGGACAGAGGGAGGGAGGGAAAGAGAAGGAAGAAGGTAAAGATGAAGGAAGAAAGAAAAGAACTAGGTAATTTAAGGACCTATTATTTGACAATATATCTTAAGTCTCTGGTGGGAGTGGAATTGCAAACAATTCTTGAAATGTTTTTAATAGGTTTATTTTTTGTAGTGATATGGACAAAGAAATCTGAAACGATTTTAGACATATTATAGGATTGAGCGAAACATGAAATGTGTTGATACTTTGGGGAGGCAAGTTTCACTCTGAGGAAAAATGAGATGACAAATGTGCAATGTAGGAAATAAGAAAGAACCATGGGATGATACACTGTAATTGAAGGTATCAATGAAACTCATGATTTCTAAATACGTCTATGCATAATTTTATGTATGCATATGTACACATATTTATATACATATTTATGTATAAGCATGGCTTATATACATTTGTAAGAGTGATGCAAATATGTATTTATATATACATATGTATCTATATATTTTCAAGCTCTGTCCTCTGAAAGGACCAAGTAACAATGATACATACTCTAAGAGCAATTAGCTCATCTTGTACCTGATCTTAGTCACTAGTACTATTTTCAACTAAAAAGAACTAGAGATTCTAAGAGAAATTTATCTTACAGGGTTATATCGGGGTTTGTACAAAATGTGCTTGGAATATTATACTAGAAAATTATTAAGTAATAATAATAGTATTAATAATAATGTTATTGGTCAAATCTGGGACAACTTGGGGAGCAAAATAATTCAATATGTTAATTACATGTACATATTTAAAAATAACACAGATGTGTGAGTTCATAAAGATAATCAATCAACCAATCTATAGGAATATAAATATACAACTGGGGAAGAGGCAGGGATAGCTAATGTTGAAAAACCAACACTATGTAACCACCATATTGGGTTGGATCATGTAATCACCAGTGGAGCTAAGAATCATCAATGGATGTTATGTCTAGGGGGGAATTATGATGAAGAATAGGCTATCTTCATCTTCTTAAAGTGTCTTCCTAAAAACTGCTAATTCGTTGAAAGGGAAAAATAATCTATAAATATGGGGAAAAAACTCAGATGATTCCTTAATAAACTCATAAGAATTAACATCACTGGTGAGGAGAGATGGACATCATGTGGCTTCAGATGTGATGCCCTGAAAAGAACAAAAAACAACTCATCAGATTCCAGCCATGATACTTAACCTGATCATGAGGAAATATTGGACAAACCCCTCATGGAAAATGCTCTATTTTTTTAAAATGAGGAGGAAACAGCACTATTCAAAAACGTCAATTTCACAAAAGACAGAGAAAAGCTGTGGAAATGTTACATATTGCAGGAAGCCAAAGTGACAGGAAAACTAAATGCAACACATCTCCTAGACTGAATCCTATACAGAAGAGGGAAAATATATAATAAACAGCATTATAGCTTCAACTGACAAAAATGGAATTTGGCTAACACACTAGAATCAGTATTGGATATTGGATATTGAATGGATAACTATACTGTGGTTTTAGAAAAAATATATTGCTATTCGTAGAAATTACAAACTGATGTATTTCGGGGAAAGGGCCATGAGGTATGCAGCTTAACTTCAAATATAAGGAAACACAGAGCCACAGAAAGAGGCAAAGCAAACAATAAAGCAAATGTGGTAAAAGGTTACCATTTGGTAAATCTGAGTAAAGAGTATGCAGAAGTTCTTAGTACTATTTTAGTTCTTGCATTTTTTTTTACATTTGAAATTATGTCAAATAACAAGTTCAAACAGCAAAAAACTTTGATGTATTTGTTACCATATTTTAGCAACATTAGAGAAAGAGGAGATTATTGAATTAGTTAAGGGTGATTTTAAGACTATTAGAAAAATGTATTACATATTTATTCATAGAATATGCTTTGTTGTGCTGTACAACTAGAGGAAGGCTTCATTCAAAAAATTCAAAGCTTGGGAATTCCTGGGTGGTCCAGTTGTTAGAACTCAGTGCTTTCACTGCTGGGGCCCGGGTTCAATACCTGGATGGGAAACTAAGATCATTCAAGCTGCTTGGTGTGGCCAAAAATCCCAGAAAACAAAAATGTAAACCTGGTATTTCCATCAGTATCAAATTTTAGTAAACTCCTTGTCTAGCCAGACTGTTATTAGCTAAGCAATCAGATTTCCAAGTAATCATGGCAAAGAGAAGAAAAGCTGTAACAAAGATAACAAAAACTAAATTTCTATAAAAATTTATTTAGTCTTCAAGCAAGTTGTTTTCCATTCACATAGCTGAAGAGCAAGAGACTAGTTAGGTTCAGAATGTCACATGAAAATCATCCTAACAAATGAAAATCGTCTCTAATGTTACATGAGAGGGTAGTAAAAAGACAAGTAAAATATTAATAAGAAGATTATATCTCAGGTGTAAAATAATATTTACAAACTGCTTAAAGAAGACTGACTCTTTAGTTTGTGGATCTTATAAATTTAGATGATCTAGTCACCATCTAAGTGACCAAGCATCTTATTTCTACAGCCTAAGAACATTCAATCACTTTTAATCTCTTGGAATGATAGTTGCTTCATTTTCATAATAAAATTTAATACAGATACAGTATAAATTTCATACTTTATGTCTCAAAGGATAGGCCAAATTGTGAGTTTCTTAAGTGTAGAATGTTTGATTTGTCATTTTTTCAAACCAAACCTACTGGGTACTAAACAAACATTTATTTTCATTTATTCATCAAACAGGTGTTGGATATTTAATCTGGAGTCACTGTGCTAAGTTCTTGACGTGTAATAATGAACAAAATATAGTGCCTATTATAGGTAAACTCATTAATCAACTACTGTTTGGTTATACAGTTCTAAATGTAGTAGTCTTTCCCTTCATGGAGTTTATATTCTGGACTCTAGACTCTAGACAATATAGCAGAGAAAATCAGATATATAAACAATTATACCATGAGAAAATACTATAGGGATCAAGAATATTTGTATAATGGTTGAATATTTGGTGTACTCCATTTGTTAATTATCTGTTTATAGTATATATTCTGACTTACATATCCTTGGGAAAGAATAGTGAATGGGAGACATATAACTTTTACCGTCTAGTGTTGACGGTTTAGTGGGAAGTGGGAAAACTAATTAAAATAGTAATTTAGTATTTACTCTGTGTCAGGCACTTCGCTAAATACCTTACATATGTTAAGTCTTTTAATCCTTATAACTTTTTTTTTTTTTTTTTTTTTTTTTTTTTGCGGTACTCAGGCCTCTCACTCTTGTGGCCTCTCCTGCTGCGGAGCACAGGCTTCGGATGCGCAAGCTCAGCAGCCATGGCTCACGGGCCCAGCCACTCCACGGCACGTTGGATCTTCCTGGACCGGGGCAGGAACCTGTGTCCACTGCATCGGCAGGCAGACTCTCAACCACTGTGCTACCAGGGAAGCCCCCTTATAACATATTTTAAAGTACTATTATCTTTTCTATTTTCTAAATGAGTAAACATACAGAGGTTAGAATCACATGCCCAGAATGTGATGGAGCCAGGTTTTGAACCAAGAAGTGTGCCTCCATTCACTCAACCACTGCACTATGGTATTTCTGAGATAAGTACGATGACATGGAAGTGAGGAGAAATATCAAATGCCACAGGAACATGTTACCTAAAAAGGGGACAGGACAGCCTTCTCTGAGAAATTGATATTTAGGTTAAGACTGAAAAAAATAAAAATAAAAAAACAGAATTTGCTTCTTTAGAAGCAGTTGCAGGAACACTGTTCCACACTGAGAAAATAACATATGAAATAGTTACTAGAAATGCAGAAACTTATAAGCAATGGTCAAAACTTTGAGCTTTTTCCTTGAGCCTAGGAATAGGGAAAGTACAATCCCTGGGGCAGATCCATGTGCCATCTGCTTTTGTAAACTAATTTTCATGGAATTCAGCCACTGCTGTTGGTTGATGTGTCACCTATGATTTACTTTGTGCTATAACATCAGGATGGAGCAGTTATGACAAAGACCACACAACCTGAAAAGCCTAAAAATTTACCATCTGGTCATTTACAGAAAATATTTGCTGATCCTTGTTAAAGGCAATAGAATTAAAATCAAAAGTGTCAAGTTGGAAAGGGACAGGATTAATTTGCATTTAAATATTTCACTCCACGTACAGTGTAAAAAACGGTTGAGAAAGAGCAGGATTAAAGGACATAGAGGCCATTTCAGTTTCCATTCACAGATAAGAAGTGATGTTGGCTTAGAATAGGGTAGACAGAGGGGATAGGAAAAAAAATGTATAAAGTTGAGAGAATGGAATGGCTCTGATGATTAATGGATATGGAAAGTCATAAATAGTAGGAGTTAGGACGATATCAGTGTCCTGGTTTAAACAACTGAGTAGATGGCAGGTGGAGTAAGGGAGAGACAGAACATGGGTTAGGGTACTTTAAGTAAGATTTTAATAAGAATTCTGGGTGTAGCTGTCTAAATGAGAACTGAAGCAAATTGTGTCAGTTCACCAAAGATAGGGGCAGAATCTGATGCTGATTTTGAGTCTAGTTTCTAAATTATCAGTAAATATGTAGGCATAATACAGCAACTTTAAAAGATTTAACATGTATTTTAATGTAGATATACAATTGATTTAAAAAAATGAAGGTACAGCAGATTAAATAGTTGCATACTATTTATGCAAAAAGTTGGCTTTAAGTTGAATATTACTATCACTTGATTTATGTATATTTTTCGTTTGTAGTAAGTGTTCAATACATAAAATATCCATATTTAGAAATCAACTATGAGAGATGTGAGTAATGTTTCCCTATACCATTCTCCAGATACAAGTCCTGCTGCTGATTTAAAATCTGTCTACACTATTCTTTGAGGTTTATTAACCATATTATAGTATAGTGTTATAGTATACATGCATATCTGTCTATAACTATGCATACATAAATATTATACATATATATTTAATATATATATTACACACATGCTCCCATTATTCTGTCTCACTATAGTACCTGGCAGAGTGCTATATGGCTTTACAAATATGAGCCTTCTAATTTACCAATATCACTCATTTTTAAAAAAGCTACATCATATCCAATATTATAAAGTAATCATAGTTAATTTAGATCCTTTGACAATGGATAGTTTCCAATTAGGTGCTATTATAAATATTCAAATATTAAATATGATATAAGATTTGAAATCAGACTTGTTCTCCTCTAGTGACCAAAGCTTGTATAAACCATGATTTTATAGAATATGTGACAGAGAGTTAAGGGTTAGTAGAGAGGTAGTCTTTCCAAATATGATAGGAACTTGAGTTGTGTGATTTTCTGAAGACTTTATTATGTTTCTATTAATAATTTGAAAGCATTTTACTTATAAGCAGAGATAGTAGCAAAAAACGGAAACTAAAAGAGTAAACAGCTGGTTTAAAGCTGGTCTTCAGAATCCTGGATACAAGACTGACAAGCCCCTAATGCAGGATTTGCCATTCTTTATTGGGAAGTGGTCTTATACTTAGAGCAACAGATTTTGCTTAACATTTGTTAAATATTCTATACCTTTCTTATGTGGAAGCTTTTTTGATAGTTTTTTCATTTTAAATATTTACTAGCTTTTCTCCTATTAAACATTCACTCAAAATTATTTTAATAGAATGATTAACAATAAAATAAGTTGTATAACTGAATATGAAAGGAACATTTAATAGCATGTGTCTTTGATAAATTATTGTAAGGTAAATGGAAAATCCCTAATTAGAGATATATTCATAATATCTTAAATACCAGTGTTCAGCTGGTCAAACAATTTGATTCCAGAAGCGGAAATTGGAACTACTAAGGAACCTTTCATTAGTAAGTAGGACTAGTAATATATAAAAACATTTGTAGAAATAAGATCTGTACACCATATGGTTTATTCAAGAAGGAGAATGCATGCCCTTGAAATACATTTTTCTTAATGCATTAAGTGATTCACAATCAATTTAATCACTAGATTAAAAACAAGCATTGGAAGAAATCACCTGGTACCTAAAATATTTTGATCTTTCAGTTCTTGAGATATTCAGTATTCTTGATCTTCCTTTGCTCTTCTTGGCTCATTTGACCTATATATAAATTTAAATAGCTCCCTGGCTGGCAGACAGGCTATCTCATCATATGGTAAATGGTAATACACTCCATTACACAGTAACTTAAAAATCATAGACCCACTGAGAAGCTGCTCCAAGAGTTTAACTACTCTCCTGTCAGATATCAGCCAATATCTAGATATATTATCAAGGGAGACTCCACTGACCACAAAAGGATCTGAGAGGGAGTCGGGAACTTATTTCAGTCCTATATAAAATCCTCTGGGGCTTCCCTGGTGGCACAGTGGTTGAGAGTCCACCTGCCAATGCAGGGGACAAGGGTTCATGCCCCGGTCCGGGAAGATCCCACATGCCACGGAGTGGCTGGGCCCATGAGCCATGGCCACTGAGCCTGCATGTCCAGAGCCTGTGCTCCACAATGGGAGAGGCCAAAACAGTGAGAGGCCCGTGTACCACAAAAAAAAAAAAAAAAAAAAGCCTCTGGAAGTTCACTTGCTTAATCTAATTTTTATTGAATGCATACTGAAAAAAAATTTAAATCTCCATATCAGATAAGACTCTGCCACCAACTCTCTCCTTGATCAGTTCTCTAAAGTCTCCTGACCACTTATATATTGAATAATTTAAAAACTGTTAAAATTCATATTTTTCTGAAATTTTTCTTGTTTTATTTCACAATGTCTGTATATTATATAATATGAAATTGGCAGAAGGAAGAGAGACAATCACCAAACTGATCACCTACGTTCAAATACCCAAATGCTATTTTTAATCTTGCAGAGATTCCTAGTGATGTGCTATTCTTTATTTAATGGTCACTTTATATTTAGTGTGCCACTTCCAAATATTTAATTGTGTAGCAATGCAAACATCACCAAAAACAGATTAGAGGACAAGTGCACTGTAATTATTCTTCTCTTATTCCTACTACAAAAAGGCAATACGGTGGCTGTAGCCAACAGCATGTTAAAACACTACATTTCACTTAGCTGATATGTAAATACTTCCTATGGTTTTTATTTTCACTTCTAAGCATGATCTATTTTTAAAGGCTTATTTTGATAATCAGTGAGAGAGTTAAGTGTGGGACTTTGAATTTCTTGGAAGAAAGCTATTATACATACATACATAGATGAGCGGATTTAAAAGAAAATTACTCTGGTCTGAAACATATGCAGTATTGATCATCCTAATAATACTATAATTATTATCCCTATCAGTTTTAATAGCATGGAGGAGGAGGGTAGAACTTTCTCCTGGTGTATATCAAGGATGTCCAGCATCTGCCCATAATAAAGTTTCCTGTATTAAACATACTAGAGAGAAGGGTTAGTTTTGAAATTTTTCACATTTTTGATATTTAAAAAAGCTGTGAAGTTGCCTTTCCTTCAAGACGTGTGATTGCCTAGCATTGCATTATATTATTCTTGTGAATAAAGAGGCCTTCATTGATTGAATGTTCTAAGGAGATAGTAAGTCACCATAAAGGATAATGAGAGGAACCAGTGGGAAGGAAAAGTGAAGATTGCAACTGGGTGTCCTCCTAAACAACAGTGGTCAGTGCCCTTCACCTGCACAGAAAGGGTTCAGCCAAAACGGAAAAAAAGAACTAATATGAATATTTATATATCCCTTATTCACAATTCCAAAGTGATCATATACCTCAATTGTTTATGAAACAGAAAATTTGCACATTAAATTTCATGATTTCAATACATGAACACATCAACTCTCATCTAAAAGAGAAAAAATTCTGTTTCAACACACAGAATATTTTACAACCTTGCAAATGTGTAAAAGACTGAATAACACAAAATGAATGCCTTTCATAACCCACTACAACCACTGGACAGAAAAGAGAAAACTATATACTGAACTATAAACTATATACTAAAACTATATATTTTCATATAGAAAACTATATGAATTTTTTCCAGTGCACCCAAGTATTATATACACCATTTATATGTCTAGTTTAATTATTAAGATCATATTGGGTCAATTGTGCAGCATGTGTGTGTGTGTGCATGCACACATGTGTATATACATATAATTTGGATTTTCAACATATCTGAAGTAAGGTTCAATGTGCAGTCAAAAAGATAGATCCTCAAATTTAAAATAAATTCAATTATGGTAAATGAACACTTCATGTTAAATAAACCAAAACCCAAGAGAATGCCATTCTCCAATTCAAAACTCCACCTTTTACTGAATATAGAATTGACTTAGCTTTAAAAATTATAAGCCCAATGATGTATATGGCAGTTTGTGTAATATATTACTCTGTATTTTTCTGGGAAATTATGTGGAGAGTACCAAAAAACTTAATACACTTTTATTTCTCTTTACCTTATTCTGTTACACTGGTAGAGTGCTTTACAGATTATAAACTACTTTCCTATGTACTATTTTTTCTTACCCTTACAAAAACAATCTTATGAGGTCAATAGGGGAATATCATTTCCAAGTTCTATAATTATTATAATATTTTTCAAGCTCTGAGCAATTAAGGAAACTCTCTGAACCCAAACCTCTACAAAATAGTAGAGCTAAGATTTGTAATAAAACCATGCTTATTGGAGGGAGATCACGCTTAACTGCACTTCAAAATAATGATTAGCTGCATTGTTTTCCTAACTAGGGTATAATGATTGGCTTCACCAGTATTTGATTTTGTACTTGTTCCTTCTGCAGGAGTATGACCTTCGGAGACCCAGAATCTCAAACCTTGTCAAATCTTGGTTATTCACTGTATTTGAATATTTTGTCCTCTAGGCTGCATGTTCATAATTGAAACTGGTTCCTCCTGAATGAAATGCTTAAAATTGTAGATACAGTGACCAATAAATAAAATTTGAAACTAAAGACAAAAAATTTTAAAAAGTAAACAGGAACAAAGTTTTAAAATATTACAAAAGAAAAGTAGAGTGAAAGTTAAGAATAGAGAAAAAACTGGGGCATAGGAAAAGGGGAAAGGGAATATAAGAGAAACGAAAAAGAAGTCATGACTGTCACACTTTTAGCATGATTTAATTGCAAATTTCATAGAATAGTTTAAAGTAACAATTAAAAATGAATTTCTATATATCTGTCCTCCAAGTGTCTGCATGCTTATGGTGTGCAATTATCTTCTACCTAGCAGAAAGACAAGGGGTACTGCCATGCCACGTGCTTTATTTACTTTTAGCCTGTTTGAATCAGCCACTAATCTGAGTTACTGCTTCTAATACCATTGTAACTGCCACCACTGCTCTACAAATAATAGTGATAATAATATGCTATATTTATTAAACAATTTTTATTAAGACATTAGCTCCAGAACAGGAAGGAATCACTCTGAGTTTTTATAGTTATCTTTGAAAACCAAAAATCAACATCACTGGGGATCAAGAAATCTAGGAGAGAGTTCCTTCTCACTCAGTTTTTCATTTGCCTTATCTCTAAATGGTGTTGGTCCATTTTGATTGTCTCTTTACCCATTAATACCCTCTGTAGAATATATAAATCAAGTATTAATCTATAAACCTATTGTCCCGAGGCATGAATATGTGACTTGACATGAATGAGATAAATTCTTTACATATTTCTATTTAATTGACATTTTGAATGACAGCTCTGTGCTTATTAAATTATATTCCATCCTCTCTCCTAAATTTAAAAGAGCGATACTTGGAATTACAATGACTCACAGAATCACTCTTCCTCTCCCCTTCTGCTGTGCAAAACCCTCTGAAGATTTGTTAGAGAACCTAGTCCTTCCACCTTCTTTATTCTTTTTTAATTGGAAGTTCTCACCTTCCAGTACACGATCTAGGTTTAAAGATACACTTTAAACATTTTAGGGGCCCCTGAAGAATAAGAAGTCATGTGTAACTACTGGATAGAATAGATTGTGTGACTATTTTTTTTCATATTTTTATGTTTACCCACTACATAACCAAAAGAAGTTATTTTGCACTAATATATTTATCCCAGTATTCTATGTAAAATGTTTCCCAGGATTGTTCTTGCTATATTTTATGAGTTAGTATTTTGGATTTGTATGTGTGTGTGTGTGTGTGTTTGTTTGTTTGTTTGATTTTGCTTTTCTAACTCCATTTTTTAGAATCACTCTGGTGATTGTAAAATAATTCAATGAGGTTTGAGTGGTATTTCTTTGACCCTATCTATCTATTTATCTATCTATCTATCATCTGACTATCTATCTATTATCTATCAATCATTTATAGTGAGATCTATTATTATAAAGAGCTGACCCACAAGATTAAAGAGGCTGAGAATCCCCAGATCTGCCATCTGCAAACTGAGATCCAGGAAAGCCAGTGGCATAATACAGTCTGAGTCTGAAGTTTTGAAAACCAGGGGAGCTGATGGTGTAAATCCCAGTCTGAGGGTCCAAGAAGTTGAGATAAAATGTCCCAGCTCAAACAGTATGGCAGGAAAAAGGGCAAATTCCTCCTTCCTCTGTCTTTGTTTCATTCAGGGTCTTAGTGAACTGAATGATGCCCAACCACAGTGGGGAAGGCCATGTACTTTACTGAGTCCACCAATCCAAGTGCTAATCTCATCCAGAAATACCCTTACAGACACAGTCAGAAATAATGTTTAATTTGAGCACTGCACAGCTAGTCAAATTGACACGTAAAATTACCCATCAAAATTACTATCATTTTTCTTTAAATGTTTGGTAACTAACTGGTGAAATCATTTGTGTCTAGTTTTCTTCATGGGGAATAAATTCTTTATTGTATAGGTTGTGCTTTTAAAAAATGTGTCAATTTTATTTACTTGCAGAATTATTGACATAAATGTGTTCTTAAAACACTCATCCCTCTAATGACTGTAAGATTTGTAGTGATGTTCACAATTTTAAAATTTCTGATTTAAAAATTAATATTTATTTATTCTTCCCCTTGATTAGCCTTGCTAGGCCCTATCAATTTTATTAATCCTCTCAAAGAAGAGGTTTTGACTGTTGATTTTTCTCTTCTAATTATTTATTTCTATATTATTAGTTTCAGGTTTTATATTTACTAATGTTTTTTTCTATTTACTTACGCTTAATTTGATTATAATTTTCTTTCTTTCTTTTTTTTTTTTTTTTTTTTTTTTTTTTTTTTTGCGGTACACAGGCCTCTCACTGTTGTGGCCTCTCCCGTTGCAGAGCACAAGTTCTGGACATGCAGGCTCAGCAGCCATGGCTCACAGGCCCAGCCGCTCTGCGACATGTGGGATATTCCCAGATCAGGGCACGAACACATGTCCCCTGCAGCGGCAGGCGGACTCTCAACCACTGCACCAACAGGGAAGCCCGTAATTTTCTCTTTCTTAAGGTTGAGGCTTAGAACATTGATTTTTCATATTTCTTGTTTTCTAATGTAGCTGTTTCATCTTAAAAATATCCCATAAATAACAGTATGAAAGCAAATAACAAACTTTTATGTTTTGTTCTTATTTCCATTCAATGCAAAATATTTTTAAATTTCTCTTTTATTTTTTGTATGATCTATTGATAATTAAGAGTAGAGATAAATTGCATAGCTTACAAATATTCTTTTTTAATTTATTATTTTCATAGATTACTACGTTAAACTATTGTGGTAAGAAAACATACTATAGGACTTGGGCCTTAGAAATTCATAGATACTATTTTTATGACCCAATCTTTGAATTTTATTTGTGCATCTGTGTGCAATTGAAAAGAATATGTATTCCATCATTATTATTGTAGGGTTTTGCTTAATATACTGTCCGAATATTCTATATCTTTAAAGATTTGTTTTACTTATTTTATCAATTTCTAAGATAGTAGTATTAAAAGAGCCAGATAGTTTGTATATCTGTCAATTTCACATTTTAGTTCTATTTTTGCACTATGTATGTTAAAAAATTGTTATTATGTATATCTGCATCTAGAATTGTATTATCTCCTTGATGACTTACCCTTTGATTCATTCAAAATGCCTTTCTTTATCTCTGGTAATACTCTTTGTCTTAAACTCTATTTTCTTTTTGTTATTAATAAAGCCATAAACTCTTTCTTATATATAGTGATTTCATGATATATTCTTTCCCAAACTTTTATATTCAACTATTTTTCTTTTTACATAAAATGTATTTTTTCTTTTTATTGTGGTACAATCTATCTCTCCATATATAAAACAAGATTTTCCATTTTAACAATTTTTAAATGTACAGTGACATCAATTACATTCACAGTGTTGTACAAATCATTTCTATCTTGTTCTAAAATATTTCTGTCACTCCAAAGTAAAACTTTTTACTCATTAAAAGCTATTTCTCCCCATTCATTCCCTTCCCCTAGATCCCAGCAATGAACAATCTGTGTTCTGTCTATATTGTATACTTCATACAAATTGAATAGTACAGTGTGTGACACTGTGTCTTAATTCATTCAAAGAGAGAAAAAATATAGTGATAAATTTATTTACTTTACTTTTTCCCACATATTTATTCTTTCTGGTGCTCTTCATTTCTCCCCGTAGATACGGAATTCCATCTGGTATGACTTTGCTTCCACTTTAATCTTTTCTTTCAGCATTTCTTGTAGGACAGGTGGTCTAAAGGTAAACTCCCTCACCTTTGTCCATTTGAAAAGATCTTTATTTTGCATATATATATATATATATATATATATATATATATATATATATATATTTTTTTTTTTTTTTTTTTTTTTTTTTTGCAGTACGCGGGCCTCTCACTGTTGTGGCCTCTCCCATTGCGGAGCACAGGCTCCGGAGGCACAGGCTCAGTGGCCATGGCTCACGGGCCTAGCTGCTCCATGGCATGTGGGATCTTCCCGGACTGGGGCATGAACCCATGTCCTCTGCATTGGCAGGCGGACTCTCAACCATTGTGCCACCAGGGAAGCCCCTATTTTGCATATATTTTGAACTTAATATTTCCTCCCTATTTAATTCTAGTTTTTTTTTTTTTTTTCTTTAATAATATGCCAGTATCTTTTGGGAGTCATTGTTCCTCTGTATGTTTTTTTTTTTTTTTCATTTTCTTTGATTTCAACAATTTTACTCTGATATGCTTAGGGGTGGTTTTCATTGTCTTTATTTTATTTAGATTTATCTGACCTTTTCTAACCTGTCAGTTTCTGTCTTTCATCCATTTTAGACAACTCTTGGAGTTATCTTTTCATAAGTTTCTTCTCTCCTCTCACTCACTTCTTTAATTCTAGGATTATAATTAAACCTGTGTTATATCCATAGTTCCTAGAAGTTTTTTTTTTTGGTACTGATTTCTGTTTAGGTTTTAGTTTGAATAGTTTCCATTGCAATCTCTTCAAAGACAATGTTTACATAGTTTTCATCTCTCCACTAAAATTTCACATCTAATTATGCATACTTACATTTTATGAACTAAATCATTTAAAATATTTTGATAAATATTTTATACTCCTTGTCTGATCATTTCACTTTCAACACCTGGACTATCTCTGAGTTTGTTTCTATTGATCCATTACTCTATTTAATATGGGTCAAATTCTAGCTTCTCTCCAAGTCTCACAATTATTTACTGCATTCCAGATATCCCCCATTTTTTTTTTTGGCTTTTTTGGGTTTCTGTTGTTGCTCATGGGCTTTCTCTAGGTGTGGCGAGTGGGGGCTACTCTTTGCTGTGGTGTGGGGTCTTCTCATTATGGTGGCATCTCTTGTTGTGGAGCATGGGCTCTAGGCACGCGGGCTTCAGTAATTGTGGCTTGCAAGCTCTAGAGCCCAGGCTCAGCAGTTGTAGTGCATGGGCTAAGTTGCTCTGCTGCATGTGGGATCTTCCTGGACCAGGGCTTGAACCCATGTCTTCTGCACTGTCAAGTGGATTCTTAACCACTGCGCCACCAGAGAAGTTCCCAGATATTCTAAGTAGGGAATAAAATGAACAATTCTTATACCAGAAAAGACAGAAAGATTTTTTATTGTGATTAAATAAATTTGTGCACCTGTGCCTACTCTATTTCTCCCTTTGGAGATAAGTACAGTGTGTGGTCATATTGAAGGTTTTAAACAATTTCATGACACATAAATATATTTAACTACCTTTAAGCAAAGAGTGCTCTAGGCTTATTGGACCACAGAACTTGGGGAAGAACATGTTACCTCATGTACAATTTTTGTTCAGTAAATGTTAAATTAGGTTATTTAGAGAGAAAAAAACATAGCTAAGCAAGTTTTTTGTAGTCTCTAGTACTTAACTGTTTTTAAAAAGATTTTGTCATTATAGATTACTTCATTAAAACAAATCTGAATAGGTAAGAAGAGCAACATATTTGAAATGAATAGGATGTTCCTAAACTACATACTTATTATTTTGGTAAGTTAGTCATTTTGCAGGGTTCTACATGGCCATATAGATGACATTTTGTTTTATTTTACCACCAGGTTATTTAGATTAAATTGAGTTAATTTGTAAAAGTTTATAAATAAAAAGAAATATTTCTCCATACAACCATTATATTTTGATAAGAAAAATCATATTCCACTTCAACCTATTTCTTCAACCTTCAAGAATATTAATTCACATGTATGAGATTTATGTAGAATCAAATGAAAGTAAGAATTAATATTTGATTACTATACTCTCCTAAGAAACACCCAATTAAACTTAAAAGTGGTGGTGACTAAAAATAATATGTTGAAGCAAGAGTCAAATGATCTGAATCTTGGTTTAAATTATGCAACACTATTACTCAAAGTATAGAAAGAGTTTTGGTAGTGTGTGTGTGGTTTTAATAGATTTGGTTTCCAGTTCAATGCCAAATATCTCATAAGGGCAGACTAAGAACTTCAAGCCAAATATTTCCTTGAAAGAAAAAAGAAAAAATTGTCTATGAACATATGTTAAAATATATCTTTTGAAAAACATCAAGAAGCTAAAAAGATAGTGAAATCTAAGAGCACCGCAATCTAAGAAAATACGAGAATGAAGTAAGATGACAACTCTGAAAGCAGATGAATAGAAGCTGGGTCCCAGGCCTTTGTTCAAATACTGCCATTTGGGGTTGGAAATTTGACACAGTAAGAATGAACTGGAAGTAAACAGTCCACACCAACAATGCAGCAAGCCTGGATTCTAGGTTGCCCATAAAATTTCAGACCCTAAGACGTGTGATCACATAAATTATTTCCAAACAGCAACAGCTTTAATTGTGTAAGGGGACACCCAAAAAGTTGAATTCATATAAATCTTTTAAAATATGGTATTGACCAATAAAATTGTTTTCCATTATTCATAGCATACATATACTTCCCTCATAACAAAAACCATAAAATATTTATTTAAAAAAATTCCATATTCATGTACATTAAAGCAAAATGGAACAAATTATTAGGTAAACACTTAAAATAGAATAAACAAATTATTCTTGATATATTGATATATTCGTATAATTTAAAATTTAGGACACTTCCGGCCCTGGAGGAAGATGGCGGAGGAGTAAGACACGGAGATCACCTTCCTCTCCACAGATACATCAGAAATTCATCTACACGTGGAACAACTCCTACAGAACACCTACTGAACACTGACAGAAGACCTCAGACCCCCCAAAAGGCAAGAAACTCCCCACATATCTGGGTAGGACAAAATAAAAAAGAATAAACAGAGACAAAAGAATAGGGATGGGACCTGCACCAGTGGGAGGGAGCCGTGAAGGAGGAAAGGTTTCCACACACTAGAAGCCCCTTTGCAGGCGAAGACTGCAGGTGGCGGAGGGGTAAAGCTTCGGAGTAATGGAGGAGAGCACAGCAACAAGGGTGTGGAGGGCAAAGCTGAGAGATTCTGGCACAAAGGATCGGTGCCCTCAGGCACACACCAGCCCTAGAGGCTTGTCTGATCAGCCGTCGGGGTGGGCGGGGCTGGGAGCTGAGGCTCGGGTATCAGGTTTCAGTTGGAGCGCAGGGAGAGGACTGAGGCTGGCGGCAAGAAGAGAGCCTGAAGGGGTTAGTGCACCACGGCAAACCCAGAGGGAGTCCGGGGAAAAAGTCTGGAGCTGCCAAACAGGCAAGAGACTTTTTCTTCCCTTTTGTTTCCTGGTGCGCAAGGAGAGGGCATTAAGAGAGCTGCTTAAAGAAGCACCAGAGATGGGCGTGGGATGCTGGGGCTGCTGCTGCCGCTGCCACAAGGCCTGTGTACGAGTGCAGGTCACTGTCCACCCCACCTTCCGGGGAGCCTGTGCACCCCGCCACTGCCAGCGTCCTGGGACACAGAGACGGCTTTCCCGGGGGAGCACACGGAGCGCCTCAGGCTGGTGCAACGTCACGCCGGCCTCTGACACCGCAGGCCCGCCCCACACTGCGCACCCCTCCCTCCCCTCTGCCTGAGTGAGCCAGAGCCCCCGAATCAGCGGCTCCTTTAAACCCGTCCTGTCTGAGCGAAGAACGGACACCCACCAGTGACCTACACGCAGAGGCGGGGCCAGGTCCAAGGCTGAGACCCGGGAGCTGTGAGAGCAGAGAAGAGACAGGGAAATCTCTCAGTGCAGCCTCGGAGGCAGCAGATTAAAGCTCCATGGTCCACTTGATGTATCCTGCGTCTGTGGAGTGCATGAATGGACAGCGAATCATCCCAAATTGAGGAAGTGGACTTTGAGGACAATATTTAAGACTTTTCTCCCTTTTCCTTTTTTTACAACGAATTATCCCAAATTGAGGAAGTGAACTTTGAGAGCAAGATTTTCGATTTTTCCCCTGCTCTCTTTTTGTGAATGTGTATGTGTATGCTTCAGTGTGAGATTTTCTCTGTATAGCTTTGTTTCCACCATATGTCCCAGGGTTCTAACTGTCCGTTTTTTTTTTCAATAATTATATTTTAATTTTAATAATGCTACTATATTTTATACTTTATTCTATTTTACTTTACCTGCTCTTTCATTTTTTCCTACCTTCCTTCACCCCTCCCTCTGCCCCTCCTTTCCTTCTTTCTCTCTTTCTTTCCGTCCTCCCCCCTCCCTCCCTTCTTCCTTTCACTCTTTCTTTTCCTTTCCTTCCTCCCTCCCTCCTGTCTTTCTTTCTTTCATTCATTATTTCTTGCTTGCTTTCTTTCTTTCCTTCCTCCCTCCTTCCCTCCATTCTTCCATTCACTCTTTCTTTTTCTTTCCTTCATCCCTCCCTCCCTCCCTCCCTCCTTTCTTTCTTTCTTTGTTTGTTTCTTTCTTTCTTTCTTTCCATCCTTCCTCCCTCCATCCCTCCTTTCTTTCTTCCTTCCTTCCTTCCTTTCTTTCCTTCTTCCTTTCTTTCTCTCTCTCTATCTTTCTTCTACTAATTCTTTCTTTCTACTTTTTCTCCCTTTAATTCAGAGCCAGGTAGATGAAAGGCTCTTGGAGCTGCAGCCAGGAGTCACTGCTGTGCCTCTGAAGTGGTAGAGACAACTTCAGGACACGGGTCCACAAGAGACCTCCCAGCTCCACATAATATCAAGCAGCGAAAATCTCCCAGAGATCTCCATCTCAACACCAGCATGCAGCTTCAGTCAATGACCAGCAAGCTACAGTGCTGGTCACCCTATGCCAAACAACTAGCAAGGCAGGAACACAACCCCACCCATTAGCAGAGAGGCTGCCTAAAAACATAATAAGACCACAGGCAACCCAAAGCACACCACCAGACGTGGACCTGTCCACCAAAAAGACAAGATCGAGCCTCAACCACCAGAACACAGGCACTAGTCCCCACCACCAGGAAGCCTACACAACCTACTGAAACAACCTTAGCCACTGGGGACAGACACCAAAAACAACGGGAACTATGAATCGGCAGCCTGCAAAAAGGAGACGCCAAAAACAGTAAGATAAGCAAAATGAGAAGACAGAAAAACACACAACAGGTGAAGGAGCAAGATAAAAACCTACCAGACCTAACAAATGAAGAGGTAATAGGCAGTCTACCTGAAAAAGAATTCAGAATAATGATAGTAAAGATGATCCAAGATTCTATTTCCAAGATCCAAAATCTTGGAAATAAAATAGACAAAATGCAAGAAACAGTTAACAAGGACTTAGAAGAACTAAAGATGAATCAAGCATCAATTAAAAACACAATAAATGAAATGAAAAATACTCTAGGTGGGATCAATAGCCGAATAACTGAGGCAGAAGAGAGGATAAGTGTGGTGGAAGATAAAATAGTGGAAATAACTGATGCAGAGCAAAATAAAGAAAAAAAGAATGAAAAGAACAGAGGACAGTCTCAGAGACCTCTTGGACAATATTAACGCACCAACATTCGAATTATAGGGGTTAGAGAAGAAGAAGAGGAAGAGAAAGGGACTGAGAAAATATTTAAAGAGATTATAGTTGAAAACTTCCCTAATATAGGAAAGGAAATAGTTAATCAAGTCCAGGAGGCACAGAGAGTCCCATACGGAATAAATCCAAGGAGAATTACGCCAAGACACATATTAATCAAACTGTCAAAAATTAAACACAAAGAAATCATATTAAAAGCAGCAAGTGAAAAACAACAAATAACACATAAGGGAATCCCCATCAGGTTAACAGCTGATTTCTCAGCAGAAACTCTACAAGCCAGAAGGGAGTGGCAGGACATAATTAAAGTGATGAAGGAGAGAAACCTGCAACCAAGATTACTCTACCCAGCAAGGATCTCATTTAGATTTGATGGAGAAATTAAAACCTTTACAGACAAGCAAAAGCTGAGAGAGTTCAGCACCACCAAACCAGCTTTACAACAAATGCTAAAGGAACTTATCTAGGCAAGAAACACAACAGAAGGAAGATACCTACAATAACGAACCCAAAGCAATTAAGGAAATGGGAATAGGAACAAACATATCAATAATTACCTTAAATGTAAACGGACTAAATGCTCCCACCAAAAGACACAGATTGGCTGACTGGATACAAAAACAAGACCCATATATATGCTGTCTACAAGAGACCTGCTTCAGACCTAGGGACACACACAGATTGAAAGTAAGGGGATGGAAAAAGATATTCCATGCAAGTGGAAATCAAAAGAAAGCTGGAGTAGCAATTCTTATATCAGACAAAATAGACTTTAAAATAAAGACTATTAGAAGAGACAAAGAAGGACACTACATAATGATCAAGGGATCGATCCAAGAAGAAGATACAACAATTGAAAATATTTATGCACCCAACATATGAGCACCTCAGAACATAAGGCAAAACTAACAGCCATAAGGGGAAATCGACAGTAACACACTCATAGTAGGGGATTTTAACACCCTACTTTCACCAATGGACAGATCATCCAAAATGAAAATAAATAAGGAAACGCAAGATTTAAATGATACTTTAAACAAGATGGACTTAATTGATATTTATAGGACATTCCATCCAAAAACAACAGAATACACATTTTTCTCAAGTGCTCATGGAACATTCTCCAGGATAGATCATATCTTCGGTCACAAATCAATTCCTGGTAAATTTCAGAAAATTGAAATTGTATCAAGTATCTTTTCTGACCAAAATGCTATGAGACTAGACATCAATGACAGGAAAAGATCTGTAAAGTATACAAACACATGGAGGCTAAACAATACACTACTCAATAATGAAGTAATCACTGAAGAAATCAAAGAGGAAATAAAAAAAAAATACTTAGAAACAAATGACAATGGAGACACAACGACCCAAAACCTATGGGATGCAGCAAAGCAGTTTTAAGTGGAAGTTTATAGCAATACAACCCCACCTTAAGAAACAGGAAACATCTCGAGCAAACAACCTGACCCTGCACCTAAAGCAATTAGAGAAAGAAGAACAAAAAAACCCCAAAGTTAGCAGAAGGAAAGAAATCATAAAGATCAGGTCAGAAATAAATGAAAAAGAAATGAAGGAAACAATAGAAAAGATCAATAAAACTAAAAGCTGGTTCTTTGAGAAGATAAACAAAATTGACAAACCATTAGCCAGACTCATCAAGAAAAAAAAGGAGAAGACTCAAATCAATAGAATTAGAAATGAAAAAGGAGAAGTAACAACTGACACTGCAGAAATACAAAAGATCATGAGAGATTACTACAAGAAACTCTATGCCAATAAAATGGACAACCTGGAAGAAATGGACAAATTCGCAGAAATGCACAACCTGCCAAGACTGACTCAGGAAGAAATAGAAAATATGAATAGACCAATCACAAGCACTGAAATTGAAACTCTGATTAAAAATCTTCCAACAAACAAAAACCCCAGGACCAGATGGCTTCACAGGCGAATTCTATCAAACGTTTAGAGAAGAGCTAACACTCATTCTTCTCAAACTCTTCCAAAGAATTTCAGAGGAAGGAATACTCCAAAACTCATTCTATGAGGCCACCATCACCTTGATACCAAAATCAGGCAAGGATGTCACAAAGAAAGATAACTACAGGCCAATATCACTGATGAACATAGATGCAAAAATCCTCAACAAAATACTAGCAAACAGAATCCAGCAGCACATTAAAAGGATCATACACCATGATCAAGTGGGGTTTATTCCAGGAATACAAGGATTCTTCAATATTCGCAAATCAATCAATGTGATACACCATATTAACAAATTGAAGGAGAAAAACCATATGATCATCTCAATAGATGCAGAGAAAGCTTCTGACAAAATTCAACACCCATTTATGATAAAATCCCTGCAGAAAGTAGGCATAGAGGGAACTTTCCTCAACATAAAAAGGCCATATAATGACAAACCCACAGCCAACATCATCCTCAATGCTGAAAAACTGAAACCATTTCCACTAAGATCAGGAACAAGACAAGGCTGCCCACTCTCACCACTCTTATTTAACCTAGGTTTGGAAGTTTTAGCCACAGCAATCAGAGAAGAAAAGGAAATAAAAGGAATCCAAATTGGAAAAGAAGAAGTAAAGCTGTCACTTTTTGCAGATGACATGATACTATACATAGAGAATCTAAAGATGCTACCAGAAAACTACTAGAGCTAATCAATGAATTTGGTAAAGTAGCAGGATACAAAATTAATGCACAGAAATCTCTGGCATTCCTGTACACTAATGATGAAAAATCTGAAAGTGAAATAAAGAAAACACTTCCATTTACCATTGCAACAAAAAGAATAAAATATCTAGGAATAAGCCTACCTAAGGAGACAAAAGACCTGTATGCAGAAAATTATAAGACACTGATGAAAGAAATTAAACATGATACAAATAGATGGAGAGATATACCATGCTCCTGGATTGGAAGAATCAATATTGTGAAAATGACCCTTCTACCTAAAGCAATCTACAGATTCAGTGCAATCCCTATCAAACTACCACTGGCATTTTTCACAGAACTAGAACAAAAATATTTCAAAATTTGTTAGGAAACACAAAAGATGCCGAATAGCCAAACAATCTTGAGAACGAAAAATGGAGCTGGAGGAATCAGGCTCCCTTACTCAGACAATACTCCAAAGCTACAGTAATCAAGATAGTGTGGTACTGGCACAAAAACAGAAAGATCGATCAATGGAACAGGATAGAAAGCCCAGAGATAAACCCACGCACATATGGTCAACTTATCTTTGGTAAAGGAGTCAGGAATGTACTGTGGAGAAAGGACAGCCTCTTCAATAAGTGGTGCTGGGAAAAATGGACAGGGACATGTAAAAGTATGAGATTAGATCATTCCCTAACACCATACACAAAAATAAGCTCTAATTGGATTAAAGACTTAACTGCAAGGCCAGAAACTATCAAACTCTTAGAGGAAAACATAGGCAGAACACTATGACATAAATCACATCAAGATCCTTTTAGACCCACCTCTTAGAGAAATGGGAATAAAAACAAAGATAAACAAATGGGACCTAATGAAACTTCAAAGCTTTTACACAGCAAAGGAAACCATAAACAAGACCAAAAGACAACCCTCAGAATGGGAGAAAATATTTGCAAATGAAGCAACTGACAAATGATTAATCTCCAAATTTATAAGCAGCTCATGCAGCTCACTAGCAAAACAACAAACAACCCAATCCAAAAATGGGCAGAAGACTTAAATAGGCATTTCTCCAAAGAAGATATACAGACTGCCAACAAACACATGAAAGAATGCTCAACATCATTAATCATTAGAGAAATGCAAATCAAATCTACAATGAGATATCATCTCACACCAGTCAGAATGGCCATCATCAAGAAATCTAGAAACAATAAATGCTGGAGAGGGTGTGGAGAAAAGGGAACACTCTTGCACTGCTGGTGGGAATGTGAATTGGTACAGCCACTATGGACAACAGTATGGAGGTTCCTTAAAAAACTACAAATAGAACTACCATATGACCCAGCAATCCCACTACAAGGCATATACCCTGAGAAAACCATAACTGAAAAAGAGACATGTACCAAAATGTTCATTGCAGCTGTATTCACAATAGCCCAGAGATGGAAACAACCTAAGTGTCCATCATCGGATGAATGGATAAAGAAGATGTGGCACATATATACAATGGAATATTACTCAGCCATAAAAAGAAACGAAACTGAGCTATTTGTAATGAGGTGGATAGACCTAGAGTCTGTCATACAGAGTGAAGTAAGTCAGAAAGAGAAAGACAAATACTGTATGCTAACACATATATATGGAATTTCAAGAAAAAATGTCATGAAGAACCTAGGGGTAAAACGGTAGTATAGACACAGACCTACTTGAGAATGTACTTGAGGATATGGCGAGGGGGAGGCGTAAGCTGTGACAAAGCGAAAGTGAGGCATGGACATATATACACTACCAAACGTAAGGTAGATAGATAGTGGGAAGCAGCCACATAGCACAGGGAGATCAGCTCGGTGCTTTGTGACCGCCTGGAAGGTTGGCATGGGGAGGGTGGGAGGGAGGGAGATGCATGAGGGAAGGGATGTGGGAACAGATGTATATGTATGACTGATTCACTTTGTTATAAAGCAGAAATAAATTTAAAAAAATAAAATATAATTTAGTAAAAGAAACTTTAATATACATTCAGTAGTATTTTCTGAGGATGTTTTCCCAATGCAGTCTTAATAGCAATGATTTTAATTTTAAGAAATGAACAACAATTTTCTTTTCACTTGCATGTTATAGTTAAAATGAAGTTAAAACTTGTTCTAAATAATTCTTTTCTTCATATAAAATTTTGCTGAAGTCTATAAGGTTTTGAACTGAGAAACCACTCTTTCTAGAGCTGTCAATTCCTAGTAAGCTCAGAAGAAGTTCTGTTAAATGGACATTATTCTCAAATCTAGTTATTTTTCATATTGAAACATGTTAATAACAAATAAACTTGTAATAAAACATGTAAATAGACTTACAAATAAAATGTATATCTACTTATTTTTATATTGAAACTTGTAAGTTGTTCAGCCAAAATATTTTCACAGGAAATATTTCATCTTTTTTGCCTCCATTCAGAGTACTCTTTTTCAAAAAATTCTTTTACAAGTCAAAATTATAAGTTACCTCTTCAGAGTTACTGAATGTTTTTCCAATTTGATTGGCAAAATTATAGGCCTTTTCAATTTTTGATTCATCAGTGTGGAATATATATTTATCCAATTAAATCAGAATATTCATTAAAAAATCTTATAGGTTGAAATACTTGAAATATTGAATTAAAAAATTAAACTATGGAGCTTCCCTGGTGGTGTAGTGGTTGAGAGTCTGCCTGCCGATGCAGTGGACATAGGTTCGTGGCCCAGTCCAGGAAGATCCCACATGCCACGCAGTGGCTGGACCCGTGATCCATGGTCGCTGAGCCTGTGCGTCCGGAAAAATAAGATAAAATAAAATAAAATGTTCCTAATGTCAAAAATATTTAGTATTAAAAAAAAAAACATCAGTAGCAGCATTCTCAGATAACATCAAAGAATGTCAAGGTTAGATTAGCATTTGCAGTGTTCCTGCACTAGCAGTTGTAGTGTGAATTGCAGAGTAGTAATAGTAGACTGGAAGGTAACTCTTCTAAAGGAGAGGTCGCAGCAACAATCCAGAGGAAGAATGATGGGGGTTAAATTCAGTGGGAAAGAGGCGGATGGGACAGAAGAGAGCAATGTAAATGAAGTGAAATCAAAATGCTTTGTGTGCTGTCAGAGAGAAGCGAAGAGGGAGATGACTCTTTTGCTTCTGATTTGCTTGTCAGGGGAGGAAATTGTACTTAACGAAGATTGGAGATGAGAAAGATGGAGCAAGATTATGAAGTGAATAGATGATCAAAACTTTTTCAAGAGACAGCTCAGTGGAGATTTACTTTGGGAATTACCCAGGGTTTGAAATGGTAGCTATAGAGAACAATAAAACCCTTGAGGGAGGAAAGCAGAGAGTTAGTACCTGATGAAAGTTACCAAGGTTAAAGGAACAGTCAGAAGAAGGGGAGAAAACATAAGTAAGGTAGCAGAGGTGGCCTCTCAGACATTTGGTACTGTCTTGGGAACCATGGAGAGAGATCCCAGGAGCAGAGTGGGGGTCTACAGAGTGAAACGGGAAAGACAGCACTCGTGATGAGACTGCTCACAGCTCCCTGGATGTAGACGCTGAAAGATCATTTCACATCTTTACCAGAATATTTTAGTGGAATATAGAAGTGAAAACCAGATTGCAGTGGGTGGAAACAGCAAAGAAATATGCTCTCTTATATTGAAAAAAAATTACATAAACATACAGAGCAAAGCTTGTTCTTTGGAAAAGAAAACTAAGGGGACACAGTGAGGGAAATTGAAGTTTCAGAAAGAACATCTTTTGATTGTTTTAATACATAAAGACTTTGTTGTGGGCTTCCCTGGTGGCGCAGTGGTTGGGAGTCCGCCTGCCGATGCAGGGGACACGGGTTTGTGCCCCGGTCCGGGAAGATCCCACATGCCGTGGAGCGGCTAGGCCCGTGAGCCATGACCGCTGAGCCTGTGCCTCCGGAGCCTGTGCTCTGCAACGGGAGAGGCCACAACAGTGGGAGGCCTGTGTACCGCAAAAAAAAAAAAAAAAAAAAAAAAAAAAAAAGACTTTGTTGTTTTGTTCATCAATGTAAATATTATTGCATAGCTAATATTTTCCAGGTACTTCATAAATTGACATCATACTATATATGATACTGTTATGTAACATCCCCTTAAAATTCAGTACTATCTTCCTGCATGATTAAATGATATTTGGAAATAGATAGATAAATATAGGTATATAATTGTTACATATCATTTCATAATACACTTGTGTAGATATTTTATATACTATGGAGATTCATATTTGAATATTATTAATAAAATTTAATTAATATATTTGCACATGTATTTGAGTACCCAGATAAAACTAGTTATTGTTGAAAACTGCATGAGGTTTCTTCCTCAAAATGCTAGGGAGCCTTTATCATCATTTTATGCTGGAACATTCCACAGTGTCTATAAGGCAAACCTATGTGCAATGGTTCCCTCGGTCTTAATGCCATGTTTGCAAGTCCCACAATTATTTTCCCTGTAGTCTAGAGAACATTTGATACCTTTTGGTCCCTATTAAAAATACCAGCTGGGAAACATACCAACTATCCACTAAGTATTTTTTTTTCCTTACTTTATGGAGGAGTAATCTTAACAGAGCACTGGACCCTCAGAAATGTCATTGAGTAAACAAGCCTTTGCATTTTTGTAGGGTTTGGTCCCATGCTTCAGTAAACATGTGTCTTGCCCAGGCACCTAGCATGTCTGTTAGTTCCTGCACCTTCGGACCTATCAACATAAGATTGTTACTCCAATGGGCCAACAGCATATCCTGTTGCAAGGTCAGATGATTAAGAACTCCACATCGAAATCATAACAGAGAGACAAGAATTGATGCATATTGAGTATAATTTAATTCTATTTTCTTTCCACAATTAAAGTATTCCACTGTCCTTTGGCATTGAAAAAGCTGATGTGTACTCTAATTGTAATTCCTTTGTAGGTAGTATCTCTCTACCTTATAGCATCTTTTTTTTCCCCTTTAATTTTGCAACATCACGATGATATGTCTAAATTTAGTGTTTCTTAAATCTTAGGACTCAAATTATCCATTCTGAAGAACTGTCAGCTGTAATCACTTTAAACATTGTCTGGCCCCCATTTTTTCTATTATGTCTTAATGGAGCTCATTATAGATTAATGCAGGATCTTCTCGTTCTATCCCACACTACCCATCCTTTTATCTTTTTAAACACATTTGATAATAACACATAACGGCTTTCATTATTGTACACTTAAGATGTGCCAAGAACAGTGTAAGCACTTTACATTAAAAATCACATTAGAATCTAAAAAAATATAGATTCAATAATTTGCTGATGGTCACATGTGAGCTCTTGTGCCACATTTCGGTGATTTCTCCCTTTCAGCTCTGTGTACAATTTACCCAATCAATTCTTAATATTTATTTCAATTGTTAGAGAGTTCTTAAATAAGAATTATCTTTGTTCCTTTCAAGTTAATATGCTTGTTCAAATGCTCTATTCTTGCTTTATCACTCTACTTTTAATTTATCTTTTTGAATATGTTAATATACATCTTTTAAAGTATCTCCCATGTTATTATAGTGTCTGATTCTTGTGTGTCAAATCTTGTGTTTGTTTTATCTACTGCTTGAAACAAGCTTGTTGAAACATGGAGTCTGTTTCCTTCTGTGCTTCTAACTTAGATGGTGTTTCTAAGGCTTTCTAACTTATGAGATTCTCTTTGTCCTCTGAGTTACCTACATGTGTAGCTTCACATGCTATAGAATTAGGATAAGTTTTGAGTTTCCCTTGCTTTAAATACAACTCTATTGTGATGTTGTATACTTTTACTAATTATGAGTTTCTCATGTCTTGCCAGTATCATTTTTTACCACACACATTACCCAGCATGAATAGCCTACTTCTTTGACAGGTCACTAGGCCAAGGGCTGAATTTATTTTTATTTATTTATTTATTTATTTATTTATTTAAAAATTTGTTTTAACATATTTTTCTTTAATTAATTAATTTATTTTTTTGGCTGCATTGGATCTTTGTTGCTGCATGCAGGCTTCATCTAGTTGCAGTGATGGTGGACTGGTCTTCATTGCAATGGGCGGACTTCTCATTGCAGTGGCTTCTCTTGTGTAGCATGGGCTCCAGATGCCCAGGCTTCAGTAGCTCCGTGGCATGTGAGATCATCCCAGACCAGGGATTGAACCCCTGTCCCCTGCATTGGCAGGCAGACCCTTAACAACTGCGCCACCAGGGAAGTCCTTGAAATTATTTTAGACTCTCTGCCCTTCCCTGGAGTTTCAGCTCCAAACAGGAGAGGAAATATTTGGCTCAGCATTCTAACTTTTTATTAGATTAAACAAGTCTTGCCCAAGGGAAATAGCCCATTTTAATATTCCTCAAAACTTTGTGGCTTCACTTTTGTCTCTATAATGCCATCTTCTTCTTTATTTCCAGAATTGGAAATTCCCTTTGTTGCTGTACAGTTCACATGTACTTTTAAAATATCCCATTCTATTTCCTCTGGACATTCAACATGTTTGGAGTGAGGGCAAGATGTCCTGAGTTCTCTCTTTCACAGAAGATGGACTTCTGAAATGGGATACTAGGAAGACAGTTTAATCTTGTGTCTTCTTGGTTCATGGCTCAGGGACATATACACATGCAGACCTACACTGTAGAAATATAATAGGACTCACTGGCAAGCCCATTCACTGGAAAATTCTGCAATTTCTCCCTTGCCCCTTGCTCTACAGTTCTGACTGTATGGATTAGGAGAGAATTTCAGTCAACCACAATTTTGGTACCTCTGTCAGGCAGAAAATGGGATGAATAACTCCATTTCAAGAATGACTACGTCCTCAAAGAGACTATTTTCTTGACTGACATGTTCTTCCTTCCATCCTCTATATAAACTTCTTGGTGAATATTATGGAGAGCTTGGTTTTAGTGAAGTGGGACAATTTAGCCTACATAACAGAAGAATAAAATCAGAAATGAAAGAGGCATTACAACTGACGTCAGAGAAATATAACAGTCATAAGAGACTACTATAAAAAATGACATGCCAACAGTTGGATGAGTTCCTCAAAACATATACCCTACCAAGACTAAGTCATGAATTAATGAATATGATACTAAAAGCACAGACAATAAAAGCAAAAACAGACAAGTGGGACTATATTAAAATAAAATGCATCGGCAAAGCAAAAAAAAAGAAAACAACAAAACAAAAAGCAAAATGAAAACAAGCAGCAGAGGGTAATAGCCACCTATGAAATAGGAGAAAATATTTGCAAACCATATAGCTAAGAGATTAATTTCCAAAATATATAAGGAATCCCTACAGTTCAATGGTCAAAAATTAATAATCAAATAAAATATGTGCTAAAGGTTCAATAGACATTTCTTAAAAGAGAGCATACAAATTTGAACAATAAATGAAAAGCCACTCCATGTCACTAATCATCAGGAAAGCACGAATCACAACCACAATGTGTTATCACCTCACACCTGTCAGGATGGGTATTATCAATAAACAGAAGATAAGTGGTGGCAAGGATGTGGAGAAATTGCAACCCCTGTGCACTGTTGGAGGGAATGCAAAATGGTTTAGCCTTAATGGAAAACAGAGTGGAGGATCCTTAGAAAGTTAAAAATAGAACTACCATATAATCTAGCAATTTCACTCTATTTATTTTTAAAAAATGAAATCAAGATGTTGAAGAGATATTTGTACTCCCATGTTCATTGCAGCACTGTTCACAATAGCCAAGATTTGGAAACAACTTAAATGTTCACTGACAGATGAATAATAAAGAAAATGTGTTATATACATACAATGGAATACTATTCAACCTTTAAAGAATGGAAACCCTCCTACATGTGACAAAATGGGTAAACCTGGAGGACCTTATGTTAAGTAAAATAAGCCAGTCACAGAAAGCAAAACACTGTCTGATTCTACTTACCTGAGGAATCTAAAACAGTCAAACTCATAGAATCAGAGTACAATGATGGTTGCCAGGAGCTCATGGGAGGAAGAAATGGAAAGTTACCAATCAATAGTCATATAAAGTTTTAATTATGCAAGATGAATAAGTTCTAGAGATCTGCTGGAGAACAATGCACCTATTGTTTAAATACTGTATTGTATACTTTAAAAAATTTAAGAACGCAGATCTAATGTTTAGTGGTCTTACCCAAATAAAATAAAATAAACCAAAATAAAAAACAAAGAAACAAAATCTATGTTTTATTTTCAAGTCTGAATTAGAGAAAATAAATTCCACTAGAACTGTTTCAACTGTTTTCCGAGGATTCCTAAGGTAAATCAGAATGTTTACCTTAAGACAGGCTTGCCTACTGCCTCCCACCAAGGTGCTAACTCTAGCATCATTTATTACTGTTAATATAATTACACATCTCAGAGTATTCCCCAATAGATTATAACTTCTGAGAATACATTGGCTGGCACAGAGTAGTTCCTTAATAAATAATATTTTAAATAATTTAAATAATAATAACTCATGTTAGAAAGAGTAACATTGTTCAATGAAAAATATTTCAGATCATAAGTTGATCTTCAGAAACACTGCTAACAATTTAGAGATGACATAAAAAGTCAGTCTAACTTAAAAGTAATTCTAAATCTTGGAAAAAAGTATTTGATCATGTTTTGGGGATGTAACATATTTCTGCTTCTAGAATCTTCAGTGACTACTCTAGGTTTTCAGCATGTATTAACAGCTCATTAAAAGCTCATTAAGAATGCTGTTAAGGGTGCAAAAGAAATAGATTCTGCACAGTAGATTCTTACTTGTAAAAAGTGTTGAAATTTGGGCCAGTTTCAGCGTTTCAGGAAGGACAAACTTCTCGGCCTTGCTGTAATGAAAAAGCTCACATGGGACTTTCCTGTTGATGCAGGGGTAAAGAATCCACCTGCCAATGTAGGGGACACGGGTTTGAGCCCTAGTCTGGGAAGATCCCACATGCTGCAGAGCAACTAAGCCCGTGAGCCACAACTACTGGGCCTGTGTGCCACAACTACTGAAGCATGCATGCCTAGAGCCTGTGCTCTGCAAAAAGAGAAACCACTGCACTGCACCCTCGCCACAACTAGAGGAAGCCTGTGCGCAGCAATGAAGACCCAACACAGTCAATACATAAATAAATTAATTAATTTAAAAAAAAGCAAAAGCACACACATGCATGGTTAAAATAACAACAAAGAAATGCCATAAGTTTCATTCTATTTCAAAATATACCCCAATGTGACATATTTTCTTTCTGTAAGTTTTTCTCTGATAATTTATAGAAGCTGTCTGTCAATCTTCAATTCACTTCAAAACATATGCACTCTTCACTCATTCCAGTCTCCTAATTATTATATAAAATAATTTCATCTAAATTTGGAGATTATTTGGAATTATTTGTCAATAGATAAAGCCAAATCACTTTTTTACAAAACATACATGAAAGGAAGATAAGCTAAAATTTTTTAAATAAAGAAAAACATGACTACAGAGTTAAAAAAAAATCCACATCTATGCTTTGAGCCTGATCTTAACTCATTTTGAAATTACCTATGGCTGCTTTCATGCTGAAATAATAGAATATAGTAGTTGCAAAAGATACTATATGAACCCTAAAGCCTAAAATATTTATTGTTTGGCCTTGACTATTTTGTTGAGCCCTGATTAGACTGAGATATTCTTTTATTTATCTTGAATTTATGCCATTTGACTTATAGTATATAGGTATAGGGAATATTTGTTTGGCTGGAAAACCCACAGAATTGGACACCTTTAACTTTGGACTTTGGACACCTTTATATCTTTAGCTATAAATAAGTTATAAATAAACCGTAGAGTAAGATTTAAGTCTAGATTATTATTCTCTTTATGTATAACAGGGATGGAATCTCATCCCACAAGTGTAGTATATCATAAGTGTGCTTTTAAATTTTTTTTAATATAACGTATATTTTGAACCCCTAGTCTTCCAGGGTAAAAATTTAAACTTGTGTACCAACTTGTAGGCTTTCCTCATGTAAATTTCTGTGTTGTTTGATCTACAGAAATACTGTGTGGAATAGTTATGGACGTTGAATGCTCTGCTCTAATTTGGTAACTGTTATTTTCCTGGCTTTACTTATTAATCCACACATGATTCCAGAGCTATCCAATACCTTGTATGACATTTGTTCCTCATATTCTAGTCAGTTTATCATGAGACATTAATATATCTTTTGGTCTTTTCCACATCTTTTGGATGTTACTTCTATTTCAGGCCATTCATAAGAACTTGCTACACATCCTTTTCTTCCTTTAATACTCTGTGTAAAGAAATCTCTATAGGCCCTACTGACTCTTACTCTAAAACTTTTTCATTTTGGTTTCCTGCAGGCTCCCTGTGGCTCTGCCTGAGAATTAGGAACAGAGGCACTTTTCTAGAACATACCCTAACACTCACTATTTCTGCTCCATCTCCCTCCACTCAGTTTCAGGGAACTCAAGAAAACCCTGCATTCCTCAAATCCTGTTTTTCCAATACATTTATTTATGCTCACCACTCCTTTCTTTTGAGAGATAATGGCCTATGAGAAAAAGAAAAAAAGAAAACTCAAAGGGAGAACACGTATTACTGTATCTCGCCACATTTCACTTCAAAGGCAGGGGACCCAAGTATTATATATGGTTAAATGAAGGTGAGAGAAAAACTGGAAAACAAAGTAGAAAATAAAAGTCTGTTAATATTTCTGAAGTACTATTTCATTACACTGATTGCTAGTTATTGACATCTCAATCTTCATTATTAATTTCATATATCAATATCTCTTAGTGCAGGTATGTGGTCAGGATAGGTTAGTTTAGGGTAAAACTACCATTACCTCTCAAATCTTAGTAGTGCCATGCGATGAACGTTGATGCCATTTCAGCTGCAAGTTGGTGTTGTTTTCAGGGTCACACTGTCACTCAGGGCTTCACTATGGTTGAAGCTTCACTATTTTGAGATCTACCCTTTGAATCATGAGTCATTTTTCACCATCAAGAAGAGGACTGGAACCACGTGGAGACTTTTCTTTGGCTCAAAGAGGTTGTGACATATACCACTTAAGCTCACTTAATATTGACCTGGGTTAGCCACACAATTCCACAGAAGTACAAATAGGCTGACAGTGAGGTTTTTTAATGCCCAGGCAGGAAATGAGATATAGTATTATTATTATTATTATTATTATTAAATTTTAATTATTATTATTATTATTTTGTCTGCACCGTGGGGCATGAGGGATCTTAGATCCCCCTGCAGTGGAAGCACAGAGTCTTAACCACTGGACAACCAGGGAAGTCCCGAGGTATAGTAGTATTTCTAACACAGGAGACTATGGGATTTTAAGTTTCTAATTATTTAACACTCTTGTATGGGAAATCTCAGGGATTGTATTTTCAAACCTTCTGATAAAACGGATCTCAATGCAAGGGAACGATTCTATTTTGGAAAAAAGGGAATACTAAGATGACCAGTTTTTCTAGCCAAGTGAAGCTATTTCCTCATTCTGATGGAAACCAGTGAAGGGGCACCCAGGCTTTCTCCTCCACTGTGTTCCACAAATCATAACCTCAAAAGGCATGTGAAATTTAATTTATTCCTTCACTTGTAACCATAATATGATGGTAAGAGTTCATAGAAAAAACAATCCGTTTTCAAGTTTTATCCTTGCCATATTAATAAAATATATTCTTCAAAGAAAACAGTTATAGACAAATATGAATTTTTAATAAATAATACCTTCATTATTGTGGCGTTTTTCTCCATATATCCTTTACATAGCATATAAAATGCAAGTACATTGTCAATTTGGGATAAAATAAGGCAAACTAATGGGATAAGGAGGGTGGGAGTGAGACAAGAGGGAGGATATATGGGGATATACATATGCATATAGCTGATTCCCTTTGTTATACAGCAGAAACTAACACAACACTGTAAAGCAATTATACTCTAATAAAAATGTTAACCAAAAAAATTAAAAAAATAAGGCAAACTAAAATAAAAAGTTAAAGAGGAAGTGGCAAATTTGAATTTTATTTTAACATAATATTTTCCAGTATGCATATTCAGGATAATCATAAAATACAAATTTTTAGAATATTTATTAATTTGAACCAAAAGACATGATAATGATTTTTCCAGAACAAATGTTTTTGTAAGTACTAGAAAAATAAAAGTAATTGCTTTATGTAAGAATGTATCTGAGTTATATATTATAGCTCTTTCAATCATAAGTCTATCACAATGTGGGAGAAACAAAAAACATTTGGTTGGAAAGAACAAGTAAAACAGAATAAATTTGAGTCAGCAAATGGTCACATGGCTGTGAAGTCCTGATTCACTTCCTTTCATTAATTCCCCTATCAAGTAAACTGAAGTTTAAATTACCATTGTCAAAGTTTATTTTCTTAGTCAAGCAGTTAACCATATTTATAGAAGTTTGACCATTCTAGGAAGGAAAAGTGCTGATAGTAGCAACAATATGAAGAGAGAGGGATTTTTAAAAATATATAAATCTCTATTTTAAATGCCAATATTTTTTTTCTAAAAATCCATGTGAATATACATTACCTAATTCTTTAACTTTTGGGGTACTAACATATCAATTTATTTGATTTGTAGATTTAAGCTTAATGATGGGAAAAAGAGGGAATATTCTCAACCTGTAGGAAGATGTCATTCTTATTTCAACACATTCTGAAAAGCAATTCATAATTTTAAGATTATTTACAAGTCTTATACTTCAAACCCTCATCCAATATAAGAATCTCCATCTAAAATACATCTCCTGGAGTTAGCTAAGTTTGTGCTCACTTGCTTCAAGTAAAAGAAAATACGTTACATCATGACATACTTATCTAGTGACTTTAATTTCATAGACATATTTCTTACATTGGGCTGCCTACCACAGCAATGCTGGAGTTTTATTCTATGTAGGATGGTAATGTCCTTGGAATCAATATTTTTGGGGGAGTGAAGGAAGAAAGATTATGCAGAGGAAGGAATGAAACTGGAATGCGATTGTACAAAGATTTAACCAGTGTGATTGAGAGCCCTAGAGCTAGGCTTGCCCTTCAGAGTTATCCTGCATTCAGACAGGGGTCTCATTGCTTATACAACTGTAAAAGCCAGTCATTGGAATTAGGGTGTCCCCTGGGAGGGCCTATGAACTTGATGGAGGTAGCATTTCTTGGAAAGTAATTTAGCTGTGAGCTCTCAGCCTTCAACACACACAGCAGCTGGGGGAATGGATGCTTCAATCCTTAAAGAATGGATCAGTGTGAATGTTTTCATCAGCCTAACCCTTGCTCCACTCAGATCAATTTCAATTTTTATTTAATAATAAAATATTCAGACAGCTCCACAAGATTCTATTTGGTCTCCTTTTCTTTTTTCTTTTTTCTTTTTTTTTTTACTTTTCCTTAGAATTTTTATCTTTATTTATTTATTTATTTATTTTTGGCCATGCCCTGAGGCATGCGTGACCTTAGTTCCCCTACCAGGGATCGAACCCATGCCCCCTGCAGTAGAAGCGTGGAGTCTTAACCACTGGAATGCCAAGGAAGTCCCTAGTTGGTCTCCTTTCCTGAGAAATCTTTGAGGAAAGTTAATGGGATAAACTACAAACCACTATCTCCCCACCCCACAATTGTCACTGGACCAGAGGCCTTAACTGATATCTATCTACAATATCACTTGCTCCTTATCTGAGATTTTTCTTAACCTAGGCTACTGCCTTTGTGGAGGGATGATCAAGAACATCTTTTCTCATGGTCTAAGTTTCTGGGTACATAACTTTTTCAGGGCATGGCAAATATAATAGTCCATTTACTGTCACATTTCTGCCAAAAAATACCAAATATACCCCAAAAGGTCACGTGAGGAGCCAAGTATCTCCCTCCATATACTCAAGTTTTAACAGTAGGACAACCTCCTGTTGATAATTGTGGTCAGTTTCCCCAGATGGGAGACTAATTTTTTTTCTTGCCTCATGGTTTCTTGGCACATGGAGTCTGAACTAACCAAGCAGCATTCATAACCTAAAGTTATTAAAACAACTGCTATGTCCTGGGGTGAAATCATTTCCCTTTAACAATAAGCACCTCTAAACTCACAATTTTGGCATGGAAAGTATGGGTTCCTTAAGCAGGTAGCTAAGTGTGAAGGTAAGCAAGGCTACTCCTACTTTTACCACCAGCTTCCCAGGCCCAAGTGTTCTACCTATTGGTTCTTATAATAACTGTTGACTTTACATGTACAATGCATACTGGAGGATAGCACCCCATTCTCACAGTGCAAACTCCAAGTCAGCACTTCCGTTCCCTCTTCAGAGACCATGCTCCACACTACTGAACCAGCAGCTTCTGGGTGACACAGTGTTTGATATGAACAGTGGATCTCTCCACTGTGCATCCATTTCCTTTGCTCTAAATTGGATTTCTTTGTCTGATGAGAAGTCTCAAACAGTTTGTAAACACTGATGGTTCTTGCTCAGGTTCTGAGAGCAAGGAAAGTCTAACCTTTACGAGGAACTTGTGTGAATCCAGACACAACACTAGGGTTTACAGGGCCCAACTGGCTGATTAGTTTCCTTGAGGGAAGTGCCCAGCATTGGTCTTTGTTGTGGGCAGGTCAGGCATTCAGCAACAGCAATAACTAGATAGGCTTGTTGACGAGGACCCAAATTGTAGGGTATATGTGTAGTCCACATCGTTGCTACCGGGATCACTCTAATCCAACGGCCATCATGTCAGTACTGGAGACTGATAAGAAAGGTTGGGTGGTAGAGTCATTCTGTTTTATTGGTTACTTAGTGCCTCTTCCATCATGGTTCTTTATTAACATATAACATATTTATTAATACATAATACAAATATATTTTGTAAAGTACATTTATGTGTACTCCATACTGGCCTTTTCTCTAGTAAAGATTTTCCCTAATGTTACAATCTTTCTACTTGCCTCTAGTCAACCATCCAAGCCATTCATGAACCTGCAATATATCCTTAGTTCTGGGAACTTCTCTTTTAACAGAAAGCAGGTAACAAGGAAGATTACCCTACAATCTGGCCACTAGGTGCACTGTCCCTAGTCATTGTGTTTCCTGGCCACTCACAGATAGATTCTAGTGCAGCAGACTCCCAGTTTCAGTTTGCAATCACTGAGTCAAACCATATCTTAACTAAAGGTGGCTTATTTCCTCCTCAATCCATTGGTCATAAGTGACACCCACTCCCTTATCTGCCCACACGTGTGAGCTGAGGGAAATCCAGTGGTGTAATAATGCTTAATGACACTGGGTTCTAGGTCACCTACTTGTGCAGCTTTTTTATGAACTTAGAACATTCTTTTTTTTAATCCTTGGCATACCACTTCTACCTTAAGATGGATTTACATTGGGCAGCAGACTTAGTGGAATTGACAGAACCCAGGCCATCACAGACTCTTCTTACTTCATATTCACCTGATGCCCCATAGTCTGGTATATTTTTCTCTTCCAGGACTCAGTAACACACCAATAACTGTTTTTAATAGGTATAATTCAAACGGCTTAGATCTGCTACAGGGTCCTTTCTTGCTCTTAGGCTCACTAAAACCTGGCAGCCTTCCACCTCACTCAGAAGAATGTGTTGAATCTATATTCCCAAATGTGAAATTGCTATTGTAATCTTACCAATCTAATTTTCCCAGTATTATAATAGCTAAGCGTCAACTTCCTTGCTTCGTTTAGTTAAGCAGCAACATACAGCCTCTAAAATTTTGGGATCATCCCCTTTGCTACTTGGGGCAGCAGTTCTGTAACAGCATCATCTCCTCTTAGCCCTGACTTGCCAAGAACACCCACACTGAATTTCTGTGTGATGTCATTGCATCTTTCTCCAGCATGGTGCCTACTGCTGTGATATAGTGTCAACAGACCACTCCCAGCATCCAGGGAACAGACCTTACTTAGGATATCCACCCCCTTTGCTTAACCTTTTGATCTTTACTTTTACTGTTTACCAAAGTTTTTTTCTCTCTCTCTCTCTCTCTCTTTTTTTTTAAATCTTAGTGTTAGTCATCAGTTTTCCCCAACATCCCAGGTCATCCTAGTAGTGTGTAGGTACGGTTTTTTGAAGTCCTTACCAGAGTGTTAACCCCTATTTCAGGGAGGTAATCCCATATCAACAGACTCTTCCTCATATAACATGCATTCCGCTTCCCATGGTCCCTCACCTCAGAATCCAGGCCCATGCATGTCCTCCCAACTCCTTCCGTACATATTCGTTAGTTCCTATGGTTCCTTTGAAGTATAGTCCCTTTTCTCTCGTAACAGGCCCAGCACTTCCTTAGCCAGATTATGAGGTCAGTTAATCCAGCTATTATGTTAATGGCCTGAAGTGGAGGTAGGGTAGATCATGAGTGAAGTACTCGTTTTCCTGCAAGGCATTGGTCATGGTAACATCTCACAGCAAGAGGGAAATGCTAGGCTTTAAAAGGAAGTAATGGGCACTCCTGCCAACCCAGAAGATTCACATATGGGAATTTAAGGTTACCTAGTGTCCCCATGCCATTCCTTGGCATCTTATTTCTTCTTAATCAGGGCCCCAATCTTAATGTAGCCAACTGCTGAAGTTGAGAATTCCACATCCTCTGGAGCTCTGCTACCCTTATAATTAAATTATTAACCTTATATTCATTTTTTTTCTGCCCTATGGCAACACATAGGATATGAGACTCCTTATGTATTGCCAAGGAGGCCCTCTTACTTTCAGACTTAGCTTTTCTCTCTCTCTCTCTTCTTTTTTTTTTAAGTTGAAATTAAAATTGGCAAATAACATTGTGTAAGTTTAAGGTATACAATGTGTTGATTTGATATTTTTATACATTGAAGAAACATTACACCATAGCATTAATTAACATCTCTATCACATATACCACATTTCATTGTTGTGGTGGGAACAATTAAGATCTAGTCTCTTAGCAATTTTGAAGTTTATAATACAGTATTTTTGTCTACAACTACTATGCTGTGCCATTAGATATCCACAACATATATATCTATATTATTTGCAAAGACTTAGCTTTTTTTTACACCCTCAGTCTTTATTCTCTTTCTCCAATACATTAACTGACCCCAGCAATAGTCAACCAATTCCATAATCCCACAGTAGGGACTTCCTCTGAACTTTTCAAATGACCGGTATTGCCCCCACCAATGCCTTCTCTTTTACTAGTTCCCATCAAGATCACCCCAGAGATGGTGTCTACTTTCCAGCTGTGATGACTTTTTTATCACCAGGTAGAGGTTGGGTGATTAACCTCAAAAATATCACTTTGCAGTCTGCTTCCTGGACTGCACCTGACTGATTTTATGCTTAAAACCACAGTCCTTCCTCATGTGCATTTCTAAGTAAATGGACCAACCTGACCAAAGACAATTTAGAATATCATCGACCATTATGGGGAAATTTTCAAATCCCCAAGCTTAGTTTCCCTAAAATTGAATTGGACTACAGTAACCCAAAACCTTCCAGATGTGAGTGGAATGCTTATTTCAATTGGTATTCTGAGGCTTCCCAACATTATCAGAGTATAAAATTGCCTCTCTGCAAAATAAGATTTTACAATTAACTGAGACAAATAATTAAATAAAGTCAAAATGGTTCCTGAAGCCTCAGGCTCCTCTTCCTTGGATTCTTTGTTCAGGCCCGTCCTGGAATGCCATCTTGTCTCTCTCTTTTTTCTCCTCTTGGCCAGATTCCGCCTCTGATGTCATCTTCTTTCTTCCCTTCTACACTGCCTACATCTCCGTATACCCTCAATCCCCCCATACTAATCCTCTAACAAAACTTCCCCTTTTCTCTGAAACCATCCCTACTTTCTTTTCCTCTGAAACCTGTTCCTTACAAATGATGCCTCTGAAGATCCAGAGGCTAAACCCTTAATTTCTTATGTTCCCTGGACTAAAGTTGAATGTGAGCTGAAGTCAAAGATTTTCCCAAAGTAACAGATTCTCACAGATTTGCTGAGGAATGCAATATGGTCATTCATATATATCAACATGGATTCTTTGACTTATATCAGCTAATTCATATGCTGCTTAGTGAAGGTCAGACCCAGAATTGGATGAAAATTGCGATTTGGGAAAATCCTGAAATGTCTCTAGAATTACAATAGGGAGACAGTCCAACAAGTTTTTATATGAGCAGGCTCAGGAAATCACTACGGGATTTCACTGAGCAATTTATATGGTTTTGCCAAAGACTTTTGATTGGAACAAAATTCAGGCTTTCACATAAAAATCTGACAAAGTTATTCATGCATATTACAATTGACTTCAGATTATTTTTAAAGAAAATTCTGGTCTTCCTTCAGATGTTCTTCCACACAAGTAGTTTTTACGTGTATATTTATTAATGAGCTGAACTGTGACCTTTCCCTTCTAGTAAAAAGGACCATGATCTAATGGGAAATTTTGTGTGCTCTGGGTGTAGTTATTCTGGTAAACCAGGTCTCTCCTACTCTAGATGTCACATCAAAGGCAGGTTACCAAAATACATGATTTTTAACTGTAGAAAATGAAGGCCTCTGAATGAAACAAAAATTTTTCATAGTTTCTGCCATTATTGTAAAGAGCCAGGACATTGAAAAAGAGATTATTACAAATTTAAGCAGTTCAGGAACCTTCAGCCCTCTAACCAGCTTTTCCATTGTTCTCCCAGTTCTGAATGACAAGGCTCCTAGGAGCTCCACAGGTTTTTTCCAATCTTTCTAATCAGCTTGGATAAACATTTTTCCAGTTTGGGGATGAATATCTCCCGGCCCTAATTAACACCAGAGCCACACTCTTAGTACTCAAACCCAGGACTATAAAACAGCCCCTGCCTTGGAGTAGTAAACAGTTCAAATAGAGGGGATCCCTAATAAACTTCAAAAGGTTCCTGTCTCAGAAACTAATCCTTTTTGTTTAAGCCTTTTGAGAGATACACACCTTTTTTTCTTAGTTCCTTTGCCCCTACCCATTTATTAGGCTAAGACTTTCTAGGGAAGAATCATACCAGAATTTTGTTCTCTCAAAAGGGGAATATAATTCTAGAAATTAACATTAGTTATCAAATTATCCACCAGGTGAATTAAATGACCCTTTGACATCTTACTTTTTTCCTTCTCTAAAGGTACTAGAGCAGAGTTTGGAAACAGTGATCGTTTGTCCCTATTGAGTCAGCTACCATTTTCCTTATGTGGAAAATCTCCAACTGATGTTGGCAAAATTCATAACACATCTCACAGCAAAATTCAAAAAGAATTTTAACCTCTTCTAAATCTCAGCTCCACCCATTTTGGAACTCATAAACTCTTATCCTTTGAAATAGTCACATACCACCCAATGCACTTGGCTTCCTGCTTCTTTTGATCCACAACTAATCACAGGAGAAATATTGTAAAATTGGAAAGGCATAATAGTTTTTATTAAAAATATCCATGTTTGGTAGAGCAATCTTTTCACAGTGTGCTCTTGGCAGATGAAAACCTTAAGAATCACAACTTGCAACGTGGATATTTTGTCTATTGGGAAATACACCTCCAGAAGACCTCTTTTCTGTCTCACTGGAAAGGCCCCTATCAAGTACTGCTAACTAAGCCTTGTGTCACCAAACTCCAATGAATAGCCTCTTGGATTCTTATTACACACCTAAAGAAAGTACCAAAACCTGACTGAACCTGCACATCATCAGGTGACCTGAAAGTAAAATTTCCTGGAATTGAAGCAGGTGATATCTGATGACAGCTTTCTCAAGATATCTGAACCCGGCTTGTTTGAAATTTTCTGTCAAACCTTTGATGATGACATAAGCCTTCATATGCTCTCCAATGTCTATGATTTTGATTACATTTGGACATTAGATAAAAAGCGCCTCCCTGCTGTCCCACCTTGTTACTTGAATATGATCTTGATAGGTTTCCAATCTGTGACTACACTGTCTCCCTCCAGTGTTAGATACAACACTCAGAAAAGTGCCTTCCTGACATTGATGGACAAAAAGTCACTGAAAATAGAGAACCTGAATCTTGATCAATGATGCTTTCAGAGAAAGGTCTTGACCAAAAGGGGAAAATGCAGAAAATGTAATGAACAGAAATCCCAATTAAATAGCACTGGGAGGCCAGAAGAGGGGGATCTCATATCCTGTAATGACAGCAGAGTCCAACAGAAAGAAGAAAGACTTCTATTATTTCTTGAGAAGAACTCTGCCAATGAAAAACGATGGACTCTTTGTTTACTATAGCCCTCCCACCTTTCTTTTCCTTTCCTTGTTATGCATGGAATTGCACATGGCTTGCCATGTTTGTAGACCCCAAATTGCAATTCTATGTTGATCCTGAATAAACTCATCTTTGCTGGAGAAAAATTTGGTAATTTGTTTCAGGTAAACAGCTTCCATTCCAGTTTTCCAGCATTCTTATTTACATTATCCATCATATTGTGTAATATTTTGTCTCTTATACAGAGAGACACACACAGCTTTGACTATAACTTAAATACACCATGTAACTGACAAAGAATATTTCAGATCATCTATTTTCATATTTTTACCCTTTCAATCTCAGAGCTTATTTTACTCTCTTAGGTCCCAATACTTCCTTTTAACACACCTGGCACAATTATAAAGGCATATAGATATAAAGCTCTATATCATCTTAGATTTTAAGACTTAGAGGATATTTGAGTAAATCCATTAATTATATTATAATTTTACAATTACATTTTTATAAGCACTGCTTTATTCTCTCAAGATTTCTCATTCCAAAATTAGAAAAATGAAGTGCTTGTATAGAACTTGGGAAAATATCAGCATTGAAATTTTAAAAACGTACCGTACATAAAAGATTTTCTTGGACTCAGAATTTTAGAACCTCAGTGTATATATGCCTTCAAAGAGTTACAGCTATTTCTTCTTTTTTTTTATTAAAAACATTTGCATGAACAGAAGACATTCTTTTTAACAGTTCACAAGCTTCTGCTGTTTTTATGCTCTCTGAAGGCTGTATCATCTTTTAATGTCAATGCTGTTGGTTGCCATAGAAATGATAATGATGTCACTCACTATTTAAGTCTAGAAATACACAGAAGTAACAGATGGGCATTTGAGAATGAAGGGCATAATTTTAATGCAAATGTTCTTGAAAATAAAGTATGACAGGTTAAAAATCAAATGCAAAAAAATAAAACTACCATGTGCAACATCTAAAATTAGGATGTGCCTCTATTCTATAGTGAGCTAAGACACTGAGTTGGAGTCAGCGGCAAAAGAAGAGAAGAAGCAGGAAAAGCATTCTCACAGAGCAAAGATTGAAACAGAATCTTGTCTTATGGAGTTGAAACCAGATCGTGGTTACATTATATGGCTGTGAAAGTACAGTAATCCCAAGGAGGAATGAGACTGAGACAGACTGAAGAGAAACATGAACTTAATCTCAAAAAAACTGAGGTGAGTGACAGTTAAAAAAGCAAAGCCAGTAACGTATCTGAGGACAGATAGAAACATGTTTTACATTTATGGCCAGAGAATCAAATAAGACACATAGATCTAGGTCTAAAATGGCAACAAGACTTGTTTTAAAATTCCATGGTTCCATAAAGCAGTAACATTTACTTATAGAAGATGTACAACTGCATCTATTATATTCTTTGTAAAAAAAAAAATTCTCAATCTGAGATATAATAATTCACAAATTACTTAAAGTAAAGCAATGTACTCTGGGCACCACTACAATAGGTGTCACACTAAAAATCAAACCAGTAAAAGAATGAAAAATACTACCAATTTAAATTTAAGACAATTTAAATGGGACTCTGACACACAGACTTTTTAGACACTGTTTTTAAAATATTGATTGGGGTTGTAAAAAGACTACAGATGTTTTTGTCTGCAGGTCTTTTTTGTTTTGTTCTTTTTATCTGTGTAAAAAAAATAATAAATCAATATCTCTTAAATAAAATTTGGAGACCAGAAATGGGAGCTCTCACACCCTGTGAGGATAGCAGAGCCAAACAGGAAGGAGAAAGACTCTTCTTTCCTGCAAAGGACATGGAAAACCATGGGCATTTTGTTTACTTTAGCCCTCCCAGCTTCCTTTCCCCCTCTACAAAAGTGTTCTTCTTTGGCTTGCCATGCAGGGACTTACACGTGGCTCACCATGTTTGCAGATCCTGAATTGCAATTTTCGGTTAATTCTGAAAAAAATAAAACATTTCTACTGGAGAAAAATCTGTCAGTCTACTTGTTCCCGGTCAACATCTGTATAGAAAAATTTACTCAATGGTCACATATATAACTAGAAAATAAGATTTGAGGGGAAAAAAGCTATCTTCTAAAGATACACACTGAGTCAATTCAAAATGGAAATCCCCTATGAAAATGGAACACAGCAATTACTTGGAAGACAAAGAGAATTATTTTACCCTGTACCGATGTTCACTATCTGAAGTTTTAAATTTGCTATTGATGTATTTTAAACATAAGCTATATTAAATCTTGAGCTGATGGAAACAGGCGTCCTGTATTAGTAACTATGCAGTGGCACTGAGTGGTGTCCTTAGAAGAAACTGGGCCCCCATTGCATCTTTGTTCCTGGTGGCCTGTGCATATAACCCCTTCCAGTTATTCTTACAAATGTTACCAAACCAGGTTTGCTTTGTTTGACAAGTAGCAATACAAAATGCTGAGACCCTGAGGTTTGCAGTAAAGGGAGGGCTTATTCACAAGGCAGCCAAGCAAGGAGATGGCAGAATAAATCTCAGATTCACCTCCCCAAAGGCAAGGGGCTTGAGGTATTTATGGGAAAAAGAATAAAGAAGCAGGATGGTCTGAAGTGTGGGGAGCCTGAGGAGGGAGGGGAAATGTGATTAGAGAAAGGTGTGGTAATTGTCATTCTGTGCAGGCATGTCCAAAAATGGAAACACTTAGCACAAGATGAGGGTGGAGTTTTTGGCCCTCTGACTTCAAAGGTCACTGACCGGATGCTCTCACATGGCCAGCTGGAGGGTCAGTGGCGGTCCTATCCAGTCTTAACGGGCTCACCTCAAACTAACCCAACTGACTTCAAGTTCCTGAATAACAACTTGGGAAAACCTCTCATTGTTTAGTCTATGTGCTGCTTGGAGATATGCAAGTCTTTCACAGCAACAATTAAGATGATCTTGATTGGTGAAGGCAATTTACAGGTGAAATGGATGTTATTAATGATTACCCATGGTTTCACATGTTTATTGTGTTTCTGTAAGGAGTGACACACTCAAACAGCCAGAGGCAACAATCAGAGACCAGTTTGTAAGAGGTGCTGTTTTCTTCAGTAATATTAACTCATAAAATTGGGTTGGGTATTTTGAGTTCACCTCTCTTTAATGATTTTAAAATTTTGTATTACAAAATTAAAAAGAAAATTAATGGTTTTGTTATAAACTGAATATTTGTGTCCCCCAAGATTTACATGTTGAAATCCTAACCTCCAATATAATGGTATCAAGAACTAAGACCTTTGGGAGATCATTAGAATCAGCCCTAGTGAATAGGATTAGCACCCTTATAACAGCCTAGAAAGAGGTTGCTTCTTTCTGCTCTCCACCATGTAAGGATACAGCAAGAGCACAGCCATCCACAAACCTGGAAGCAGACTCTCACAAATATGCTGGTGCCTTGATCTTGGACTTCCCATCCTCTAGAAGTGTTAGAAACTTGAGGACACAGGGTGGGAGGAGTAAGCTGGGACAAAGTGAGAGTAGCATTGACATATATACACGACCAAATGTAAAATAGTTAGCTAGTAGGAAGGAGCCCCATAGCACAGGGAGATCATCTCGGTGCTTTGTGAGCACCTAGAAGGGTGGAATAGGGAGGGTGGGAGGGAGACGCAAGAGGGAGAGGATATGGGGACATCAGCATATGGCTGATTCACTTTGGTGTACAACAGAAGCTAACACAATATTGTGAAGCATTTATACTCCAATAAAGATCTATTTAAAAAAATATGTTTTTTGTTGAAGCCACCCCGTCCATGACAGTTTTGTTAATGCAGCCTGTATGGACTAAGAGAGGTTTAAATTAGATGATGAATTACATGGTTTCATAAAATTAAAAAAAATACGTCTTTGAAAAATACAGAAAAAACAACTTTTATTAATTTAATCTTGGGGATGGTTACTGGTCTGAATCAGGTCTGGAGATGTTTTTGTCATTTACCTATTCAGGGTCATCTAAAATTCACTTCATATTTTATGTTCATGTGCTGTTTGGGGCAACCCCAGTACATCTGACCAAGTACTGTCAAACACAAAAATTGTAAATAACTGCAAAGAACACTTAAAGCTTGTATTTAATTGCTAAAAATTTACTCTTCTTTGAACAACAACAAAAACATTCTTACAATTATATTTTCACTACTTTTAAAATTTAACCAAAATGCTTCAGAAGTTGCTATATTCTTTCAGCGGTGTTTTGTACTCCACATGGACAGAGTAGCAAAGGCTTCCCTTCTATAAGTAACTAATATAAAGAACTGTTTAAATCCTCTTAGCTATTGGAAGGAAAAGACAAAACAAGTATAATCTGATAATTACAGTTGATTGTTTTATGTAGAATAATTTTCATATTGCTAAAATTTTAAAAACAAAAATATAATAATTTAATAATAATTTCTAATTTATAAGTGTGTATAGTTTAGAATAATTTTCTAACATATATATCCTTCTAGGAAAAGGAGAATTAAAATGAAAAAAAAAACGGTATTTACATCCTGATACATAAAATGTCTTCTAAAGTCTCCTAAGTGAAAATAAGAGACAACTATGGGATTAATACTTTTTGTCTGTTTATTCCTTGATTATGAGCTGATGAAGTAAAATCAAGGCTAATTTTCACATTGTCAGAAAATGCGAAGTAATATATAAGTGTTTAGTGGCCATACAAAAAAGCTTTATTAATTCTGTTTTATATTTGGTGCACAACTTTGCTGTTAATACACTCAGAATGAATGCAGGTAAATTGTTGCACAATGATATTAAAAATACTGGAATAAGATTTAGAAGATTATAGGCTATACATTTTTATGCCACTGAAGTATAGTTGACTTACAATATTATATTAGTTTCAGGTACAACATAGATTCCATGTTTTTATAAATTATATTCCATATAGTTATTATAAAGTAATGGATATAGTTCCTGTGCTATATGTTACATCATTATAATTTATTTAGTTTATACCTAGAAGTTTGTATCTCTAAGTCCCCTTCACCTATTTGGCCCACCCCAGACCCCTCTTCCATCTGGTAACCACTAGTTTCTTCTTATATGTGAGTCTGTTTCTGTTTTGTTATATTCACTTGTTTGTTTTATTTTTTAGGTTCCACATGTAATTGACTACATATAGGTTTTGTATTTCTCTGTCTGAGCTATTTCACTAACATAATATCCTCCAGATCCATCATGTGGTCATAAATGGCAAGGTATCATTCTTTTTCATGGCTGAGTAATATTCCATTGTATATACACCACATCTTCTTTATCCATTCATCTGTTGATGGACATGTAGGTTGTTTCCATATCTTGGCTAAAGTAAATTATGCAGCTATGAATACTGGGATACATGTATCTTTTCAAATTAGTGTTTTCAGGTAAATCTCCAGAATTGAAATTCTGGATCATATAGCAGTTCTATTTTTAAACATTTGAGGAAACTCCATTTTGTTTTCAATCATAGTTGTACCAATTTACATTCACACCAAAACTGCACAACTACCCTTTTCTCCAGGTCCTCATGAACACTTGTTATTTCTTGTCTTTTCAATGATAGTCATCCTGATACATGTGAGGTGATAATTTATTGCAGTTTTGATGTGCACTCCCCTAATGATTAACAATGTTGAGCATCTTTTCATGTGTCTGTTGGCAATCTTTATGTCTTCTTTGGAAAAATGCTTTTTCAGGTCCTTTGCCCATTTTTTTTATCTAGTTCTTTGTATTTTTGATATTGAGTTGTATGACTTGTTTTGTTGTGTTTTGGATATTAACTTACAAGACATATCATTTGCAAATATCTTCTTTCATTCAGTGGGATTTTTTTTTCTTTTTTTTTTTGTTGTTGTTCATTTCCAGCACTGTGCAAAAGCTTTTAAGTTTGATTAGGTCCCATTTGTTTACTTTTGCTTTTGTTCCTCTTACCTGAGGAGACAAGACCAAAAAAAAAATATTGGTAAGACATATCAAACAGCATATTGCCTGTGTTTTCTTCTAAGAGTTTTATAGTTTCAGGTCTCACGGTTAGGTTTTTAACCATTTTGAGTTTATTTCGGTATGTGGTGTGAGAAAGTAGTCCAGTTTGGTTCTTTTGTGCATAGCTGTCCAGTTTTCCCAACATCACTTACTGAAGAGACTGTCTTTTCTCCTTTGTCATAGGTTAATTGACCATAGTGTGTAGGTTTATTTCTGGTCTCTTTTAATCGGTTCCACTGGTCTATGTGTCTGTTTTTGTCAGTACCATGCTGTTTTGATTACTGTAGTTTTGTAGGATAGTCTGAAGTGAAGGAATATGATATCTCCAGCTTTGTTCTTTTCTTCAAGGTTTCTTTGGTTATTAGGCGGTCTTTACAGTTGCCATACTAGTTTAGGATTACTTGTTCTCACTCTCTGAAAAATGCCATGGTCATTTTGATAGGGATCACACTAAATCTCAGGATTGCTTTCGGGAGGGTAGACATTTTAAAAGTATTAATTCTTCCAATCAATAAACAGAACAGAATAGAATAGCATATCATTCTATTTATTTGCATCATCTTCAATTTCTGTTTTCAATGTCTTATAGTTTTTAGATTATACGTCTTTCACCTCTTTGAGTAAATTTAGTTCTAGATATTTTATGTTTTTCTATTGTAAATAAGATTGTACTCTTGAATTTCTCTTTCTGCTAGTTTATTATTGATGTAGAAATTCAACAGATTTCTGTATATTAATGTAGTATCTTGTAATGTTACTGAATTCATTGATAAGTTCTAATAGTCTTTGAATGGATTCTTCAGGGTTTTCTTCATATAATTTCATGTCATCAGCAAATAGTGACCATTTTCATGTTGCTTTCAATTTGGATGCCTTTTATTTTACTTTTCTTGTCAGATTGCTGTGTCTAGGATTTTCAATATTGTGTTAAGTAGAAATGGGAAGGATGCACATACTGGTCATAGTCCTGATTTTACATGAAAAGCTTTTAGCCATACACCATTAAGTATGAAGTTAGATGAGGATTTGTCACAGTATGTTCCTTGTCTTTATTATGCTGAAGTATGTTTCTTATATACCAACTTTCTTGAAAGCCAGCATCATGAATGCATATTAAATTTTATCAAAAGCTTTTTCTACATCTATTGAGATCATCTGATTTTCATTCTTCAGTTTGTTAACGTGGTGTATCACATTGATTGATTTGAGGATATTGAACCATCCTTACATCCATGGAACAAATCCCACTTGATCATGGTGTATGATCCTTTTAATGTATTTTTCAAATTTGTTTGATGAAATTTTATTGAGGATTTTACATCCTTCTTTATCAGAGATATTGGCCTGTAATTGTGTGTGTGTGTGAGGTGTCTTTGTCTGGTTTTGATATCAGGGTGATGCTGGCCTCATAGAATGAGTTTGACAGGGTTCCTTGCTCTTCAATATTTTGGAATAATTTGAGAAGAATAGGTATAAACTCTTCTTTAAATGTTTGGTAGAATTTTTTTTTTATGAAGTTGTGTCCTGGACTTTTGTCTGTTGGAATTTTTTGATTACTCATTCAATTTCAATATTTGTTATGTCTGTTCAGATTTTTTAATTATTTTTTTATTGGAGTATAGTTGCTTTACAATGTTGTGTTAGTTTCTGCTGTACAGCGAAGTGAGTTACTTATACATATACATATATCCACTCTTTTTTAGATTCTCTTTCCATATAGGTCATTACAGAGTATTGAATAGTGTTCCCTGTGCTATACAGTAGGTCCTTATAAGTTATCTATTTTATGTAAAGTAGTGTGTATTTGTCAATCCCAATCTCCCAACTTATCCTCCCTCTTTCCCCCTTGGTAACCATGTTTGTTTTCTGCATCTGTGACTCAATTTCCGTTTTGTAAATAAGTTCATTTGAAGCATATTTTTTACATTCCACATATAAGCAATATAATATATTTGTCTTTCTCTGATTTGTCTTGGAAGATTTATGTTTTCCAGGAATTAATCTCTTTCTTCTAGGTTGTCTAATTTTTGGTTTATAGCTGTTCATAGTATTCTCTTATAATTGTTTATATTTCTGTGATATTGTTTGTAACTTCTCTTTCATTTCTAATTTTGTTTACTTTAGTCCTCTCATTTTTTTCTTAATGAGTCTGGATAAAGTTTTATCAATTTTATTGACCTTTGAAAAAAATCTTTTAGATTCATTAATCTTTTCTCTTTTGTCTCTATTTTACTTATTTCCACTCTGATCTTTATAGTTTCCTTCCTTCTGCTGACCTTGGGCTTTGTTTGTTCTTATTTTTCTAGTTGCTTTAGATGAAAGTTAGGTTGTTTACTTGAGATTTTTCTTGTTTACTGAAGTAGGCCCATATTTCCATAAACTTCCTTTTTACAACTGCTTTTGCTCTGTCCCTAGATTTTTGAATCTAGGGAATTCAAATTTGAATTATGTTTTTATTTTCATTAGTCTTGAGGTATGTTTTTAAAATTTGCCTTTAATTTCTCATTAACCATTGGCTTTTTAGTAGCAACTTATTTAGTCTCCACATGCTTGTGTGTTAATTTTTTTTCTGTTTTCTTCTTGTAATTGATTTTTATTTAGTTTCATACCATAATGGTTGGAAAATGTGCTTGACATAATTTTCACCTTCTTAAATTTACTGAGACTTTTTGCAGCCTAACCTGTGGTCTATCCTAGAGAATGTGCCATGTGCACTTGAGATAAATGTATATTCTGCTGTTTGGGGCTGTTCTGTAAATATCTATTAAGTTTATCTGGTCTAATCTGTCATTTAAGGCAACTGTTTCCTTATTGATTTTCTGTCTTGATGATCTATTGATTGATGTAAGTGTGGTCCCCTACTCTTATTTTATTATAGTCAATTTCTCCCTTTGCATCTGTTAATATTTGCTTTATACAATTCGGTGCTCCTGTATTAGATGCATATAAATTTATAATGCATATCCTCTTCTTTGATTAACCCCTTCATCATGAAATGTCCTTCTTTGTTTTTTATTGTAGACTTTGTTTTAAAGTTTACTTTGTCTGGTATGAATATTGTTACTGCAGCTTACTTTTTGTTTCCATTTTCGTGGAATATTTTTTGCATTCCCCTCACTTTCATGTGTATGTCTTTAGCTCTGAATTGAATCTCTTGCAGGCCTAATATAGATGGGTCTTGCTATTTTTATTCAATTAGTCACCCTATATCTTTTGATTGGAGCATTTAGTCCATTTACATTTAAAGTGATTCTTGATAGGTCTGTACTTATTACCATTTCCTTACTTCTTTTCTGTTTGTTTTATATTTCTATTCTTCTTTTAGTCTCTTCTTTTGTGATATGAAGGCTTTCTTTAGTTATGTGTGGGTTACTTTCTCTTTGTTTTCTGTGTACTTATATTAGTTTTTGATTTGTTGTTATCATGATGTTCATATGTGTCAACTTATAACTATATCTACTTGTTTTATACTGATAGTCATTTAAGTTCAAACACATTCTAAAAGATCTACTTTTTTTACTCTATACACCATTTTATATTTATGGTGTTATATTTTACATCTTCATGTTCAACACTTAACTGTTTATTGTAGCTATAGTTGATTTTACCATTTTGTTGTTTAACCTTTATATTCACTTATTTAAGTGGCTGATCCACTGCCTTTCTTATCTGTTTGCCTTTACCAGTGAAAAATTTCCTCTCATATATTTTCTTATTTCTTGTTATAGCTTTTTGTTTTTCACAAAAGAAGACCCTTTAATCCTTTTAAGGACATGTAAGTGGTGATAAACTCGTTCAGTTTTTGCTTGTATGGGAAACTCTTTATCTCTCCCTCAATTATAAATGATAACCTTGCTGTGTAGCATATCCTTGGTTGTAGGACTTTCCTTTTCGTTACTTTAAATATATAATGTCATTCCCTTCTGGACTGTAAATTTTCTGCTAAAAAAATCATCCAGTAGCCTTATAGAAGTTCCCTTGTATAAGACTCTTTGTTTTTCTCTAGCTACATTTAAACTCTCTTTATCTTAATTTTTGAAATTTTAATTATGATATATCTTGGTGTGGGTCTCTTTGGGTTCATCTTGTTTGAGGTCCTCTGTTTGAGAACCTAAGTATTTGTTTCCTTCTTCAGATTAGGGAAGTTTTCAGCCATAATTTCATCAAAGGCATTACAGTCTCTTTCTCTCTTTCTTCTTCTGGGATCCCTAGAATATTAGTGCACTTGATGTTATTCTAGAAATGTCTGAAACCATCCCCATTACTTTTTTTTTCTTTTTGCTATTCTGATTTGGTGATTTCCATTATTCTATTTTTCAGGTGGTTTGTGCATTATTCTGTATCACTTAATCTTCTGTTAATTCCTTCTAGTGTATGTTTCATTTCAGTTATTTTATTTTTCAGCTCCGATTGGTTCTTTTTTATGTTTTCTAGCTTTTTTGAAGTTATCATTGTGTTCCTCTCCTTCTCCATGTTCAATAGTCATTTTTATTACTATTGCTTTGAACTCTTTTTCAGGTAAATTATCTCCATTTCATTAGGATTTTTTTTCCTGGGGTTTTGTCTTATTCTTTCATTTGAAACCCATTCCTCTGTCTTCTTGTTTTATTTTGTTTGACTTTCTCTGTTTGTCTCTATGAAATTAGGTGAAAGAGTTACCTATCCTAGTCTTGAAAGGGTGTCCTTGTGTGCAAGTGTCCATATGCAGTCTGTACGTGCCCAGTGACTTTGGTAGGAGAACTGCATCTGAAGTGAGAATGGACTGTGTCTTCTTCAGGGGTGTACTGTCAACCATCTTCTTGGTTGAAAGTACCATTGCAGTGGGAGTATATAGAGCCAGAGTCAGGTGTGAGCTAGGGATTCTCCCAGGCTCAATGGTTGTCATTCCCTATCAGGGTGATGGGGCTTGAGCAAGAGACCTGAGGGAGTTGTGCTTCTCCCCTGCATGACAGTAGTCTCTACCTTGGTTTGGGTTGGGTTCAAGGCCTAAGGGCTTGAAGATGTGCTTCTGAGCTGGCTCTGCATTTTCCCCAGTGTGTACATGTGCTCACTCAATGGAAATGGCAGTCTCCATCTTGGGTAGAGTTGAAGTTGGGATCTGAGAGTTTGGAGCCACACTTCTGATATGACTCTGCTTTTTCCCTGGTGTGCATGTGCACACATGAAAGAGTGATGACAATCTCCTTTAGTGGGTAGCAGTGCTGGAACAGAAGGGGCTGGATGAGGAGCCCAGTGCAGGCTGAAGGGCTTGAAGGATGCTGAGGCTGTCCTGACAAGCTGGCCAGAGCCCCAGGCTGTTTTCAACCTTTTAAGTCTACACTGGGACTGGGAACAAGGAAGTCTGTGTGCACACCCTTTCAGAGTGGAATTTTTGTTTCTTTCAGCTCTCTGGGAAGCCCCATTCACTTTCAAACTAACTAAGAGTGCCCATAATACTGGTTCCATAACCCAGGGCTGGGATGTGTAATATGGGGTTCAAACTGCTCACTGCTTGGGTAGGATCCCCAACCCTCTGATATGCCCCTCCTCTTCTGGGTCAGCTGATGGAGGTTTGGGTCCCAACTAGATAACTTCTCCTGCCAGACTCCATGTAGTCCTTTCTTTACACCCTTGGTTGTAAAAGAGCCCTTTTGCTAGTCTTCATGATGCTCTCACCAAGAGGTGCTCTATATGTAATTGCAATTTTGATGTGTTTGTGGGTGGAGGTGAGCTCAGGGTGTTCCTACTCTGCCATCATAATTCATTCCTTATATACCTTTTTTGAACATTCCCCCCCCCAAAAAAAAAAAGAGATATTTATGTCTGGAAAGTTGTGAATAATGTCCATCCTCAAACTTTTCATAAAAATAAATAAGAGGTCAGGGCTTATCTCTTATGGATTTCCATTGTCCTCCATAAACTGGTCTCAACCTACCAACATATGCCATTTTTATTTTAATATGCATCAACAAGTATACATATTAACGTTCAATTTCCATCTCTCCTTTGGTTCCATTCTGTGTCATCTTCTGTTCTCCTAAGTTTCTAAAACAGTCTAGCCATTCATACCTGAAATCTGGGTATCACACTAAAAATTTCCTTCCTTGAGGGAATGAGATATTCCCTTTCCCTCACTGTTCCTCATCCCACTGGTCAAAAAGCACTGCTACTGTGTTTTTTAAATTTTTCTTCATGTTACTTCTTCCTCTCCATTCTATTATTGCCTATTTCTCCTTATCCATGTCTATATTGCTTATTTTTCTTAAAATCAAACTAACTACAATTTATTCTAAGCAATAAAGAATTAAAATACCACAAAAGACCCTTTTCTGTTTTACTTCATGCTACTTGTTTGCTTTATTGTACGATGTTCATTCGGATATTCTTTTGTCTGCACCTATTGTTTTCTCAGGATATTGCAATTATTTACACATCTCTGATTTCTGCTAGCATGTAACACTAGGGAATCGTGGTCAGTCCACTAGATTCACCTAACTAACATTTCTTGCAGGAAATTTTCCCCAATATGCCCACCACCCAATGTGGCTAGATTGTATGTTCCTGTCTTTAACCATTTAGATTATTTCTGTAAAAGATTTATCATATTTAGATCAAATTATTTGTTTTTCTGTGAGCTTTATGAAGACAGTCACTGTATACTCTGGATCTGTGTCACAAGTTGAATGATTTCCAAATGGTGAATAAATGAATGAATGAATGAAAGTTTGAAATTATGGACAACAAAATCATATAAGCATTTAATCATATGGTTTGGGTCTTTTATCCTCTTCCTAGTTCTTTTTAATGGGCTAGACACACATGTATAAATGTGTTTAGAAGGTAGATATACTTGAAACCTAAGTACTGAATTTGATCTACTATCAGTATATATAAACCTCTTGCTTGCTTCCTACACCAACCTCCTGTGCTCACATGCTTTTATTTATCTTTCAAACTGTATGTGTCTGTTTCCTAGGTCGTCCTGTTCATTGAATATCATGTGGGTTCTCCACCTCTATAAAATTTTAATAGTGAAAATTAATTTGGGGATTTGAATCCTTCAAATGACACCACTAACAATATTACAAAATAAGCCACAAAAATGTGAGTTTATATTAACAACCATTACAGACATCAAAGGACTTATAGATAAAAGAAATATGAAAGACTCTGTGAAACTTAGGAGTTTTCAGAAGAAAAATAGTCAAGGATTGAGACGGTTTTCTAAAATACTTATTCAAATTGAAAATATGTATATGAAAATATGCTTAAATTCATAGGTAACAAAAAATTCTGATTAGAAACCATGTCTTCCCCAATGCCTAAAGTTACTTCTAACTCCATCAGTTGTCAGCAAAGTGTGGAGCAAGGCAAATGCTTGTGATATTACAAACTGATAAAGCTATTTTCAGAAATAAATCATTCTTTTGTAAAATAAAAACTGTACTTACTTATGATATAGATATTTTGGTATACACTACTGTGATTTATGTGCACTTATACACTAGAAAATATATTCAAGGATATTCAAAGCAACACTGTTTCTAATAGCTCATAACTGGAAACAACCCAAATGTTCTCAAATAATAGTATGTATAAATAATTTACTGTATATTCAAACAATGGAATATTACACATTGGTGAAAAATAATGTTCAATTACTGTATCAAAAAGATGAATCTCCAAAACATAAGTATTATAAGATAGCCAAAGACTTATATTTAAAAGTTTAATGATATAATGCTAAACACAAAAAAATACAAAATAATTATGTATTGAACAAAAATGATAGAAAATAATAAAAGTGTAAGGAAAAAAGAGATATAATGTAATGAAACATAAAATAAATTATTAAGTTAGGAAAACATCAATAATAAAACAGTAAAATGAATATTTCACAAAGAACCACAATAAATTATTAAAAGTGTAATAATATAGATATGCCATTAGATAACCTAATCAATAAAAATTATCATGAACTCACCAGGTTGAAAAATTACCAGTAAGAAAGAAAATGTAAGCATAAACACAAGAGAAATGTAGAGAATTAAGAGATGACAATTTTTTTTATCCCTGGAAATAGATTTAAAAGCAAATTGCTCTGTATGAAAGCGAGTAAATTTTCAATGCGTGATCTCTACTTTCTCCATCTCACTCTTTTTCACTCATACACATACACATAAATACAAGGCACAGGTATTTCAAAATTGAATTTAAATGAAATTTCTCAAAATAGAAAATTCTAGGTCTTTATTTAAAATGTGCTGAGGAGTCATCTATTAAAAGTGTACTTTTGAATAAGCAATATCAACATCACCAGGACACTTGTTAGGAAGGCACAATCTCAGGCCCCAAATAGACCTATGGAAAGAGAACTTACAGTTTTAACAACTCCCTGGAAATTCATATTCACATGAAATTATGAGAAGTCCCATGTGAGAGCAGTGCTTCTCACGATGTTTACACATTAGAATCACCCAGAAAGCTGTAAAACAAACAAAAAAGAGGGAAAAAAAAACATTATGGACCTCAAACCCATGATTGTAATTAAATCAGTATGGAGTAGCTCGCAGGTAATATTAAAAAAAAAAAAAAAAAAAACTGTAGTTCTGGATTGGAGAACCATACAGTGGCATATGAATCAGGTATGAACTGTGTATAAACATAAAATATTTTTCTTTCTGTTAATAAGTGATATCAACATCATATAGTAGCACTGTAGGGCTTGATAGCTGTGGGAACATTTTTAAGTTGCCAACTAACATACCTCATCTTTTGTGGTAAATTTAGTATTAGATGGTAATTTTATAATATAATTCAAACATGAAAATTTTAGTAACTATGCAATTTCTGATCTTAGTATTACCTTTTTTCTTATTCCTGGTCCCAATTTTTCTAAAAAGGAGACTAACCTAATACTGTGGGTGGAGGGAAAGAACAGGAGAGAAAATTGAGAAAACATATGGAAGTTATTAAATCAGACAGTTGCTGATGAGTTTGCATTTCCTGCTCATCTAAGACAGTAAGCTGCTCTGAGCTCCTGCATTCATAGCTCCCTGACACTCTGGTGCAGCTGTTTTCTCCTCTCACCCTATAGCAGGGGATCCACCCCTTTGTGGGCAGCTGCTAAGGATAGCTGCAGACAGGCTGAAGTCATGCCCACCTTCCCCTGCATTTTCCACAGCCCAGGGATGTGCAAGGACCCTTTCTTGCAGGCAGAGAGAGTGAAAGCTGTGCCTTGGCATCTTTGGTCTTTGTCCTCCTTTGCTTCAAATTATGGAATTTGGATAGTTCTCTGGATCAGCGGCATTCAGACCAACAACTAAAACTGTTTCTGTTTTAAAGGGTGTGTGAGGGAACATGCAGTACTATGACAGAAACAGTTGTAGAGTCCAAGCTTGTACTGCTCATGGCATGACAGATAGGCCAATAAATTGAGAGATAAAGCACTGGGGCAAGGAATAGTGACTTTATTCAGAAAGCCAGCAGACAAAGAAGATGGTGGACTAGTGTCCTAAAGAACCATCTTACCTCAGTTAAAATTCAGGCTTCTTTAATACTAAAAAGGAAGGGGTTGTCTTGGTGCAGGAATCCTTTGTTCTTGTGGTTGTCCATGTAGCTCTGGTCACAATGTTCCTATAAACTTCCAACAAGAAAATTGTTACTTTCTGTTCTGGAACTTTCTGTCTCTATATGAGTGGAAAACTGTTAGATCTTTAAACTTGAAAACAGGCTACAATGTATATTTCAGGCTATAAGCAACAGGTCTTTTACAGAGGTGCAGAGACAGCATGGCTAAGCACAAGCAACAGAGCACAAGGGTTAGAGCTAAAGGGATGGATTCTATATGGAATCAAGTTTGTTCTTCTCTGTTACAAAACCATGCCACAGGGATGAATGTGGAAGGACATTATTAAAATCCAGAAATTTATCTCCCAGGAAGAAGTTTCTTCATTTAATATCTTTTTCATAGGCAGAGGGGCAGTGGGCTGAGGTGTTTCCAGACAGATGGTGCTTTGCAAGTCCAGCAATGTATTTAGTACTAATGAAGTGCAATTTGTTGAAGTTTAGTAGGTACATTTTATCAGTTAGTTCCAGGGCATAGTGTCAGTCAAAGAGCAGTCAGTCATAAAACGATTAAAAGAAAATAAGTTTTGCTTTTTTTTGCAGGACCCAAAGGAACCTTCAAGATGGTGGAGGAGTAAGAAGTGGAGATCACCTTCCTCCCCAAAGATACACCAGAAATACATCTACATGTGGAACAGCTCCTACAGAACACCTACTGAATGCTGACAGAAGACCTCAGACCTCCCAAAAGGCAAGAAACTCCCCACGTACCTGGGTAGCACAAAAGAAAAAAGAATAAACAGAGACAAAAGAATAGGGACGGGACCTGCACCAGTGGGAGGGAGCTGTGAAGGTGGAAAGGTTTCCACACACTAGGAGCCCCTTCACAGACGGAGACTGCAGGTGGTGGAGGGGGGAGCTTTGGAGCCACAGAGGAGAGCACAGCCACAGGGGTGCAGAGGGCAAAGCGGAGAGATTCCTGCACAGAGGATCGGTGCTGACCAGCACTCACCAGCCCGAGAGGCTTGTCTGCTCACCCACCGGGACGGGTGGGGGCTGGGAGCTGAGGCTCAGGCTTCGGAGGTTGGACCCCAGGGAGAGGACTGGGATTGGCTGCATGAACACAGCCTGAAAGGACTAGTACCCCACAGCTAACTGAGAGGGAGTCCATGAAAATGTCTGGACTTGCCTAAGAGGCAAGAGACCATTGTTTTGAGGTGCACGAGGAGAGGGGATTCAGAGCGCCACCTAAATGATATCCAGAGACTGGTGTGAGCCGTGGCTATCATCACAGACACCAGACATGGGCAGGAGATGGTAAGTCTGCTGCTGCTGCCACCAAGAAACCTGTGTGCAAACACAGGTCACTATCCACATGCCCCCTCCCTCAATGGAGCATGTTCATCCCACCACAGCCAGGGTCCCGTGATCCAAGGACAACATACCTGGGAGAACACACGTTGCACCTCAGGCTGTTGCAACGTCTCATTACCCTCTGCCACCACAGGCTCACACTGCATTCCAAATAAAACGACTCTACCCCTCCAGCCCCAAGGACATGAGTGAGCCAGAGCCCTCTAGTAAGCCACTGCTTTGATCAGTTCCTGTCTGGGGAAGAACAGAAGCCTAGCGACAACCTATACTCAGAGGTGGGGCCAAAACAAAAGATGAACACCAGGAGCAATGTGAACAAAGAAGAGAAAGGGAAATCTCTCCCAGCAGCCTCAGGAGCAGCAGATTAAATCTCCACAGTCAACTTGAGGTACCCTGGATCTGTGGAATACCTGAATAGACAATGAATCAACCCAAAATTGAGGCAGTGGACTTTTGGAACAATGGTAGACTTGGGATTTGCTCTCTGCGACTGACTTGTTTTTAAAATTTATGTTTATTTTAGTATAGTTTTTAGCGCTTGTTTTCATTGATTAATTTGTTTATTGGTTATGTTGCTATCTTCTTTTTTTTTCTTTTAACAATATTAATGAATTTAATTTAATTTAATTATTTTTATTCTTTCTCTTTTTGTGTGCTTTTCTTCTGAACCTTGTGGCTGACAGAGTCTTGGTCCTCTGGCTTGGTGTCAGGCCTGAGCTTCTGAGGTAGGAGAGCCTAGTTCAGAACATTGGTCTACCAGAAACATCCCGCCCCATGTAACATCAATCTGTGAGATGTCTCTCAGAGATCTCCATCTCAACACAAAGATCCAGCTCCACCCAACGTCCAGCAATCTCCAGTGTGGGACGCTCCATGCCAAACAACTAGCAACACAGGAACACAACCGCACCCATCAGCAGAGAGGAGACCTAAAGTCATATTAAGTTCACAGACATCACAAAACACACCACCATAAGCAGCACAACAGAAAGAGAAGATCCAGCCCCACCCACCAGAACACAGGCACCAGTCCCGCCCACAAGGAAGCCTACACAACTCACTGAACCAAAATTACCCACTGGGGGCAGACACCAAAAACTGTGGGAACTACGAAATTGCAGCATGCAAAAAGTAGACCCCAAACACAGTAAGTTAAGAAAAATGAGAAGACAAAGAAACACACAGAGGATGAAACAGCAACATAAAAACACACCAGACCTAACAAATGAAGAGGAAATAGGCAGTCTGCCTGAAAAAGAACTCAGAATAATGATGGTAAAGATGATCAAAAATCTTGGAAATAGAATGGAGAAAATATAAGAAACTTTTAACTAGGACCTAGAAGAACTAAAGAGCAAACAAACAATGATGGGCAACACAATAAATGAAATTAAAAATTCTCTAGAAGGAATCAATAACAGAATAACTGAGGCAGAGGAACGGATAAGGGACCTGAAATATAAAACACTGGAAATAACTACTGCAGAGCAGAATAAAGAAAAAAGAATGAAAAGAATTGAGGACCATCTCAAAGACTTCTGGGACAACATTAAACGTACCAAAATACAAATTAAAGGGGTCCCAGAAAAAGAAGAGAAAAAAAAAAGTTCTGAGAAAATATTTGAAGAGATTATAGTTGAAAACTTCCTTAATATGGGAAAGGAAACAGGCAATCAAGCCCAGGAAGCACAGAGAGTCACATACAGGATAAATCCATGGAGAAACATGCCAAGACAAATATTAATGAAACTATCAAAAATTAAATACAAAGAAAAATTATTAAAAGCAGCAAGAGAAAAGCAACAAACAACATACAAGGGAATCCACATAAGGTAAACAGCTGAACTTTCAGCAGAAACTCTGCAAGCCAGAAGGGAGTGGCAGGACATATTTAAAGTGATGAAGGAGAAAAAACTACAACCAAGATTACTCTACCCAGCAAGGATCTCATTCAGATTCCATGGAGATATTAAAATCTTTCCAGACAAACAAAAGTTAAGAGAATTCAGAACCACCAACCAGCTTTACAACAAATGCTAAGATTTCTCTAAGAGGAAAACACAAGAGAAGGGAAAGACCTACCAATACAACCCAAAATAATTAAGAAAATAGTAATAAGAACATACATATCAATAATTACCTAAATTTAAATGGATTAAAGCTCTAACCAAAAGTCATAAGCTGGCTGAATGGACATAAAAACAAGGCCCATATATATACTGTCCACAAAAGACCCACTTCAGCCCCAAGGACACATACAGACTGAAAGTGGGGGGATGCAAAAATATATTCCATGCAAATGGAAATCCAAAGAAAGCTGGAGTAGCAATTCTCATATCAGACAAAAGAGACTTTAAAATAAAGATTATTACAAGAGACTAAGAAGGACATTACATAATGATCGAGGGATCAATCCAAGAAAAGTATATAACAATTGTAAATATTTATGCACCCAAGATAGGAGCACCTCAATTCATAAGGCAAATGTTAATAGTCATAAAAGGGGAAATTGACAGTAACACAATAATACTAGGGGACTTTAACACCCCACTTTCACCTATGGACAGATCATCCAAATGAAAATACATAAGGAAACACAAGCTTTAAATGACACATTAAACAAGATGGACTTAATTGATATTTAGAAGACATTTCATCCAAAAACAACAGAATACAATTTCCTCTGAAGTGCTCATGGAATGGTCTCCAAGGTAGATCATATCTTGAGTCACAGATCAAGCCTTAGTAAATTTGAGAAATTGAAATCATATCAAGTATCTTTTCTGACTACAATGTTATGAGACTAGATATCAATTACAGGAAAAAAACTGTAAAAAATACAAACACATGGAGGCTAAACAATATACTACTAAATACCCAGAAGAATACTGAAGAAATCAAAGAGGAAATCAAAAAAATACCTAGAAAAAAATGACAATGAAAACAAGACAACCAAAGACCTACAGGATGCAGCAAAAGCAGTTTTAAGAGGGAAGTTTATATCAATATAATCCTACCTTAAGAAAAAAGAAACATCTCAAATAAACAACCTGACCTTGCACCTAAAGCAATTAGAGAAAGAAAGAAAAAAAAGCCCCAAATTTAACAGAAGGAAAGAAGTCATAAAGATCAGATCAGAAATAAATGAAAAAAAAATGAAGGAAACAATAGCAAAGATCAATAAAACTAAAAACTGGTTCTTTGAGAAGATAAACAAAATTGATAAACCATTAGCCAGACTCATCAAGAAAAAAGAGGAAGACTCAAATCAATTGAATTAGAAATGAAAAAGCAGAAGTAACAACTGACAGTGCAGAAATACAAAGGATTATGACTGATTAGTACAAGCAACAATATGCCAATAAAATGGACATCTGGAAGAAATGGACAAATTCTTAGAAAAGCAACATGTTCCAAGACCGAACCAGGAAGAAATAGAAAATATGAACAGACCAATCACAAGCACTGAAATTGAAACTGTGATAAAAAATTTTCCAACAAACAAAAGCCCAGGACCAGATGGCTTCACAGATGAATTCTATTAAACATTTAGAGAAGAGATAACATCCATCCTTCTTAAACTCTTCCAAAATACAGCAGAGGGAGGAACACTCCCAAACTCATTCTATGAGGCCACCATCACCGTGATACCAAAACCAGCCAAAGATGTCACAAATAAAGAAAACTACAGGGCAGTAACACTGACGAACATAGATGCAAAAATCCTCAGCAAAATACTAGCAAACGGAATCCAACAGCACATTAAAAGGATCATAGACCATGATCAAGTGAGGTTTATCCCAGGAATGCAAAGATTCTTCAATATATGCAATTCAATCAACATGATACACTATATTAAGAAATGGAAGGATAAAAGCCATATGATAATCTCAATAGATGCCGAAAAACTTTCGACAATATTCAACACCCATTTATGATAAGAACTCTGCAGAAAGTATGCATAGAGGGAACCTACGTCAACATAATAAAGACCATATAAGACAGTCCCTCAGCCAACATCGTTCTCAGTGGTGAAAAACTGAAACCATTTCATCTACGATTAGGAACAAAACAAGGTTCCCCACTGTCACCACTATTATTCAACTTAGTTTTGGAAGTTTTAGCCACAGCAATCAGAGAAGGAAAATAAATAAAAGGAATCCAAATTGGAAAAGAAGAAGTAAAACTGTCACTGTTTGCAGATGTCATGATAATGAACATAATCCTAAAGATGCTACCAGAAAACTACTAAAGCTGATCAATGAATTTGGTAAAATAGCAGGATACAAAATTAATGCACAGCAATTGCTCACATTCCTATACACTAATGATGAATAATCTGAAAGAGAAATTAAGGAAACACTCTTATTTAACATTGCAACAAAAAGAATAAAATACCTAGAAATAAACTTACCTAAGGAGACAAAAGACCTGTATGCAGAAAAGTATAAGACACTGATGAAAGAAATTAGATGAAACAAAGAGATGAAGAGATATGCCATGTCCTTGGATTGGAAAAATCAATGTTGTGAAAATGACTATACTGCCCAAAGCAATCTACAGATTCAGTGCAGTCCCTATCAAACTACCAATGGTATTTTTCATAGAACTAAAAGAAAAATTTTCACAATTTGTATGGAAACACAAAAGACCCTGAATAGGCAAAGCAATCTTGAAAAAGGAAAAGAGAGCTGGAGTAATCAGGTTCCTGGGCTATACTACAAAGCTACAGTAATCAGACTATACTACAAAGCTATACTACAGACTATACTACAAAGCTACAGTAATCAAGGCAAAATGGTACTGGCACAAAAATAGAAATATAGATCAATGCAACAGGATAGAAAGACCAGAGATAAACCTATGGACATATGGTCAACTTATCTTTTATAAAGGAGGCAAGAATATACAATTGAGAAAAGACAGCCTATTCAATAAATGGTGCTGGGAAAACTAAACAGGTAAAAATGAAAATGAAAATGACAGATGAATATATTTATTGTAACATTTTAATGATTAGCTAGGGAAATTATTTTCTGTAAACCAATTATGTCATCAAATAGGAGAATGCACATTTGCAATGAATGGAAAAGAAATAAGTCCTGCAATATACATAATTTTTAACAAATAAGGAAAATATTAACAGATAAATGGGTAAAGATATGAACAGATGGAGAACAGAAATATGAAAGAAAATTTTCAAAATATGTGATCTCTATCATAATAAAATTCCTGTATGTAACAATTAATAATATATCATTTTCAGAACTCAGATGGCAAAGATTTTGAATTAATTAGTTAATATAAATCTTTGATAATTTACATTACACTCAATACTGTAACACATTATTAGTAGGACTACAAATTGACACAAACTATCAGGAAATTTTGTGGCATTTATCCAATATGGAAATTTGTATCCTTTATTCTATCAATTCCAGTTTTAGTAATATATGCTATATATATACAGTATACTCATATACATGCAGAATTATTGATATACAAGGTATTCTTTGTAGAACTGTTAAGAGAAAAATAGTATTTAGAGCAACAAAACATCTCTCTCTATATATATATTTGAAAAACCTATGTCTGGTAAAGAGAAGTTGGTGTTAATTTTTTTTCTTATTGGAGTATAATTGCTTTACAATGTTGTGTTAATTTCTGCTGTACTGTGAAGTGAATCATCTATATGTATACATATATCTCTCCCTCTTGGACCTCCCTCCCTCATCAGCCCACCCATCTAGGTCATCACAGAACACTGAGCTGAGCACCCTGTGCTACACAGCAGGTTCCCACCAGCTATCTATTTTACACATGGTAGTATATTTATGTCAAACCTAGTCTCCCAATTCATCTCACCCACCCCTCCCCCATGTCCACATGTCCGTTCTCTACATCTGCCTTTCTATCCCTGCCCTGCAAATAGGTTCCTCTGTACCATTTTTCTAAGATTCTGCATATATATGTTAATATACTATATTTGTTTTGCTCTTTCTGACTTACTTCACTCTGTATGACAGACACATCTGTCATCCTTCCACATCTCTACAAATGACCCAATTTCATTTCTCTCTGTGGCTCAGTAATATTCCTTATATATATATATATATATATATATATATATATATATATATATATATATATATATATATATATATATATACATACATACACAACACTTTCTTTATCCATTCATCTGTCAAGACATTTAGGTTTTTTTCCATGTCCTGGCTTTTGTAAATAGTTTTGCAATGAACTCTGGGGTACATGTATGGTACTGGCACAAAAACAGAAATATAGACCAATGGTACAGGATAGAAAGCCCAGATATAAACCCATACATCTATGGCTACCTAATCTATGACAAAGGAGGCAATAATATACAATGGAAACAAGACAGCCTCTTCAGTAAATGGTGCTAGGAAAACTGGACCACTACATGTAAAAGAATGAAATTAGACCACTACCTAACACCATACACAAAAATAAGTTCAAGGGGCTTCCCTGGTGGTGCAGTGGTTGGGAGTCTGCCTGCCGATGCAGGGGATGTGGGTTCGTGCCCCTGTCTGGGAGGGTCCCACATGCCGCAGAACGGCTGGGCCCATGAGCCATGGCTGCTGAGCCTGTGCGTCCGGAGCCTGTGCTCCGCAGCGGGAGAGGCCGTGGCGGTGGGAGGCCCATGTATCACACACAGAAAAAAAAAACAAAAATAAAAACAAAAAACAAAAACTCAAAGACTTAAATGTAAGACTAGACACTCTAAAACTCTTAGAGGAAAACATAGGCAGCATACTCTTTGACATAAATCACAGCAAGATCTTTTATGACCCACCTCCTCGGGTAATGAAAATAAAAACAAAAATAAACGAATGGAACCTAATTAAACTTAAAAGCTTTTACAAAGCAAAGAAGCCATAAACAAGATGAAAAGAAAACCCACAGGATGGGAGAAAATATTTGCAAACGAAGAAAAGGACAGAGTGTTAATCTCCAAAATATACAAACAGCTCATGCAGCTCAATATAAAAAAAAAAAAAGAAAACAAACAAACAACCCAATCCAAAAATGGGCAGAAGGCCTAAATAGACATTTCAGCAAAGGAGACATACTGATGGCCAACAGACACATGAAAATATGCTCAACAGCACTAATTATTAGAGAACTGCAAATCAAACCTACAATGAGTTATCACCTCACACTGGTCAGAATGACCACCATCAAAATATCTACAAAGAATAAATGCTGGAGAGGATGTAGAGAAAAGACAACCCTCTTGCACTGTTGGTGGGAATGTAAATTGATACAGCCACTTTGGAGAACTCTATGGAGGTACCTTAAAAAACTAAAATTAGAACTACCATATGACCCAGAAATCCCACTACTGGGCATATATCCTGAGAAAACCATAATTCAAAAATTTGGTGTGAAATTAATGAGAGTTTTGGTTTGGTTTGGTTTGGTTTTTATGTTAGGATTACATTGATCTCATGCCTTTATAATAGAAAGGTTCTTGTGTCTCAGTATGCTTTATTTAATCCCATTTCACTGCTAGTTTTGAAGATGTATTTTTGTTGGTCCTGTTAGAATATTTTTACTGTCAAAATATCATCAAGGATTGTCATAGCAATTATGCACAAATAATATCCTGGTTTTCATTTTTACTTTATTTACTCCAGCTCCTAGATAACCCTTGGAGGAAATAATTCTTAAGACATGATTGAGTAGACACTATGCAGAAGATCTGATTAGTCTCATTATTCCAAGACTAGTTAGGGAATAGATGTGAAGCCTATTCATTGGTTTCTTGATAATACCACATATTATAAAGGATTCTAGTACACTAATATAGGCTCTTTCTAAATAAGAAAATTCCATTTAATGTATTTCTCATTAACAGATATAAGCAGTGGTATACAATTATTTCCTACAATAGAGATATAAACACAGTGGATGTCAAAAATGAGATGAGTTAAATGTGCTGCAATTCATCCAATGATGCAAATTTCACAGATTATCACAGTTCTTATAAAATGGACACTTGAAAAATTTAGAAAATTACTGATGGCTTCTGGAAGACATTGTGGCATTCTGAAGGCTGCTGCTTATCTGCCAGCTGGGCTCACAAGGCCACTTTTTGTGTGCAGAGAAAACATCCAAGGCCCTCATGTCTGTCTGCCAGCTATGAGAGTTAGCATACTTCCAACAAGTGCTGTACTCTGCCAGGGTAGGACAAAGCCAGAGTCATAATGAAAGTGTTTAATAAACGTAAAGTGCACATCAACTGTCTGCTCTGCATATGGATAGAAATTGCTAATCAAGTGATGTCTTGAACACTAACTAAGGATTATTCGTGTTTATGTGTGGGAGGTGAGACTGTGACTCACCCACTGAGACCTGTGTCTCTGAAATGCCTCGTGACCTTCTCAATTTTTACCATTATTGGATACAAAATGATATAAAATTAATCTCAATTTTTAACGGTGTAATAACTTTGGCTCACAGAGATGCATTTGTATGTATACTGTGGCTGACAACATTTAAACTTTCTGCAACATTAATCCATTATAATTCATAATGATTTCAAAATCCATGTAGATAATGTGTCTAATACTCCAGTGTAACAATTCCTTCTCCTCTGTTCTACTGATCATTGCCTAAACCGTTGGTCATTACCCATCCTTGTCAATACCAAAAGCTGTACCACTATAATTTCAACTTTATTCTCTAAACACACCTCCATCTTTCCAGGTCACATTTTTTGGTATCCCATTGCCAATAACTCTTGGACACCACTGGAATGATTTATCCATTGGCCCAACTACATTTGTAATGTCCAGACCACTTAATGTCTTTGCTCCTCTTTACAGAGATTAGATTATGTGACCCATATTTAACTTCTTTTTTTGTATACACACTCAATTTTCCTGCAAACTCTCTTATTTTATTATATTCATCAGATGAAACTCCAACCTTCAGTTTAATCCTAACCCTACCTATACCCCACCTGTAAGTCCGTCCCTGAACATGGCTGCCTGAAGGTTTTAATTTAAATTTATGACCATCACCTGCAAGGAGGACATGCAAATCAGCAAATATTTCATGTATTCTCTCTCCTTAAATCGTCAAGACCCTCTTTCCAATTGCCAGTGTTAACTCATAATCCTGTCTTTTTTTCCCATTATGGAAGTTGAAGACATGAGAAGAGAAATTCTTCATATTCTTAAGTGTATGAATCTACTTGCATTGGAACACATACTCTGCCTTTTGGATGAACAGTTCTTGTTGTTATCTAAAGTCAACTGTTCACCTCTGTATTAAATTATTTCCCCTCTTACCTAGGAAATCCACCGTGTCATTGGTATCAATCTCATGCTCATTATAACCATCTTAAAAGAAAAAAAACTGGTTATAAACATAAAAAGATGTTATATAACTCCAATCTTGAAAAAAGAATCACTTTTAATTCCATCTTCCCTTTTCTGCCTCATTTTTCATCACCATTCATCAAAAAACTCCTTAAAATGGTTGTCACTAGGTCTGGGTTTGTGTCTTGATCTAGCTTCCTAATTCCTCTACTCCATTCTCTCATAAACATACATAAAATCAAACTTTCATTTTTACCACTGTGCTCAAACTGTACTTCTCAGAGTTACTACAAATGGTAACTTATCCACTTTGCCTAATCTTGTGGTTGATGTTTGGAACTTGAAATATTGCTATTATCAGTATCATTTAGTATTGTTGATCACTCTCTCCTTGACCAAAATAATACATTTTATCCAGTAAGGCAGTTTTAATGTCTTCTTATTTCATGAGGTCTTCCCTGATTTCCAAGAAGAGGAGTCCCTGCCACTACATGCCTCCATAGAACATTCTTCTAAATTCATTATGCATTATCTTCTGCATAATGCATGCATTTCCTACCCAGAATGTAACCTTCTTAAGGATAAAATCTTATCTGTTTATAGTACCATAATTGCAGTGATTAACACACTGATGGCAGTTGCTCAGTAAATATGTTGAAGTGAATAAATGAATGCATGTTTAAGTGAATAAATGAATGTATAGATCTCTGGTACATCTACACCTATCAGTTTTATTCTGATAAAAGAGAATGAAGAGCTCCAGAAATACTTCATCCATTTTGGCTCATCTTCTTGTCTAACTGTGAAATCATATAACACAGGGATCCAAAATAATACTTAATTATTTTACTTTTGGAAAAGGGATAAAAGAGTGATGTTAAAATAACATTCCAGGATAGTATATGACCTTGTATAAGTTAGGGTTTATAAATTATTTGGAGCAAACAATTGGAAACCTTATTCAGTATTACTGTTTATGAAATAAACATACATTGATTAGTTGTAGCCCTAACAAATTTGGTGATATTTCCATTAAGATGAAACTGACTGCAAGGCACAATAATAATTTGTGATCCCAGACTTCCTCAATTCTCCTTGAATATCTAGGTTGAATTAAGTCTCAGAGCCTTTACATGTTCCTGTATCTTTCAGTCTTTACACAGATATTTTTTTCTGATTTATGTCTTCATCTCCTTTAGGTCTTTGCTCACATTAAAATTGCAGTCCCTTGTCAACTTTGCTTTACTTCATAGCACTTATCACCTAGCATATTGAGTATTTTACTCATTTATTTATTTATTTTTCATTTTGTATCTTTTCGCTTCACCAGAGTGTAATCATCATATGGGCAAGAATTATTGTCTTCTTTTTTCACTGTGATACACGTAGTAAATTTAAAAATTATCTGGCATAGAAAAGCACTCAATAAATACATATTGAAATTAATGATCTTCACTTCTTAGTGTTGTTCCTCAGAAAGGAACACCTGCAGAGGCCACTTTTCTCCTTAAAACCAGCCTATGCATGTTACAGTCAAAGTAATGCTATTAAATTCAATTAAAATGAATTAAGCCTTGTCTGTTTGGGGAAAGTTGCACTTTCCTCTCAAGATATCTGTGAATTTAGAAGTGGTAACATGTTTGAACGATTATCTTTCTGGAAGCTTCTTCTTCTCTTAAGTTTGTCCAGTTTAGAAGGTCTGAATCCGTCCCACCATCCTTTTCCTTTTGATCTTTACCTGAACCTGGCCATCAACAGAGCATTGTCCTTGAAGTTTACCAAGCAAAATCATAATATTTGTGACAGCTTTTTTGTGTGACTAACAGGTTTCACTAAACTTTTAATGAGCTGGAATACATCACAGAAATGCTAATAACCTATTGACTACTTAACATTTTGGTTATTAAAAGTACTTTCAACTCATTTCCCAACACAATTTCTAAGTCTCTGCTGTAATGTTGTGTCAAACTTTTCTGGCCTCTCTGAACCTTCTTCTGTCATTTCTTCTCAATTACAAACACATATTTTTGCTTATATATTAAGCAAAGTATTTTACTTATTGGCTTTTGGTTTTTTAATTGTTGTCTTTACTCAATGCAAACCCTAAAGTTAAAGTTATTTCACAATCAAGTGGTTTATCAAGATAAACTAATAATAATGTCACTTATTACCTCAGGTGAAACTCTGGTATATATATTTAAACATTTTTCTTATAATTAATGTTTGTTACCAAGAGAAAAAAAAAATCTGCCCAGTATTTAGTAGGGATACTGTTTGAATAGTAGTTTTACTTTTATAATTCATGGTTATTATTTTTGTTGTTAAATAGTCTTTAAGAAAAATAATGGTTACTAAAGGAACAACCAAATTTAATTTATATCACACAGTTACAACAAAGAAAAAAATAATTTTATTTTTCTACTTAGAAAAATTTCTATATAAAACGTCAGATAAAACTTACAAAAATGTCAAATGAAAGGTTTATGTAAGTCTCAGTGTGATAATACACTATTTTAAATGTTTTAAAATGATGAGTTTACTCATTAAATATTACTTTGTAAAAATGTGCTCTGAGAGCTTAATTAAGTTATGAATAACAAATTAATTTTTCTACATGATATATATATTTTTTTTATTAAAACAGTTCAACTGAATATTGCCTTATTTCTTTTTGTGTGTGTGCATTCTTCTGGTGCACAATGATAGTGCTGATGGTAATAAATCATCTGATATATTAAATAAAAGATTTTGTGTATTTTTCTGCTAATTTTCTGACAATTACTGCTGAAGCCTTTTCGACAAGGTCCCACTTAAGCCTTTCCAATGTTTAGATCCACTACTTGACACTATGCTCCACCCACTATTTATAACAATAATTGCTACTTAATTTTAATGTCTTATTTTTAAACATCATTTATTCAGAGAGTTATTTCATAAATAGATACTGTAATAAGAGCTTCCTGTTACATTTTCTCCTTACATGGTTTTGAGAAACATAACATCACTTAGCAAGATTGTGTTGTATTAATTGTATTTACTTCTTTGCTGTCCACTCACTTCTGCTCAGCACAATATGCCCCATGTGCTGCCCAATGACTGTCACTTCGTATTTGCTAAGTGAACAGGATGATTTTAGTTATACTGTTTTTTTTTAAATTAATTAATTAATTAATTTATGACTGTGTTGGGTCTTCATTTCTTTAAGTGGGCTTTCTCTTTTTGTGTCAAGTGGGGGCCACTGTTCATTGCCGTGTGTGGGCCTCTCACTGTCACTGCCTCTCTTGTTGTGGAGCACAAGTTCCAGATGCACAGGCTCAGTAGTTGTGGCTCATGGGCCTAGTTGCTCCACGGCATGTGGGATCTTCCCAGACCAGGGCTCGAACCTGTGTCCCCTGCATTGGCAGGCAGATTCTCAACCACTGCACCACCAGGAAAGCCCAGTTATAATGTTTTTAATTGGACCACATTCAGGCAAAACCTATCCCCTTGATCAATCACTACCTTTAAAATAATATTTTGTTACTGATGTTATTGTAGGTATGGATTTAAATGTTTTCTGTGGCCTCCTAAATGTACACAAAATTATCTTTCTGCCTCCTAAGCATTCTGGGAAAATACCTGGAATCCACCACTATTAGAAAAGAAGCATCTGCCCCCTAAATTGTGCTCTTAAATTACATATTTCAGACTGCAGCTGGGATAATAGACAGTTTAAAGGACTGTTTGCCCCCAGAAATAAAAACCAGGTCTACATCAGCTTTGTGGTTTTGTTCTTTGAGCTTTTATGATTCACTGGCTCAGGCTCACTGATGCTTTGGCTTTCTCCTCATTACTGAAATGCAAACTGCATTTAAAAAAAAATGGAATTCGAGGAGGGAGATAAACAACTAAATATAATGGTCCTCAAAACAACTAATTATTGGAGGAAATGAAAATAGGAAACTGACACAGGGGGAAAAACAACTCACAAATCCAATCCACCTCATGTGAGGGTATTCTTTGAATGTTGATGACAAGAAACACTACCATGAGAAATTAATACGTCTTTCCTACTCATTGTGTAGCATCACTGAAATAGGATAGAAAATATCTTATCTTTTTAATCACAAATTAGAAGGGAAAACTAACTCTTAATTTGTCAAAAGACCAGAAAGTATTCATAAACTATTATGAAATATAAACATTTGTTACCTTGAGTAAGAAAATGTGTTTTATCACAAAAATTGCATGATTTTTTCCCACCATATTTATCAATTTCAGACATATCTTAAACCAGTGTTTTCCCAAATGTAACATATATGTGAATTGTTCAAGAATGTTGTTAAAAGACAGATTCTGAGCTAGATTTGCTGAGGCAGAGCCTGAGATATCTTATTTCTAACAACATTTCAGGTGACATTAATTCATTTATGACATTAGCTTATGGGTCCACATTTTCAATAACAAAGATGTTAGACTATAATGACTATTTATTAATAAGTTTATTTATTGGCACTGATAACATAATTTCATTAAAAATATATTGGATATTATAAAGATTTGAAGACCCTTCTCTAGTCTAATCCTCCCAGAAATGTTGTCAATATTTAAAATGTTGTAATAATTCTTATTTTACAGTCTAAGAAACTGAGGCTCATGAATGTTAGAAAGTTTAATCAAAATCACAAGCTAAGAGGTATACATTCTTATTCATTTTATAATTGTATTCTGTTTCATTCTAGGGGGTAAAAAGTGCAAATAAATTGAAACTGTGCCATATATTCAGAATTGATTTATCTATGTGAGTATTATTTTTGATGAAGTTAATATTAGGTTTTATTTTTCCCTCTGCAGAATAGATCTGGACAAGTTTCTCTTATGTTTAAAGCATAAAAAAATGCATTTTACACCTTAGCATGTGTGTGTGTATATAGTTTTAAATTCTGATGCTTATTTTAAAATCTTGAATATCTATTGATTCTTCTCACTTACAAAGATACCAATTCAGCCAATATTTATTGAATGTCTATTCTTTGCCTGATATTATACTTAGTAACAGGATATATAATATTTTAAAATGTATAGTCATACTAATATTCATTCTGGTAAACAAAAAGAAAGCCACAAAATTCTGTTGTAGAAATGCTCACAATATATCAAAAAGAGGGAACGTTTTTTTAAAGAGAGAGGGTGGTGTTTTAAAATATCAGTGCTGGGTCAGAAATGTCTACTGAGAGTTATCTGAGCATAGAGGATGTAGACCCAAACCTTACTATTGAATATTTCCATACATTGGGATTCAGGGCAGTTTCTGATAAATTCTTATTCTACTTTTTCAAGAAAATGGTTTCTGAATAAAATAAGTTGTTATAAAATTGTAGGTGAGGGGCCTCCCTGGTGGCGCAAGTGGTTGAGAGTCCGCCTGCCGATGCAGGGGATACGGGTTCGTGCCCCGGTCTGGGAGGATCCCATATGCCGCGGAGCGGCTGGGCCCGTGAGCCATGGCCGCTGGGCCTGCGCATCCGGAGCCTGTGCTCCGCAACGGGGGAGGCCACAACAGTGAGAGGCCCACATACTGCAAAAAGAAAAAAAAAAAAATTGTAGGTGAGTATGCAAGAGCAGAATTATGAAGTCTTCAGGGACCAAATAAAAAAGACACAAAAGAAGAATAAAATTGGACAGGGAGTGGCTGAGATGGTGGAGTAGGAAGACTCTGATCTCACCTCCTCCCATGCACATACCAAAATTACAGCTATTTACACAGCAACTGTTAATGAAAATGATCTAAAGTCTAGCAAAAAAGATACAACTAAAGATATAAAGAAGGAACCACAATGAGAAGGGTAGGAGGGGTGGAGATGCAGTGTAGTCAAGACCCATAACCCCATGTGGGTGACCCATAATGGGAGGATAATCACAACTGAAGAGTTTCTCTCCAAGAACCAAGGAGTCTGAGTCCTGCATCAGGCTTGCAGCCCAGGGGTCTTGCACCAGGAAGATGAGTCTCCAGAATGTTTGACTTTGAAGATCAGATCGGCTCATTTTTGGGAGACCCAGAGGGTTGTAGAAAACAGAGACTCTGTTCTTAAAGAGCATACACCAAATCTCACATGCTCTGAATCCAAGCCCAGAGACAGTAATTTGAAAGGAGTCAGACCCAGTCACTGATCTTGGAAAGCCTCCAGGAGAGGCAGAAGGCAAGTGGGACTCACCTTGCAGGCAGAGACATTGGTGGCAGCCATTTTGGGGAGCTCATTCTACCACAGAGTCATTGGTGTGGGCAAGTGCCATTTTGGAGTCCTCCCTCTAGATAATTAACACCTGGACCTAGCCTCACCCAATAGCTGGTCAGCCAGTCCTGGGACCACCCAGGTCAAGCATCTAGCTGTGTGCAGACACAGTCCCATTCACCAGCAGGCCAATAGCTATAGGACTTCCTGAACCCCAAAGCACTCTGGGACACATCCTCACCCACCAGAGGGCACAACATCTGGCCCCAGCCACCATTAAGCTGGCACAAGCCCTGGGCCCCTTGGGAGGACCTCAGCAAGCCACACTGGGATTTGTTCCTGCCCATCAGTGAGCCAACAGTAACTCCAAGACCCCCAGGACCACATAGCCAGAGACCCCAAGATCAGGCTCTGCTTACGAATGGGCTGACACTAGCTCAGGACCTGTCCTAACCCATCAATGGACAACACCAGTTTTGGGATCCTTAACCCTGTAGCCAGAGACCCCAGGACCAGCTACACCCACCAGTGGTTCAGTATTAGCCCCAATTCCTTGCCTCACCTACCAGTGGATAAACACTAGAATGGGAACCCCTGGATGCTAGCTCCACACACCAGCCAGTGGCACCAGATAGTGGGCACCTTGTCTCCATTAGGGAGCCACTCTGGGATGTGGCCCCACACACCAGCAGGCCAACACCAGCTCTGTGAACTCTGGCCACCATAGCCAGCCATATCACAATGTGGCCCCATATACCAGTGGCTGGCAGTCCCCACAATAGGCAGGACTCAGCAACCAACTGGGACAGAGGCCAGCCACAGCTACCAGCATGCCCACGGTAGTCAAACCAATGAAAACAAAAGGGCTGATAAGCTCACATAGAGTACACCACAAGAGCATATAGCCCTGGTAACCAGAGGCAAGTGTGCAGTTGGGTCACATAGAATGACTTCTACATAAGGACACTTAGCCAAGAATAAAAAAAAAAGAAAGAAAGAAAAGAAAAGAAAAGAAAACACATAAACCAAAAATACCTAATATGTGAATATAAAAATAGAAAATTAGGTAAAATGTGGTGGTATGGGAATGTGTTGGAAACAGAAAACAAAATAAAACACCAGAAGAACTAAAGGAAGTGGAAATAAGCAATCTACCTTATAAAGAATTCAGGATAATGATCATAAAGCTGCTCAAAGTAATGGACAGAAGAATGAACACAGTGGTGAGAAGCTTTTAACAAATGTAAAGAAGAACTAACTAGAGCTGAAGGATACAATAACTGAAATGAAAAATACAGGAGAAAGAAGCAACAGTAGATTAGATGATACAGAAGAACAAATCAGCGAACTGGAAGACAGAATAGTGAAAATAACTCAAGCTGAACAGAAAAAAATAATTTTAAAAATGAGAAATTTTAAGAGACATCTGAGACAACATCAAGCATAATAATAATCACATTATAGGTGTTCTAGAAAGAGAGAGAGAAAGGAGCAGGGAAATATTTAAAGACATAATAGCTGAAAACATCCCATATCTGGGAAAGAGAATAGACATCCAGTTCCAGGAAGTACAAAGGTTCCCAAAAGGATCAACACAAGGTGGACCACACCAAGATACATTGTAATTAAATGACAGAAAATAAAGAATGAGAGAGACTATTGAAAGGGGCAAAGGAAAAGCAATTAGTTACATACAAGGGATTTCCCATAATTATCAACTGACTTTTTACAAAAACTGCAGACCGAAAAGGAGTGACATAATATGTATAAAGTGATGAAAGAAAAAACAAAAAAGCAAAAAAAAAAAAAAAAAAAACCTTTTAGAAAGACTATTCTACCAAGCAAGGCTATCATTCAGATTTGAAGAAAAGATCAATAGTTTTACAGACAAGCAAAAGCTAAAAGAGTTTAGCACCATGAACCCAACTTTACAAGAAATGTTAAAGAGACTTCTCTAAGCAGAAAAGAAAAGGTCACAACCTGAAATATGAAAGTTATAAAAGGAAAAATCGCATCTGTAAAGGCAAATACACAGTAAAGGTAGGAGATCAACAACTTATGAAGCTAATAAGAATGTTGAAAAACAAAAGTGGTAAAATCATATATCCACAAGTAATTAAGGGATAAAAAAAACCCAGTATTAAAAGTATGATGTCAAAAATATTAAATGTGGTGGGAGGGAGTAAAAATTGCAGTGTTTATAAAATGGGTTTGAACGTAAGAGATCTTCATCTTAAAAGAAACACCTAGAGAGAGAGAGAGTTTCCTATTTATATACCTTGTGGTAACCATAAAACAAAATTCTATAATAGTTACACAAAAAAGAGAAAGGAATCCAAATATAAAATTAAGGACAGCCATCCTACCACAAAAGAAGAGAGCTAAAAAAAAAAAGACAGAAACAAAAATTAACTACAAAAACCATTGGAAAACAATGAACAAAATGGAAATAAGTACATACCTATCAAAAATTACTTTATTGTAAATTAATTATGCGTACATATCAATAATTATTAATTTTGAAAATAGACTAAAATGCCCTAATTTAAAGACATAAACTGGCAAGATGATAAAAAAGACAAAGTCCATATATATGTGTCTACACATATATTTCAAGCCTAAAGTAACACGTAGAAAGTGAAGAGGTGGAAAAAGGTATTCCATGTAAATAGACACAAAAATAAAGCAAGGGTAATAATACTTATATCACACAAAATAGAGTCTAAGACAAAGAGGCACATCATTATAAAACAAACAAACCAAAAGTTCCCATAATGATATAGGCATATGTCCAAAAAAATATAACAATTGTAAATATATATACACTCAAATAGGAGCAACTAAATACATAAAGTATATATTAGTAAACATAAAAGGAGAAACTGGCAGTAACATAATAATAGTAGGGGTGTATAGCACCCAGTTACACATGGAACTTTCTCCAGGATAGATCACATGCTAGGACACAAAACAAGTCTCAGTAAATTTAAGAAGATTGGAATCATATAAAGCATCTTTTGTGACCACAGTGATATGAGACTAGAAATTAACTACAAGAAAAAAATTTGCACAAAACACAAACACATGAAGGCTAAACAATATTGGCTAAAGAACCAATTGGTCACTAAAGAAATCAAAGAGGAAATCAAAAAAAAAATCTGGAGAAAAATGAAAACAGAAACTCAAGTATCAAAAACCGATGGGGCACAGCAAATGCTGTTCTAAGAGAGAATTTTATAGTGATAATAACCCACATCAGAAAACAAGAAAAATCTCAAATAAACAACAAGATCTTACAACAATGGAACTAGAAAAAAACCCACAAAACCCCAAGTTGATAGAAGGAAAAAATATAATAAAGATCAGAGTAGAAATAAATGAATAGATACTAAAAAAATAAATTAGAAAAGAACAATGAAATTAAGAACTGGTTCTTTGAAAAGATAAATGATATTGATCAACCTTTAGCCAGATGAATCCAAAAAAAAGAGGAGGGCAAATAAATAAAATCAGAAAGGAAAAAGAAAAATTTACAACTGACAGCACATAAATTCAATGGATCATAAGAGATTACTATGAACAATTATATGCCAATATAATGGAAAACCTACAAGAAATGGACAAATTCTCAGATATGTACATTTTCCCAAGACTGAATCAGGAGGAAAGCAGGACAGTAACCAGTAATGAAATTGAATCAGTAATTTTAAAACTCCCAACAAACAGAAGTCCAGGTGAATTCTATCAAACATTTAAAGAAGGATTAACACCTGTAATTCTCAAACTATTCCAAAAAAATGTAGAAGAAGGAACATTCTGAACCTATTCTATTAGTCCAGCATCACATTGATAGCAAAAACAAACAAAATACATAAAGAAAAGAAAGGAAAAATACAGACCAATGTCCCTGATGAATATAGATGTAAAAACCTTCAATAAAATTTTAGCAAACATTAGAATGATCATACCCTATAATCAAGTGGAGTTTATCCCAGGGTTGCAAAGATGGTGTAATATCTGCAAATCAATCAGTGCGATGCACCACATTGATAAACTGAAGAATAAAAATCACATGATAATCTCATTAGATGCAGAAAATAACTTTTGACAACATACAACATCCATGCATGATAAAAACTCTCAAAAAAGTTGAAATAGAGGTGATATATATCAACATAATAAAGACCACATGTGACAAGCCCACAGAACATCATAATCTATGGTCAGAAGCTGAAAGTATTTTCTCTGAGGTCAGGAACAAAACAAGGATTCCCACTTTCATCACTTTTATTTAAAATAGTATTGGAAGTCCTAGCCACAACAATCAGACAAAGAAAAAGAAATAGAAGACATCCAAATTGGAATGGAAAGAGTAAAACTGTCACCGTTTGCAGATGACATGGTACTCTACAAAGAAAATACTAGAGATGCCACCAAATAACTTCTAGAACTTACCAAGGAATTCAGTAAATTTTCAGAATACAATATGAATATACAGAACTCTCACATTTTTAATGCTAAAAACAAACTATCAGAAAGAGAAATTAAGGAAAATATTCCATCTAAAAGAGTAAAGTACTTGGGAATAAATCTAAGGAGGCAAAAGTCCTTTACTCAGAAAAAAAAAAAAAAGGAAGACACAAACAAAAGAAATTGAAGATGACAGAAACAAATGGTAAGATATACTGTGTGGTTTGAAAAAATTAATATTGTTAAAATTACCATATGACTCAAGGCAATATACAGATTCAATGTAATCCCTATCAAAATACCAATGACGATTTTCACAAATCTAGAACAAGTAACTCTAATATTTGTATGGAAACACAAAAGACCATGAATAGCCAAAACAATCTTGAGAAAGAAGAGGAAAGCTAGGGGTTTCATGCTCTCTGATTTCAAACTATAGTACAAAGCTTCAGTAATCTATACAGTATGGTACTTGTACAAAGACAGACACATAGATCAATGGAACAGAATAGAGAATAGAGAATAGAGAATACCCATGCCTATATGGATAATTGATATTTGACAAAGGAGTCAGGGATATGCAGTGCAAAGAAGACAGACTCTTCGATAAATGGTGTTGGGAAAACCGGACAACTACACATAAAAAAATCAAACTGAACTACTTTCCCACACCACATGCAAATAACTCATATAACTAAACATCAAAAAAACAATGAACAGCAGAATTAGAAAATGGCAGAAAACCTGAATAGACATTTTTCCAAAGAAGACATGTTGATGACCAACTGGCATATGAAAAGTTCTCAACATCACTAATCATTAGAGAAATGCAAATCCAAACCACAATGAGATATCACCTCATACCTATCAGAATGACTATAGGCAAAAATACGGCAAATAACAAATGTTGGTGAGGATGTGTACAAAAGGAAAGTTTTTGCACTATTGGTGAGAAAGTAAATTGATACATCTACTATATAAATGGTATGGAGTTTGCTCAGAAAATTAAGAATAGAACTATCATACAATTCAGCAATTCCACTCCTGGGTATTTATCCCCAGAAAAAAAAAAACCACACACACACACACACAAACACACAAAAACACTAATTCAAAAAGATATATGCACCCCAATGTTTATTGCAGCATTATTTACAATAGCCAAGATGTGAAAGCATTCTTAGTGACCATCAAGAGATGAATGAATAAAGAAGAGGTATATATACCTATACAAACACACACACGCACACACACACACACACACACACACAAAGGGATATTAGTCATGAAAAAGAATGAAATCTTGCCATTTGTGACAACATGGGTGGGCCAAGAGTTTATTATGGTTAGCGAAATAAATCATATGGAGAAAGAAAAAAGTTGTATAATTTTGCTGATAAATGAATTATTAAGACAAAACAAATGAACAAACACAACAAACTAAAAACAGATCATATTACAGAGAGCAAACAAGTGATCACCAGAGGGGAAGGAAGTTGGGGAGGAAAGAATTAGGTGAGGAAGATAAAAAGGCACAAACTTCCAGTTACAAAATAAATGAGTCATGGGTCTGAAATGTACAGTGTGAGGAATATAGTCCATAATTATGTAATATTTTGTATGGTGACAGGTGGTAACTAGACTTATCAAGGTAGAGTATGTCCCCTACATATGAACAAGTTCCATTCCGTGACTGTGTTTGTGAAGTCCAATTTGTTTGTAAGTCCAGCAAAGTTGACCTAGACACCCAGCTAACACCATCAGCCATATAGGACTGTATTGTAATAGGTTTATAGTACTTTTCACACAAATAATACATAAAAAACAAATAAACACAAAATATAAAAGAAAACATTTTTAATCTTACAGTACAGTACCTTGAAAAGTACAGTAGTACAGCACAACAGCTGGCATACAGGTGCTGGCATCCAGTGAATAGGCAAGAAGAGTTAATGACAGGAGGAGGGAGAGGAGGTGGGAGATGGTAGAGCTGAAGGATCATCAGCAGTAGGAGACAGAGGGCAAGCTGAAATTTCACTCATGCCTGACGTTGATGGCACAGGTTCCAGTTCCTAGCTGGATTCAATTCTATCTACACTCTTGAAAAAAGTGATCTAGTGATGTCTGGGTAGTAGCTCTTTTTCTCTCATCTAGATAACACGGTAGCACTGGATTGCATTCTGAATGGCTGCTGCAACCTTCGTGTACTGTTCTAATTTTGGGTCCTGTGCCTCAAAAATTAACAATGCCTCCTCAAACAGAACTAACTTATGTGACTGGACACGGGAATGCACGTTCACAGTTTTGAAAGTTTGCAACTTGAAGGTTCGCTTGTAGTGGACTTACTGTAATCATTTTGAAATGTATATAGAATCAACATAATGTGTACAAGGAATTAACATGTTGGTGGTCAATTATATTCCAAAAACAAACAAGCAAACAATTTCATATGGAAAGAGATCAGATTTGTGGTTATCAGAGGTGGGGTTTTGGAGGAAGGGAAATTGGAGGAAAGTAGTCAAAAGGTACAAGACTTTTAAGAGTAAATCCCCAGCTCTTATCACCAAGAAACATTTTTTTATATTTCTTTAATGTTGTGTATATATGACATTATAGATGTTCACTAAACTTATTGTGGTTGTAATTTCATAATGTATGTAAGTCAATCATTATGCTCTTCACTTTAAACTTATACAGGGCAGTATGTCAATTATATCTCAATAAAACTGGAAGAGAATTTAAAAATTGAAATAATAAAAGTAAATTTAAAAAAGATAATAGAGTTAAATTAGGACACTCAGAAATGTCTTATTAGTACTATTTTTCCTATCTGGTAAAAGAAAAAGTAGAAAATAAATTAACTAGTACAGATCACCAGAATTAAGAATCTTATCCAAAGTATTTGCCATGTTTTTGTAGGCAATACTCCACATTATGTCATTATTAGGCAAACTGAGTACAAAAATTGTATGTTATATAAAAAATTGGGGACCTGACTTTCCTGTCATTTTACCTGCATCATTGCATATCTATTCTGTGCAGGAAGAAATTGACAAATCATCAGGAACTATGAGTTTATGGAGAAAGATATGTGGAAACAAGAAGGGAAGGACAAGTGGTCTGTGTAATCAGACTTGAAACTTCTGAACATTTCTATAGTTGCTGTAGCCATCCTGCAAAAAAATAAAAAAAAATAAGATCAAAATTGTCAACAAATCTGTTTTTTTGTGGTAAAAACTTTTTTTCATTTTTTCTTAATAAAAACTGCAATGAAAATAAAAATAGTTTGGGGGTGAAGCTGGACTTTCAAAATTTAATATATCATTAAATTCTGTACATTTGGTTGTTCTGATGAACTTCAAGAAACTTTTTGTAAGCAATATTTTCTTCTTAACCTTCACTAGTTCCAATAATATTCTTCTTACATTTCTGTTTTACATTAAAAATTTTAATCTATAAGTGGTTTCCTCCTTTCAGATAAGAGTGTGCACTCTTTATACATAAATGCACTTTGAATGACCAGTTAAATTAGGAACTCATTCTGGGAAATTGGGTGGAACTATTTTATTGCACAAGAGGTTAATATCATGTCCTTATTGAGAAAATGTCAGAGTTGAGCACATTCTTTTACAATCCTTATTTTGGCCAGAAGCTCAGCATGCAAACCTAGGTTTTGCTAATGAACACCTGCAGGTGGTGGGCAGGAAACATTTGCACTGGGATAGAGAAGAGTTAACCTTAATCTTCACTGCCATTACCAAGAAAATAATACGTATTACATTACAGGAATGGAAGTGATAAATACATTGATTCATTTGCACATTCAAAAATATTTATTTAATACTTAGAAACACGAGTTGGCCTGGTAGTTCAACATTTTACACAGTTTCATTACTAAAATAAATGATAAAATAGAATATGATATAAATACAATGCTCATATAATTTCAAGCTCTACAGGATTTTAAAGATTATTCTAGTTTAAAACTTGTTTAAGCAATTGAAAAATAAATATTCAAGCATAATACTTGTTACTTGTTTCAAAGGCAGAAAAAAGGTAAAACTAGTTTTGTCTTTTAGTTATAGCCGTTCATGCTTAACACTCTCAAGCTTTCTGTCTTTTTTTTGTTTCCATCATTTTCTACTAGGATTTTTTAACACTTTTTTTCTCTCTGATTGTACTTGCTTAACTACTCACTTTGACTCCATTTCAGTCTATATTATAAAATTTTTGTCTTCTTTTTGCCTTTATTAAGAAAACAGAACTTTTTAAAAGGGCTTAGACATTTTGCACAGTTTTTAATTAAAATATTTATTAGTGATATATTATTTCTTCTAATATTGAAAAATGATGACACCATATTGTAAAAATAAGTTTTGTAAAATCACTGTTGATAATTCCATGGAGGTTTCACTGAGAACTGACATCAGTTTGAATAAAGTGCTCTAAACTGGCCAGAGAAGACTACAGTCGTCTGCCCTAACATTAGATTTTATCACACAGGTATTGAAAGACCAGTGCCCATTCTTAGCAAGCGTATATTTCAATGACTCATATATATTTTTACTAATAATGAATGCTTGAATGAATTTCTTATTAAAAATAATAAGAAAAAAGAGATGCAATTTTCAATGAAATGATAGTAAAGAAACATGACACTCCCATTATGTCTATCAGGCAAAGTTAAGTACTATTGTCAACATATAAAAGTAATGGTCATAGCAGTTTGTGAAAATGGACTGTTGGTGTAAGCTTAATCAAATCATTGAACTAGAAAACTAAGTGCAATTAATTTGACTGTGTTGATCATTCGAACAATGTAAATGTTTCTTTGTTAAGGGACTGCACCACCTAGAGTTAATCTGATCCAGTTTATTTTGCATTTCCAACTGATCAATTAGCATTAATATAACAGGACTTTTACCCTTACTCTTGGGTAAAAATACTGGCTCTTCTGAGCCCTTAATCAGGTGTCAAATTAATTCTGAGAAACTTTTGTAAATGATAAAAGTAACCTCATTTGTTTTGTTTATTGGTCCATTTGGTCCTTGGTAAAATATTCTCTTCTATTAATCATTAGGAAAAATTTAACTTTCCTTGGCAAAACTGGTTTTGGAGTATATAAACTATAAATATACAAGGTCATTTTATGGAGAAATGTGAAGAAGAAGAAGAAGGATTGGAATCATAAAACAAGCAAGAGAATACCCAGCAAAATGGGAAACAAGAGCATTGGGAACCAAGAATCATGGCAGGTGTGAAGTAGCACTGGAGTGAGAGGAGCTTGTAAAGGGGACCCTTAGTTCCAGGGCACCACAGTGAGTCTGATCAAAATACAAGAGATGTAGCCCCAGCATAGAACACCGCACAGGGTTATTTTGTCTAATTTTCATTTCAAGAAGTTTGTCTATACAGAAAAATAACTGATAAAATTTGGAGAGTAATATTTTTAAAACAAGTTGAATAAATTGATAAAAAAAGTTTATATATGGAGATTTTACATGGAGTATATATATAATTCATGAAATATCCATTTAAATTTAATGAAGTTCTAAAAATATTTTAAATAATTATTAATACTATCTTTTAATTGATTTCCTCAAGAATATGCATTAAATGTATATACTTAACATATACAAAATATATATCTAATATTTTTTCACTCTATATTGACTAAGATCAATAATAATAAAATGATAATACCAGTATGTATTGATTATTCTAACATTCCAGATACTCTTTCTAAGAGCTCAAATGTCATAACACATTTAATCTTGAAGATGACATTATGAGTGTGAGTGCTATCATGTTATTTATTTTACAGGTAAGGAATGTGATGTACACCAAAGTTAAGTAATATTATATAACTAGCATATGACAGTTGGGATATAGTCCCAGGCAAACTAAATCATGTAATAAATTACAATGTTTTCTCTCTACCACTGTCTCTCTATTTCACACACACACACACACACACACACACACACAACCTTATAAATTGTCTACTTAAAACAAAGAGCAATTTAAGTTACAACTTACTGTTAGAATTTTCAGATTTTTTTAAATGTAAAAATGAATTTAAAAGAAAAAGAAATAATATTTCTCATGGACAAAATTAAGGGAAATATGTAAAGCTATTAATTCAATCAAGAATTACAATTCCATTGCTTTATTTCCACTCTTTAGGGAGCGAGAGGTGAAAGAGAGAGAGGGAGGGAGAGAAAAATCAGAGAAAGAATGAGTAATTCAGATTTCCTACAGTCTAGAAATGTTACTCTTTCATATAATTAGCATACTACCATTTAATGTTATAGGTGCATTGATACAATACAGTCTAAAAATCTGAAATATAACAAGTATTTTTTTTAAGTATCCTCAAGAAAAGCTGCAAAAAGACAAATTTCATGGGGCTCATTTTATGTAAAACTTTAGGGTGTAAACTATTTTCATCCAGGACCTGAAACTCTGACTCACTGAGAAAAAGTGTTTTCCAACATAACTTTTGTTATTGGTACATTCTGCATGCAAAATTTTTCAGAATATATTTTTGTAAAAAAGTAGACACTTTCTTCAATGTTTGTACTTTTTCCTATGATGCCCTTCAATGATTTCTTACTCCTTATTATCATTCATAGTTAATCACTCCCTTCTTCTTGAAATATATTCTATCTGAATTCCATTATGTCACACTCCATTCTTTTCCTCTCCCACACTTGGCAAGCATGCTCAGCAGCCTTTGCTGGAATTTCTTCCTCTATAAGACATTCTAGGTCTCAGTCTCTTCTCTTTTCCACTTTTCTGTCTTTCCCCAACATTCAATCTGCAATTTTTCTCCAGTGAACCCACTCAGGTCTTTGATGGCAATTCCATCAACATACTGCCAAACCATTTCATACCCTCCTTCCTTAACTGGGCTAGAGCTCTAGATTGATACAGACATACTAAATAGTATAACAACTTTAATTTTCTCTTAGATTTACATGAAACATCTCAACCTAAACATCACCCACCTCCATACTATAAGCTTCTCCAGCCTTCTCAGTAACAGGAAATGGTCAAACTCATAACCTAGCAGCCATCCTTAACTATTTCATTTCCTTGATCTCTCCTGATCCAAGCTAATTGCAATGTTATTGATCTTATCTCCAAAGTATAATCTTTCACCCCATTACTTCTGCCACCACTCTAGCCCAACATATTCTTTCTTCTTCCTTAAACTTCTATAATTATCACCTAACTGGTTTCCCTGTTTCAAATCTTTCCCACAGAGGAACAGCCAAGTGCATTTCAAAGGGTCTCAGTGAGTATCCACTTTCCTGCCCAGAGGCTTGGCATCACACTGAGAATAAATGACTAACCCCTTCAAACTCACACCTCTTTCTACATCCCTAGACTCACCTGCTTTCATACTTCAGGCTTCTTTCCTTTTCTCTTTCATGGTTTTCCATAATTCTCTTTACCTTAGTTCTTTGAGCTTGTTTTTTCCTCTGCTAAATTTAGTTTGTACAAGAAAGGTTATATATCTATCTGTTTTTTTCCCATTTTGATCTAATTAAACATCTCCTTTTCCAGACTCTTTTAATACTATTCTATTTAAGAAAACTCTCCATCCCCCAAGCCACTCTCCTATGCCCCTCATTTTATTTCATTCAAAATATTGTTATCACTCTTTAAAACCATGTGTTTCTATTTATTGGTGAGAATTTCTTGACAATCTCTCCCCACTATCATTAGATCTGAGTTGTTTCCAGGGCTTAGAACAGTAACTGGTGAATTTCTAGTGCTCTATAATTATGTATTCCATAAATGGACAAAATAATACCCTAATCCCTGAATAAAAGAAATAAAAATTTTCATTGCACATCAGATTACTTTATACAGTTTTGAATAGTTTAGCTATATTGAAAGGGTAAAATATTTACTCAGAGAAAGTTGACCACAGAATATGAAGAGAGCCACAGACAACTTTGCAGGTCATAGAACATCACCAAGTAATTATGTTGTCTTTCCAAGGTCTGGAAATAAATATAGAAAAATCCAAGAAAGGTTATTTTTGTTTTTCAGACATCTCTATGTCAGCCAAAATGATGTTTGTGGTACGTAATAGAAATACTATAAGGGGCAAGAACTGGAAACATGAATAGAATCCTAATCACAACTAAGTGGCTCCATATTCACCATGGACTTCCCTTCCCTCCTATTCCATGTGTGTTTTCTTTCCACCTAGACAGAATATCTCCAAAGATTAAAAGTACAGTCACTCAAGCAATCCTTTGTTTCCCTCTGTTTTCTGTTTCCCTGGAGGACTCTGCCTTGAGTCTGCAGGCTTCAACATGCAGCAGCAAAAGTCTCCACTATGTGGGAGTCTGAATCACATGATAATCATGTCCCTTCACCTCTGCAATATGCAAACTAGCATCTCTTTTCCAAATAGCAAAAACTTGTCTCCAAATATAACTTCTTTGTACACTCTTAACTAGATCTATCATATATATACTAGAAGTGTGGTAGCTCATTTCATCCCTAACATGTTGGGAAAATAAACATACTGAACTCTTTTGTAGGGAGTTTTCAATCTTAGTCTTTTATTAAGGGAGGAGAGACATCGACATTCTAAGTGAGCATGGAGAGATTATACATAACATAAATAGTAGTCTTTATCTCTCTCCAGTTGAAATCTCATTTACTTTTGTCACTTACAAGCTAAACAATTTTCTTTTTCAACTATTGGATTATTTACTTAGTTACCAAAAGATGATTTTTCTGTAACACAGATATAAGAGAAAACTTTTATTTTACTTCAAAAACCTTAATAGACAAACACTGGGTCAAGTTTTCAATCGTGTAACTTACATCTCTTCCAATGTTAAGTCCCATAGCTGGGCATGAGATATAGCTTTCCAGTGTAGTTTAAGAAATATGAGTTGTTCAGATTGTAGCCTTAAGCTATGAGGACTTTTTCCTGGGAGTTGTTCTAGGTATTAAATCACAGTGTTACAGTGTCAAGGGGTAGTACTACAGGGGATCACTTTGAGAAAAGGAGAAAAAAAGGGAAAAAAAAATCCAAGAGACTAAAGTCATGAAATCAAAAGATAAACATATAGCATATGACAGGTACAGCATAATGTAATAATAACGATGATACATTGTTATTTTACATTTTGTCTGTACAACAAACATCTTCTTGTGCTTTACTATAAATCAAATCAATATAAGACAACTGAAACCCTAAACACAATGAACTGAAAGCTCTCTGAATAGTAACTGTACCTTATTACAGTTGGTTGAATTTACAGATGAATTTTGAGCACTTTCTTTGTATAGACAGTATATTAGCAAATTTACAAGTGTTCTTTCATCTGCAAAACACTCCCCCAAAGAAGTTATTACTGTTAACAATTCACAGATGATTGTCCTTAATTTTAAGTAACTAAGGGCCATAAGTAGTAGTTAGTAGGATCAAAATATATATCAACTTCTTTAATTTTAGAGTCTATGTTAATAGCATAACACTTAAGCACTTTATTCATCTTTTTATCCCTATCTGGAGAACTGCTTATAGAAAGTAGCTACTCAAAAGTGTGTTCTTCTATAGGACATATATCTTTGTATTAGTTTAATTACGAGGTAAGAATCCACTTCTCAGTGGGGTAGCACAGTTCATATCAGGAAGGGGTTCCTTTCCAAGTGCTAATTCAGGAATAAGACTTCTTCCATTTGTGGCATTGCTAATTTCAATATGTTGCTTCCAAGATTTTTCTGAATTTTCTTTTCTTTTTTTTCTTTTCTTTTTTTTTTTTTTTTTGCATCAAATCATGGAAGGGGCCTGGAAGTGTTACTTATACCTTCTCACATTCCATTGGCTACAATTCAACCACATGGTGACAACTAACTAAAAGGGAGGGTTGGAAATGAGGCTTAGTTCCATGCCCAGGAAATGGATAAAACGACTGGTGAAGAGACAGCGAATCTCCTTCTGATCATCAAAAATCTGTTTTATTCTTCCTCCCATAAGTAGAAAATCCTCATCCTCTCCTACAAAGAGGGCAAACCCAAGTCACAGCTAATCGATTAATCCATCAAAATTGCCACATCCTTGCTGTCTAACACAATACTGTCCTATTTTAGGAGCCATACAACCCTCCACTATAAACAAAAAATATTCATCATTGTAGGAAAATTGTTTTTTTTTTTTCTCATAAGGCTCAAATTGATATGAAAGTATTCTTGATATCTGTTGTTTTTTAATGAAAATAATTAATAGAATTCACATGAAGTTAATGTCTAGTCTATGTTCAATCTGTTGCTATCAAGATGAATACTTTTACTTTTAATATAAAAACCAGGATTTGTTACAATAAATATGCAACCTAATTTGCTGAAGTAGTTATTCTAATAGCCATTATAACTTGTTATTTATCTTTAAAAACTAAAGAGGTGATAAACTTGGAAAGGAGATACTCCACAATTTTTTCTACTTTGCTCTGGAGAAAATTTAAATCATGTTGAAAATTCATTACTTAGGCAGAAAAAACTTATGTTGCTTTTACATTGAACATTTCCCAAGCACATAATTTCCTTTTTGTTTGTTCCCCAGAAACATTATGACAGGAAAAATGTTACTGCAAAAGAGACAATAAGAAATTGAGGAAAGTTTCAACAAAATATTATTGCACTATATATATTTTTAATGCAATTCTCTGGATAGAAAGAAAAACAGAAATTCTTAAACATATTAGGATTAATTGTTTTCTGCTGGTCTCAGCTTGTGTACATCTTGGGACAGTACATTTTTTTCAAATATCGTATTTTTCTACTATTTCCCTGAAATGCCCAGAGATTCTTTATTCTAAATAAAATTTGTCCAATATATTTTTGCTTATTTCTTAATAGTACTTACAGGAATTTGAATCTAGGCATTATTATAATTTTCTCCCTCTAAAACCCATTTCCAACAAACTCAATACTCAATGAAATGTGATGCAAATCTGCCAAATTGTACTTCTGCCTCTCCCTTTTCTAATTTACACAAAATGTTCTTTTTTTCAGAGCATGCCAACATTTTCGGGAAGAAGAAACAGTAAGGAATGAAGTTAAGCTCATATTAAACATTCAACTGTGAAATCATTTCTATAGTTTTTGTAAAATTACAATTACACATTTTTTTCCTACTGAATTCCAAAAAAATTTTTTTCTGTCCTATTTAGGGTTTCCAGGTACCATAATTTTGAAGAACTAGTTTATTTTTCTTTATACATAAAAACAAGATTATTCAATTTTCATTAAAGTTAAATGAAGCAGCAGCAGATGATTTGAGTGGCAGAAAACATAACTCAAATTTTATTTCAGAGACATTCTATCTTTTATGAAAAATAGCTGACAAAAGATTCAACTGACCAAAATAAGAGAGATGAAATTATAATAAGTTAGTGTCTTTCTCTGAGGTTTAAATGTATTTGAGATTTATGGATAATTCAAAATTTGGTGTGTTGCTGTAAAAAAAAAATAAGGTGCTTACTTTACTCCCTACTTTTAAAAAATACCTATGATGAGGTACACAATCTGTCTGGAGCTGAAATACAAAGTATGTTTGGTCTAGAAATCATTCCATGAGGAACCATTGAGGATCTGACAGTAGGAGAAGAGAGGCACATTAATAAATCAGACAAGTTGCTTTGAGACCTATGACAAACAGGCAAAGCAGCCATACAAAACAGAAAGGTAAATGTAAATGTGGTCCTTAAGGTGCATCTTGAAAGATGAAGAGTTGATGTCTTCACTTAAGTAAGAGGTGAAAAGGCAGGCCAAGCAGAGTGGAGTAGTGTTGATCAAAGCCAGAGGAGTTAAGGAAAAAAACAGATTGTGTTTTAGGAATACGAGATAGAGTTCACATAGATGCAAAATGTGAGAAGGTGTGTGAAAGGGTTTTGTGAATGGTTAGGTCCTTGTGCAGTGGCTTTCTCCTCTCTGGTTGCCCCCAATACACATGCTCATTCAAGCTGAATCCTCTCACTCAGACTAATCCAAAAGATAGGTACCACTCTCTCTTCCTCAGAGGTACATCCAAACTCCTCCATGTTAGATCTTATACTGTGTAACTTCTCTCATTGTTCTGAGCTATTGTTGATCCTGGTTTAACACTAAATGCACTTTAATATTTTAATATACAAATATTCTATTCCCTCCAACTCTTTCAACATATTTTACCTGACTATACTTAATTTTTTATTGCTGCTGCAAAATGTTAAATGCATAGTAGTGATTTAATAAATTTTGATTTATTTTCATAATTTAGAACTTCTTCTTAGCTTTTCTGATGGTAAAATAGAAATAATAGAGCAAGTTATCTGATCCCCTTTTTAGGAACTATATTACCTTTATTACTGTTGTAACAAATCACCACAAATACCAGCTTAAAACAATACAGATTTACTATTTTACTGTTCTGGAGGTTAGAAGTCTGACAATCTCACCCAGCTAAAACCAAGGTGTTGACAGGGATGCATTCCTTTACAGTGGTCTGGAGAATAATCATTCCCTTCCCTTTCCAGACTCTAGTGTGGGTACTTGTCTTCTTTGGCTTATGTCCCATTTCCTCTATCATCAAAGCCAGAAAGAGTGGGTCAAATTCATTTCACATTACATCACTGTGACGTTTATTCCACTGTGACATCTCTGGCTTTTCTCTCTTGCTCTTCTAATTTTAGGGACATGTGATTTTATTGAGCCCACTTAAATAACCTCTGCCAACTCCCTACCTTAAATTCAGCTGATTTACAAGCTTAATTCCATTTGAAACCTTAGTTCCACTTTGTTCTATAACCTAAATACAGTCACAGATTTGAGGATTAGGAAGTGAACATCTTTGAGGGACCATTATTCTGCCTATTATGGGGACTTTCGGTGAGTTTTTTTTTTTTTTTTTAATTTCAGGATCAATTCCAATTGATATTTAACTATGTGCTTTTCCAGAGGCTTTTCAAGTATAGACAATGTGGTCAAATACTAAATAAATAAATACAATAATAAATAAGAAAAAAACCCCTCTAATTCATCTCATTATTGCTTTCTAATCATTTATCCTTTTGTTGGGAATGTACAATTAAATAATTTTTAAATACGTACATAATTTATCTGTAACACAGACTTTAATATTCATTTTTCATACTTTTTTTATTAATCAAGTATATACTATGTGTCAAGTATTATGCTAATTTATATACACATGTGAATTTTTAAGTATGTTCTTAGGACACATTTCTAGAAGTGTCAAAGGATATGCACACTTTCACATTTTTAATATACATTGTCAATTTGCTTTCAATAAATGTTTTACCCAATTAAAATACCAAGATAAATATATAAGGGTAAGAACACTTTGCCCTGAATCCCCTCAAAATACTTATAATTGTCATGTTCAGTGATTTTCATTTTTTGTTCTTAGTAAGAAATAATATTTGTTTATGTTTATTGATCATTTGTATTTATTGCATAAATTCTCAGAGTTAAATCCCTCAGCAACATTTTACAAATAAAAATGTATAGACTCATATGGTTCCACAAATTTCTTCTGGACGATCTTCAATACTTTTCAAATTTTGTGTTTTCATCTGAATAAAATTATAAAAAGAAATTATATAGGTATAGTCTGGCCATTGGGAGAACCACCATAAAATCAAGTCCCACTAAATGATTTTAGTACCAATGTTTGCATTATGATAAAAAAGGAACCACATAGCACAACTTTACTTATCAACAGTGAGAAAAGAACAAAGGCACACTTAGTAATGACATGATGTTTTTATACCAAGGGATGCCAAATGATGCCATTGTATGCTCTGTAGGTAATAATGCCATAGTTATTTAGAAAGATGAAATTTCTGGGAGAACTCAAAAAAACTTTCATAAGTACTATAGTCATATTCTAAGAGGCGATTTAGCTTCTGTAAAACAACATCATCTTTCATATTAAATCACAATTGCTATCTTGGATTTTATGGTTTGTATAGGGATTTGGTTGTCATTTAATTTAAAAATATGACTTTGTTACATAGTATAAGATTTATATATCAAGTTTATATTTACTCTTGTTTACTAGTATATAATTAATTTCAATTGACATTAGGAGTCCTAAAGAATATTTTCTTTTTAAAATATATCTTTTTACTACTCAACTGTGTGAAACACAATCATAGACCAACATAGTTTGAATTGAAATATACAGCTGACACTTACCTAATGAATTGAGAAGAAAAAATATCAACTGTTGTTAAGATGGCCATAAAATTTGTGGCTCAAATTTTGAGAGTGAAAGGGAGTGCTGTTAATAATTATGCCAGAACTATAGGTGTAAGCCTAAGTCCTGTGCAGACTGTGTTGTTTGGTGACCCAAAGTACATAATTGGCTTTGTTGTAACTTTTTGTCATATAAAAATCAGGGCAGGTAAAAATGCAGACTTAACTAGTTCAGCGGTCTGGTAATCGGGACTGGGCATAATAATTACAGGATTTTGGCCTTTGAGATTTGACTCACTGAATTAAAGAAAAACAAGCAATAGGAGTATTTTTTGGAATGATTATATCTGAAAACAGGTAGAAAGCACAAAATGAGTTGAGTATAAAACCAAGTAAGTGGAGAAAAAAGCAGGCAGAACGTGATATGAATTTTTAAAATAAATTAGATTCCAAGCACAATTTGCCAGTCCCATCCATTTCCCTATAGAGAGGAACTGCACCAAGAATACACACCTCAAGCAATACAACTTCAGTTTGGCTTTAAATGCCATCTGTAAATAAGAACTTCCAAATTCATATCTCTGAATCCAGCTCTCCCCTGAACTCCAGAATCATATATCCAACTCTTTTCTTGGTATGTAGAAGACATCTCAGAATTAACATAGCCTGTCTTAGTCTACTCAAACTGCCATAACAAAATACCATAGACTGAATGGTTTAAACAACAGAAATTTATCTTCTAGTAGTTCTGGAGGGTGGGAAGTTGTTCAAGATCAGAGAGGTGGCCAACGTAGTTTCTGGTGAGAGCTTTCTTCCTGGCTTGCACTTTCTTTCTGTGTCCCTATGTAGTGGAGAGAGAGAGGGAGAGAGAGAGTGAATGCATGTGCCTCCATTTTTCATACATTTTTGATAGTTCATCTCTGATAGTAAAATCTTGCAAATTTGAGAAACACATAAGCAGACTTTCTCTGCTCCATCAGACTAATTCCAGATATTTTAATTGATTATTCCCCTGACTTCTATAAGGCAATTGACCTGTGAGCCATCCTTGTTCTTCATCTTCTTTGGGTATGTCAATAACAAATTAGAACTACTAAAAAAAAAACTTCTATGTCCTTATATTCAAGATGTATTTGAACTAAACAACATATAACTTCATTTTATGAGTTTTTCTTAGTATTCTGACAATCTTTGTCTTTTGATTGGAGAGTTTAACCCTCTTGCATTAACTGTGATTACTGATTTATCTGGATTAATTTTAGCTATCTTATGTAAGCAGTCTCTTATTATGTTTTTTTCTCATTTTTTTATATTCTTTAAAATATTTTCAAAATTTTTGTTCTCTATCTTTTATTTTTTTCTGTTGTTGAGATGTGTAATGCTAATCAACAACCTATTCATAGATTTTTGTTCTGCTGTTGCTTTGTTTTTAATTTTTTTTTAAAGTAAAACTCTCTGATTTTTAAGATCTTATGTTTGTACTTGGTGTTCTGTACTTTTAGTAAGATAAGTCTGGTTACCTTTTTAAAAATTTACTTTCTTTAATTGCAGTCACTGAGCATGAGTATCTTACAGTGACTTTGGCAAATTTTAAGCTATGAGCACTAATTTCTTTTCATATTTGCAATTCGGTGTATGTGAGAACTGTCACACTGTTTCCTATGTCTTCTACTTGCTTTTGAATGACCACACCCAGCACTGCCTGCCTCTTCACTACACTCTACATAATCATTACATATTTCACAATTCCTTAAAATTTTTATCCACTGTTTAAATATTATCTTGAATATTTTTTGATTATGATGTTTTTTTAATTTCTGAATGATCTCATCAATACCTTTTCAGACCAGCTTGTTTATTTTTACACCTCTTTTTCCTTACACATATTTTAACATCTATCTGTTGCTTTTAAAAACATATTTACTTTACAGTCAGTGATTTATGCTTCCTGTATGTAAATCTTTGCCAATCTCATTTTATTCTTTGTTCTACTTTCTGTTACTCACAGTGTTATATTTTATCTGTATTTGGTCATTGTTGACTGTGAGCTCATACTCTTTTATCTTTGGGAATAGGCCTGGTTTTGAAGGTGGTTTTTATTTGTAATAGTGCAAGCCATGATTTGATTGGCTTCTCCAGCACAGGATATCATTTATTATACTCTTGCAAAGTTTTCTCAAAAAATTGTGTGAATTTGAGCTGTAAAAGTGCATGAGATCTGGTCTGTGCTTGTAATTTCTCAAGGGAGAATGTTTTTCATCCCCACAGAGCCAAATTCAAGTCAGCTAATATCTTAATTTCACCTTCTCAGTGGCAGGTTTATCCCTAGTCCTCTCATTCACTAAGAATAGAAACATTTCTATGTAGACTCCTATTGGACTCCTACTTAGGGTGAAATCCATAGCTTTTTCTCCTGTCCTTTGTATGCCAGGTGGCAGTGGAAACAGAAACTGATGTCACCAGTTTCTAAAACCAGCCTTGAAGCAAAAACTTAACTGCTTTCTTAGGTCTCAGGCCCAGCAATTTAAATTTGCATTTCTTTTAATAGTGTCCCTTAGTTTTTGCCCACTCAGCTTTACATATAAAATTTTATCCTGCATACTTTGTTTTCTGAATGCAAGATTACCATGCAGGATATCTAGATTCACATAATGTCAGAAATAGAAACATCCTTATAGCTTATAATGGTTATATCAAACTATATATCATTATAAAATCTTCATAGTAGTATCCTTTTTTTCTCTTCATTAGCATACATAGTCACTTTTAATAATCCATTCCAAAGGAAGAGTACAGATATTACAAGTATGTGTAGAATTTCAGTACTTATAACATGAACACAGGGGCCAGTGCATGTACCAATAACAAGTATTATTTTCAAGCTGTGATCTTTTATTTTCATTTAATTTGCTTTAATTTACCAAAACATCATTAACTTATCTCACTTTGGCTACTGTAAGCATCTATAAATGAGCCAAAATGACATCCATAATAATAAGCTGCTAAAATAACCAGGTAGTTGCTTTGTGTATCTTATCGACAAAACTACATTACACATTATTTGACACATTACAGTTTATTTAGTGATTGATATAAAAATATCAGTGCTGATAGATTTTCATATTCTGTGATATACAGATTGGAACATAATGGAAGTGTAGATCGGTAATCTTATGTTTCCTGAGCAAACACCGCAAATAGCAAAAAATGTTAAAGGAGTCAAACCAGCAGTCAATTATTTAGCATAAGTTTGAGTTGTCTGTCTAATCCTAAAATGGATTAGCTTTTTACAACAACAAAGCTTAACATTTTTCACATTAACTTTTAAAATATTCAACTCTGCTTAAACAGTCAATCTTAAACAGACTTAATCTTTTTAATCCTTAATATAGAGGGGTCTCTTTATATGCTTACATTGAGCTCTTAAGGATTGAGAACTGTCATTCTCTCCTATGAAGGATATGCACTGGGGATCTTCATCTTGCTCCCTTGGTTTCACCCTTCATCCCCATTCTGCTCTCTGTCCAAGGAGATTCCCCTGTATGAAAGAGATCAATGAGCCTTCCTGCCTCTTGGATTCCAGGTGGATTCTATTAATGAGAGCCCTAGGAGAAAACTGTAGGGAGAAAGGAGGTCATGATTAGCATGTTTATTTCCCTAGCTCACTCCTTGTAGGGTGGCCCTAGGCTTGAATCATCCTGCCACCAAAAGTTACTGCTCCATGCACAATGGCTTTCTCCAAATGCTCCTGCTTCCTGTTTCCATTAACTGTTCTCTTCTCCAACACTTTTAGGAAAGAATAGTAGTAGTCTATGCATTATTGCATGTGGTTTCTCTTTACTGTGTACACACTTTAAATTAGCCCCTTCATTAAACTCTCTTTAAATTATTGTAATTGGAATGTAGCCTTTGCTTCTTTTTGAGAACTATGCATAAGGGATGCATGGCTAGAACTAGATTAGTGTCCATGGGGATAAAAATAGTATAGAATATGTTGTTCAAAGATGGTGAAGTAGGGCTTCCCTGGTGGCGCAGTGGTTGACAGTCCGCCTGCCAATGCAGGGGACACGGGTTCGTGCCCCAGTCTGGGAAGATCCCACATGCCATGGAGTGGCTGGGCCCGTGAGCCATGGCTGCTGATCCTGCGTGTCCGGAGCCTGTGCTCCACAATGGGAGAGGCCACAGCAGTGAGAAGCCCGCATACCACAAAAGAAAAAAGAAAAAAGAAAAAAGATGATGAAGTAGGAATACCCTGAGCTCACCTCCTTCCACGGGCACATGAAGTTTACAATTATATACGGAACAACTATCAATGAGAATGAGCTGAAGATCAGCAAAAAGGATTTACAATTAAAGATGTAAAGAAGAAACCACAACAAGATGGATAGGAGAGTTGGAGATACAATAGAGTCAACACCCACACACCCTGGTGGTTGACCAAAAAAAAAGTGTAGAATAAATAAAATTACAGAGAATGTACCCAAGAACTGAGGGGTCTAAGCCCCATATTGAGCTCCTCAGCTCAGGCGTCCTGCATCAGGAAGACCAGCTCCAGAACATTTGGTTTGAAGGTCAATGGAGATCACTTTGGGGAGAGTCAAAGGGCTATAGGAAATAGAGACTCCACTCTTAAAAGAAATACACAGAATTTCACATGTTCTAGGCTCCAGGGTAGAATCAGTAGTTTAAAAGGAGCTTGGGTCAAATCCACTTGCTAAAATGTAGAGCCTCCCAGAAAGACAGGATACTAGGACTCACTTGGGGGACATAGACACTGGTGGCAGCCACTTTTGGGATCTCATTCTACCACAAGGACACTGATGCTGATAAGCACCATTTTGGAATCCTCCCTCTAGCTCTTAGCATCAGGACCTTTCTGTACACACCAACTATTCAAAACCAGTCCTGGGACCCCCTCCTGCAAAACCAAGCAGCTATCCAGGTTGGACATAGCCCCATGCATGAGCAGATCAGCTGCTGTAGGACCTCCTAATCATCCAGAAGCCATGGGATGTGACTCCACCAACAAGGGGACCAGGACTCAGCTCCACCCATCAGGGGGCTGACACAAACACTGTAACTCCCAGAACCCTGACTCTAGAGACCTCAGGATGTGGCACTGCAAATCAGTGGTTCAGCCCCAGCTCTTCAGGATCCCCAGTGGCCCAACTTGGACCACCAGCAATCCAAACCCAACTTTGAGGCCCCTTAGGCCCTACAGCCAAAGACCCCAGAAAGCATATCCATTAGTGGGTGGTCAATAGCTCTGTGACCTCCTAGGTCCCAGCCCCACCTACATATGGGGCAGCACCAGCTTCTAGATCACCCCAGATCCCACAACCAGTCATGTTGGAAAATAGTCCCACACACCAGCAGGCTAACAGTAGTTCCAGGACCCCTGGCCCCATAGCCAGCCACCTTGGGACCTGGAACCACCCACTAGTGGGCTGACACCAGCCCAGGACTCCCTGGGCCATGGGGCCAAATGTGCTAGAACCAGCCCCCCACCCACTCCAACTAGGAGATAGCAGTTATGCAATGGGCAGGTCCTGGTAACCAGATGGATTGTGGACCAGCTATGCTTACTACTGCACACATAATACTTAGCCCACCACAATAAAAAGGCCTACACAGCCCACATAGAGACACCCCTACAGAATATAGCTCTGGTGAGCAGAAGGGAGTATTCTGCTGGGTTGTATATGATGTCTATATAGATATCTGTTGTGATTCTATACACTAACAATGAAGTATCAGAAAGAGACATTAAGAAAATAATACCATTTAATATCACATCAAAAAGAATAAAATACTTAGGAATAAATCTAACTAAGGATGTAAAAGTCCTGTACTCATAAAACCCTGACACACAGATGAAAGAAATTGAAGACAAAATAAATGGATTGGAGGATATGCTGTGTTCATGGACTGGAAGAATTAATATTGTTAAAATGACCATTCTATCCAAGGCAATATACAGATTTCATGCAATCCTATCCAAATACCATGGTGTTTTTCACAAAACTATAACAAATATTTCTAAAGTTTGTACAGTATCACAATAGACCCTGAATATTTAAAACAATCTTGTGAAAGGATAACAATGCTGGAAGTATCACACTCCCTGATTTCAAACTATATTATAAAGCTACAGTAATCAAAACAGTATGGCACTGACACAAACACAGACACATAGATCAATGGAACGGAATAGAGAGTGCAGATATGCACCCAGATATATATGGGCAATTAATCTATGACAAAGGAGGCAAGAATATACAATGGGGAAAAGACAGCCTCTTCAATAGATGGTGGTGAGAAAACTGGACAGCAACATGTAAAAGAATCAAACTGAACTACTTTCTCACACCATATTAAAAAAAAAAAACTCAAATTGGATCAGAGACTTAAATGAAAGACCTAAAACTATAAAATTTCTTTAAGAAAACATAAGCAGTTCACTCTTTGATGTCTGTCTCAGCAACATTTTTTTTTGCAACTGTCTCCTTAGCAAAGGAAACAAAAGCAGAAATAAACAAATCAGACTACATCAAACTGTAAAGCTTTTTCACATTGAAGGGAACTATCAACAAAATGTAAGGTCCACTTACTGAATGGGAGACTATATTTGCAAATGATGTGTCCAATAAAGGGTTAATATCCAAAATATACAAATAAGTCATGCAACCAACATAAATAAATAAATAAAAATAGGCATAGGACCCAAATAGACATTTTCTAAAGAAGACATAAAGATGGCCAACAGGCACAGGAAAAGATGCTCCACATCACTAATCATTATGGAATGAAAATCAAAACCACAATGAACTATCTCCTCACACCTGTCAGAATGGCTATTAACTAAAAGACAACAAATAATCAGTGTTGGTGAGGATGTGGAAAAAGGGAACCCTTGGGCACTCTTTGTGGCAATGTAAATTGGTTCAGCCACTATTGAAAACGATATGGAGATTCCCCACAAAATTAACACAAACAAACAAACAAAAAAACAGGATGACCACATGATCCAGCACATCCACTCCTGGATATTTATCAAAGAAAACAAAAATGCTAATTCAAAAAATATATCCACCCCTGTGTTCATTGCAGCAATATTTACAATAGCCAATATTTGAAAGCAACCTAAGTGCCCATCAATAGATGAATGGTAAAGAAGATGTATATATACAATGAAATACTACTCAGCCATTAATAAACATGAAATTTTGTCATTTGCAACTACTTGGATGGACCTAGAGGGTATTATGCTTAGTGAAATAAGACAAACAGAAAAACATAAATACTGTTTGCTATCACTTATATGTGGAACCTAAAAACAAAACAAATGAACAAACAAAAGAAGAGAAACAGAGTTAAAGGTACAGAGAATAAACAGGTGTTGCCAGATGGAAAGGGGGCGGGGGAGGAAATAAATAAGTGAGGGAGATTGAGAGGCACAAAATTCCAGTTACAAAATATGGGTCACAAGTATAAAATGTACTATGTGGAGAATTTTGTCAGTAAATGTGTAATATCTTTGGTGACAGATGATTACTAGACTTATCTTAGTGATCATTTTGAAATGTATAGAAATATCAAATTACTATGTTATACCAAGAACTAGTGTTATAGGTCAATTATACTTCTAAAACAAACAAGCAAACTCATAGTAAAAGGGTACAAATTTGTGGTTATCAGAGGCTTGTTGTGGGGGGAGGGGTGATTGGATGAAGGTGGTCAAAAGGTACTAATTTCTACTACATGATAAATATTGATAAGTGCTAGGGATGCAATGCACAGCATGATAGATAAAATAACACAGCTGTATGTTATATATGAAAGTTAAGAGAGTAAATCTTAAGATTTCTCATCACAATGGAAACATTTTTTCTACTTTTATTTTGTGTGTACTGAAATGATGGATGCTCACTTACCTTATTGTGGTGCTCATTTCATGATATGTGTAAGTCAAATCACTATGCTATATACCTTAAACATACACAGTGTTATATGTTAGTTATATCCTAATAAAACTGGAAGAAAAAATAATATAATGTCACTATACAAACTTTTTTCTGGGTCCGTAATACTGTATCTTAGACAGTGGATTTCAGAGTTTTGGTTTTCATATCATTGGTACACTTTCTTCAAACAAAAGCTTTACTCAGAAGCCCAATATATAAAATCAGTGGAAGCAAAGCTAGTCTGGCTGGAGCAGCCCTCCAAACCTGGCTGGCCCATCACAGCTGACTTCCATCATCAGCTAAAGCACTGAGGACCATGATGTAAAATAACGGTGCTACCACTGTTTACTTCCTAGGTGTGTGTGTTTTATTGAAGGTATTAATTTTTGTCTAATGCACTATGAAATATTTATCAAATAAATGTTTGCCTTCCATTGAAAAAAGTGAGAGTGTAAAAGTTTTTCTTTTCGTCTTTTATGTTAAATACATGCACACTTGATATCTTGTTTACTGTGGGAAGTCAAAGAAAAAGGAATAAGAGAATAATTTAAGATTTAAAGGCTCAGAGAAGTCTTATTTGAGTTTGTATAAAATAAATATTATTTTCTCATATAATGTGAGAAAAAACATATACTTTGTACACAGAAACACACACACACACATACACACATACACACAAACACACACACACATTCCAAAGAGAAAGTACCGACTATTTGAAGATACCCGGGAAAAATAAAACATATATCATCCAATTATGATTTTCCAGTAGGCTTATTATTTCATGAGGCAGAACAGAGGCAGGAGAAAAGAGATCAATGGCAGATTCTAGAGCCATAGAAGCTGGCTTCCAATGCAGGCTCTGCCACTTAGTAACTGTGTGATTGTGACCAAGTTACTTTCTTGTTCTGTGCTTCCTCTGCTGTCTACATGGGAATAATAGCAGTGCCTACTTACAGGGTTGGTCTTTGGAAAGCATTTAGAACAGTACCTGATACATGATAAGCATTACAAAAAGTGTTTAGTGTATAAATATATGATAAGGAATGAAGCAGGAGAGGCCACTGGGACAAAATCAGGAATGACCTTAATATAAAGATAAATTGTATTCAGAAGAAAATGGAAGAGCCCTTCAAGATGTTTACTGAAGTAAGTAGTATTATTGATCTGAAAATGTTTGAAAAATCACTGACTCATGGGGTCAATGAATCTGAACCAGGAGAAATTTTAAAACGTTCCCCATTTGGGATACTATTACAGAAAGAGGGTGGACATGAGGAATGGATTTTAAATACGTTTAGAGAGCAGAGTATGTGATCTAGTAATCGAGTAGCCATAGGAGGTGGAGGAGAAAGGGATATGAGTCGTCTAAGATATTCATAGGGTTGCTGGTGTGAGTATCTCAGTAGATGTTGGCAGGACACATTGACATAGAGAAGGCGAGAGTCAGGGCAAGAACACCCTCCCTAGGGAGTATGCCATAGTATTGGGCCACCAAATAAAAAGGCAAATCTTCACCTGTATTAATTTATTCAAACTTATGAAACTAAAGATTTATTATAAGTAAATTGTTTATTTTTAAGAGGTTGGCATTTTCATGGAAAATACTGCATATTAAATAATTTAAGATGAACAAATTATAAATAGAGTGCCTTAAGTTCAGATATTTAAGAATTACACTAATGAGTAAAAAGAGATTGTTTTAATTGATCATTGTTTTAAGCTACAGCAGATATTTTAGAGTAGTTTTCTTTTGCTGTACTCTCAAATTTCCATGGTCTTTGTTCATAGAAATTGCAACTAGAAAAGTCACAGTTTTGAGATCACAATTTTTTAAAGCCAGGTAAAAAATTAAAAGAACAATTAATGTTAATAAGGCTTGTGAATATAACATTACTTAAAAACAAAAACAACAACTAAACCGAGTTCCAGATGTAGAGGTAAGAAACAGAATTAATATTTAACTTTGATTAATATTCCAACCTCTTGTAGCAGCATTACAAAAGAATTTCTTGTAGACCCTGTTCAGATATTCTCTTTGCATTGAAGCACTCTACCTTTTTTTTTTTGTTTTTCTTTCTGTTAAGGTTTCTTATTCTTCACGTTGGCAGTTCTCAAAAAAAAGTGTGTGCAATCAGACTGTTATATCAAACACTTACTGACAAAGATCCTGGTAACATGACATGATTATTTCTTTAAACTTTTAACTAATTAATTAATTTGGCTGCATGCGTGGCACGTGGGATCTTGGTTCCCTGACCAGGGATTGAACCTACATCCTCTGCATTGGAAGCATGGAGTCTTAACCACTGGGCCTCCAGGGAAATCCCTTCAGTAAACCTATTTAAAAGCAGTAAAGAATGTGCAGAATTCCTGTAAGAAGAAATCTGTTATATATATATATATATATATATATATATATATATATATATATATATATATATATATATATATATATATATATGTATATATATATATATATATAGTGTATATAAACTAAGGTATAATAAACACACTCTAACATTAACATCTAATTTATCTAAAATATAAGAGTGTAAGGATTGGGATCATGTGGTCAATGTTTTATGGTAACTGTGAATGGGGAGTAATCTTTGGGAATTGTATAAAAAATAAAAATAAAAGAGTGGTGCTGGATGTAGCCACATGAAAGGTATCCAAGAATGTGTATGGCAGTTTAAAAGATTTATTTTTCCTTTAAAAGATAGTGTATTTTCAAATGACAACAGATACACTTCACTATTAAGTACAGTTAATGTCATTGAATGTCATTAGAATAGCTGCTGTTAGGAACCATATGGCTGGTGAGTCTATAGGTCAAAGGACACATTATATGGGATATAACCAGTTCTCAAAATATTGAGTATGACCCAAACTACTGGGGAAATTCTGTGCAAATGGTGAAGACAGATATATTTGAAAAGATATTTCTTAAATGGAGTCACATTTCACAAATCAAGTGACTTAATATTAGAATAAATTTGGAATTCTAGTAGTCTTTAAGAAAGTGTATCTGACATCATTACACATTTTGATAGTCACTGAATACCCTCTACATTACTCTATGATAAGCATGACACTGAAATAAAGATATAAAGAAAGCATTAGAGAGGTTAAGCTCCTCCTTCATATAATATGTATCCTCTGCACCCTCAATTCAAAAGAGAAAATTATGGTCTTAAAAAAAAAATATATATATATATATATATATATACATATATATATATATATATATATATATATATACACACACACACACACACACACACACACAGATATATATCTGTAATTCTGGTCAAGATAATAGTGAATAATTTATGCAGAAATACACACATAATAGCAGCTATAAAATAAAAAGAAAACTCTCTTTGTGGACCTTAAATGAAACAAACAGATAAAGCAGATTGTGGAGGTAGAAGCCTGAATAGGAAGTAGACAATGGTGTCTGGAAGTTTAACTCCTGTGAAGGGAGGAGAATTTAATACTTGTGTGTGTGGCTGAGGAGTGGACCCAGTTTATCACCTGGACCACAAAGATTTACAAAATGTGCCCACTACTTGAGACTCTTCCTTTCTACTTGTGACCAGATAGGTGGTGCACAGCCCCACACAATGGGATAACAGAGCACTGGCTTGTGGAATAAATATGCAATAGCCCTACATGATATTACAATTAACTTACCAATATATGAATATTTTTCTCCATAAGACTTGATAGGAAGGGCAGAGAGAAGGGAAGAATAAGAATGAAGTTGTTACAGAATCAGGTCCCTCTGTTCGCTGCATACAAAATCAATACTCACAAATGTTGATAGAAAGGAAAGATGCCTTTAATCAGAGTGCTGGCAATCTGGAGAGACAGTGGATTCAGAGTCCCCCAAAAACTGCCTCCGAACATTCTGCTCAGTCATGAATGCTTTTAAAGGGAAACAGGGAAGTAATTTCAGTTATCATTGAGATAGAGTGTCAGAGTTGTCACCATCCCCTTCCATGTGCAGTCATGTGTGTCAGCTTGTCAACTCCCCATGATCTGTCTTTAGATGTTGTCTTGTTCACACAGTTTGTTCCTGAGATTACTGAAGGGGAAGCTAGGGAAGAGATCTGGTCTTCTGTTAATTGATTATTTGTTATTTCTACTTCTTTGATCTATGGAAAAAAACAAGAAGTTAGGCAAAGTATTGTGTGATCAAAAGATCTGAAAGGTGTGCCAGGGTCACAGATGAGTAGAGCATGGGGGGTGTCTGGTTTAAGTTTAGTGACAAGACAAAGGGACTCCGGTAGAAAGCTCTTGACCAAAAAAGCTTTTTCCTGCCAAAAGCTGCTTAAAAAGTCACCAAAAACAGAGGAGTAGGTGGAGGAAGAGTGGGAAAGAAAAATAAACTACCAGAAAAGATAATTTTGCAAGCTAAAATTTTAAGGAGAAAAAAAAAAAAAAACCCTGTTATTAATTCCAACAAAGTCAATAAAGAATTCATTCCTGAGGCAATTACAATTATAATACAATTTTATAAAGGCAGTCTATAAGTGTGTTTAAGTCATTCAAAACTAAAGAAAATAATTACAGCCATGACCAAAGACAGGAGTTTATGAATAAAACAAACAGTATAAGTAGGAAACATATGAATATGAAAAATATATAAATAAAACTGAAAATCATAAACTACATCAACAAGTGAGCTATACTGTAGAGTGCATTCAGTAAATTAAGCTTCAAGTACACATTTCATACTAATTCTAGAAGTAAAACATATAGGGAATGATGAAAAGGTAATATTCAAACAGGTATTATCTGGAATTTCTCTTAAATTAAGAAAGATATATATACTTGAAAAATACATAAAGGAAAATGAGTATGTAAAATTTTAAACAAACATTACAAAGAACTGAAAGACAAAGCAAATGAGAAAATATTAAAGGAAAATAAAAAGAAAATTTAGAACTGTTTATGAACAATGACAATAGATTTTTTAAAACTTCTACGTTCAAAAATAGTTTCCAAAAGTCAATCAAATACCAGCTTCAATTCTTAGGGAAAATAAGATATATATCTTTCAAGACCTAAAGAAATACATGAAAATATTTTTGGCATACTCATACAAATATGCATCTCCTCTGAAACTGTTTCTGAAACAAAAGTGATCAAAGAAAGCATGGGTAACAAATACTTAATAAAATATGATAACAAATATATTAATTTTAAATGGTAATAATAAATTTACAGTTGGGTTAAGAATGACAAATCTAAAATACTATTCAACAATATACTCAACAATAACAAATAAGATCCAGGAAAGCATCAACCTAAATGTCCATCGACATATAAGTGGATAAAGATGATGTGGCATGTATATATGTACACACACACAAAGGAATATTACTCAGCCATAAAAGAATTAAATACTGCCATTCACAGCAACATGGATCGACATAGAGATCATCATACTAAGTAAGTCAGAAAGAGAAAGACAAATACCATATGATGTCACTTATATGTGAAATATAAAATATGATACAAATGAACTTATTTACAAAACAGAAACAGACTCACAGACATAGAAAACAAACTTATGGTTACTAAAGTATAATTGAATCACTTTGGTGTACATCAGAAAGTAATACAACAGTGTAAATCAACTATACTTCAATTTTTAAAAAAAATCCAGGAAAGGATAGATACGTTAAACAACTTTTGGTGTAAAAAAATAGTTCAGGTAAATTATTAAAGAAGAAAAACCATCATAGGAAAAAAACATATGTTAACATAATATATACAGAGAAAGCACTGTAAGCAAATACAAAATAATACTTAGAAATGGTTCAAATATATTGTCATAGTAATTTTTAATAAATTAGTAACACATTAAAAGCAGAGACACCAAGATTTTAAAAGAATTTATAACTGACTTACTTCATTCTTAGAAGAGAAAAAAAAGAGAAACAGTAAAATTTGAACAATAACTCATAAAAAATGTACAGGCTTACAAAACCTAAGATTGTAACATATTTTAGTGTCTTATTTTATTTATTGCAGAAATGTACTATATGTGTGTGCTTATACATCGTGCTACAAACTTAACTTGCTTAATTTCTCTAACTCCACCTCAGCTTATCTTGAACAGGGAGTGTTATTAACTAAATTAATAAGTTAAGAATAATAGAAAATATAATTAGAAATTTCCAGTGTCATTTTTAATTTCTTGCTGTCTCTTTGAAGGTAACCAATTATTTCGGTCATATTGTTCCCTTGACTCATCTTATCTTTAACACAATGTTTAGGGGAAAATTAGAAAAGCCAAGTAATACCATTTTCTTTTTTTTTTAAAGAAAAGAAATAAAAGTGTAAACATCCAGTCTGGATGGAAATTAAAAGAAAAAGTAAAATTTGAACAATAACTTATAAAGAAATGTACAGTTTTACAAAGCCTAAGTTTGTAACATATTTTAGTGTCTTGATACTTTATTCATTACAGAAATTTACTGTATGTGTCAGCTACAGCTTCATTTACAACTATGGTCACAACATTAATATCTCCACAGGAAGAATACTAGGCATAAGATTGATTTTCATCTTGCAGCATAGCTCACCATGATATGTTTCATTTATTTTCTAACTTATATTAATTGTCCTATTTGTCGTGTGAAAATGTCGCTTTTTGAAGTATTCTGGTGGCCTATGGGTCCATACTGTATTTCTGATAATGCTATTAAGCTGCCAATGACAATGTAATATGTTGCAATTTTTCAGTATGTCAAACTTATACAGAATTATATGTTACCTTAAACAATTGGATTCTATTTGCAGGTGTCTGTATGTCTTCAAATAATGAAAGTTTTGTAAAATGACATAAAATATACACATAAATTTGGAGTCATACTCAAATTATTGATTTATAGTATATCCCATGCTTGTTCTCCTGAAAGTAAAAATATGTCTGTGCTCAGTTTAAACAATTTATATCATATAATATATATTAACAAATAGTAGATGTGCCATGTAATGTACAAATGCATAAAGCTATATGAATCAAGGCCAACTAATTGGATCTAAATTGTTCGTATCTTTTTCAAAATTAGTATGCTAGCAATATTTATACTATGGCTTATAGAACTAATCCACAAAAGGTAATCTCCAGACCAGAAGCATCAGCACCACTTGGGACATTATTATAAATGCAAATTCTCAGGCTCCACCCAAGACTTAGTGATTCAGAAACTCTGAAAGTAAGACCTAACAATCTGTATTTTTACAAGTTTTCCAGGTAATTCTGGTATGTGTTTAAATCTGAGAAGCAATCCTTTATCCATTTGCTCGGCTTACGTTAACATAAATATAACCCTAGGTGCAGCCAGAGAGCTCAGAGAGATCTTAGAAAAGAAAGATACTAGAAAGCCTCGTGCTCTGGCTACATCAAGTGAAACAAAACTACAGTATGTGACACTTCAAGGTTGTACAGCCAAAGGATTGTTTCCCACAAGACTATCTTTTTCCCGGGAAATGTTTTCCAGTCAAGATCTTTACAGCTAAATAAGTGAATAGAAGTCCTGTGTTTCTCAAATAACGTTAGCAGATAGTTCACTTGAAATCAAGATTCACTTTAAACTTGAGTTCTGAAAATATAACCTACAAAATGAGCCAGGGTAGAAGCAGAGACATAGCATGTTGATACATCCTCATGGATGTAGATGCTCTTTTTGGTGACAGAGATCTTTATTAGCCCTTTGATTCCATGTTTTCTCACTTCCTCTTACCTTTAAATGTATCTTTTCTCTACCTATTTACACTTTTCTGTGTTATCCTCTTGCTTGTATATACCTAAAGTATAGTACAAAAGCCTTTTCATGTACCCTAGCTACTCACAGAGGAGTCTTGGAATAACCACTACAAGCCAGATTAAACACACTTGCAACATGAAGTTTAAAGCTCCCCAAATGAACAGGCAATATTTTTTTGTCAATTATTTGGCTTCAAGTTTACCTATTTAAACTTGGAATTATGAAGACTTGGTTACTGTATTTTATGCCATTAAATTAGTCATTAGCATTTATGATACCTTATGAACTTATTTCCCTTTACTTAAATTAAATTTTCTAATTGATTAATAATCATTTTCTACGAACATCTTGGCCTATGGATTTTAGAAATGGACATAGTAAATCCATAAATTCTGGTTCTTGCTTAGTTTTATTTGACTTGATGACTTAGTCTCCACTTATTTATTGAGTTTTGTTAAAATCAATTTATATCTTCCAAAGAGTATCTCCATCTCTCCTTTCCTGCATCCACAATATGAAAGTGAATAAGATGAATATGATAACAGTACATAGAATACCTACATGACCAGAAAAAAGTAAAAGACTCTTCTGGAAATTTATTCTCTATGATATAAAGTTCATTATGCTTACTTTACAGGTGTTTGTATTAGACTGTAAGAGTCTCTGTCTCATGACCCCTGGAATTGTGAACAAGATAAGGCAATAGACTGGAAAGTTTCCTTTTTTTTTTTTTTTTTTTTTTTTTTTTTTGCGGTATGCAGGCCTCTCACTGTTGTGGCCTCCCCCGTTGCGGAGCACAGGCTCCGGATGCGCAGGCCCAGCGGCCATGGCTCACGGGCCCAGCTGCTCCGCGGCATATGGGATCCTCCCAGACCGGGGCACGAACCCGTATCCCCTGCATCGGCAGGCGGACTCTCAACCACTGCGCCACCAGGGAGGCCCGAAAGTTTCCTTTTTAATCTGAAAGTTATCTTGCAGTTATAGGGCTTTCTTTTAGGATATTAAAATGTGTTAAAAAGCATGCCTGCAGAGACCACGCTGTGCACAGAATGAGCCACATCATCCTATTCTATGCAGTTAGATATGGAAAGAAACATAAACATAACAAATGAGACTGTGGAATATGCAAACAGCTTCAAGGAGAAAAATAGTAATAAGAAAACTGCTAATGGCAAACAAGCAATGGTACTTTTGCAGAAGATCTAACCAAGTGGTAATAATGTTATTATTTAAAAAGTAGTATCAGGGCTTCCCTGGTGGCACAGTGGTTGAGAGTCTGCCTGCTGATGCAGGGGACACGGGTTCGTGCCCTGGCCCAGCAAGATCCCACATGCCACGGAGTGGCTGGGCCTGTGAGCCATGGCCGCCAAGCCTGAGCATCCGGAGTCTGTGCTCCACAACGGGAGAGGCCACAACAGTGAGAGGCCCGCATACCACAAATAAAAAAAAAAAAAGTAGTATCAAATAGAGTCAAACCTTCAACTTTCTCAAAATGTAATGAATATCTTTTTTCTTTTTAGGTGTTTAAATAATCATTTTCATAGCCTTAAGTGTCACTTCACTTAGTGACATCTTTTGTGTATCTTCTCTTGACCCACTCATGTTTAGTTTATCTTAACTTTAGTAGAGATGAAGCAGTACATATTGTTAGTATAAAGGAAGTAGAAAAACAGTGTGCTCTGCAGAATTTCACTGAAAGATTGCTGTAAAAAATGTGGTGATTGGAACAAGATAAGAAGACCTACTCTCATAACTTCTATTCAACATAGTATTGGAAGTCCTAGCTACAGCAGTTAGGTTAGAAAGAAAAGTAAAAGGCATACAAATCAGAAAGGAAGAGGTATAATTGTCACTGTTTGCAGATGACATGATCTCATATGGAAAAAAACCCAAGACTCCACTAAAACTGTTAGAACTGGTAAATGGATTAGGTAAACTTGCAGGATGCAAAATCAACATAAAAAATCATTTGGGCTTCTATATCATAACAATGAACTATTTGAGAGAGAAATCACAAAAGCAATCCTATTTTACATAACATCTAAAACAATAAAATACCTAAAAATAAATTTACCCAAGGAAACAAAAGTATTGGACACTGAAAACTATGAGGTTTTGATCAAATAAATTGAAAATGACACAAAAAAATGAAGAGAATTACTGAGTTCTTGGATTAGAAAAATTAATATTGGGAACATGTCCATACTACCCAAAGTGATGTACAGATTAAATGTGATCTCTATCAAAATTCCAGTGTTTTTTTTTAACATTTTTATTGGCGTATGATTTACAATGGTGTGTTCCTTTCTGCTGTATAACAATATATATATATATATATATATATATATATATATATATATATATATACATATATCCCCATATCTCCTCCCTCTTGTGTCTCCCTCGCACCCTCCCTATCCCACCCCTCTAGGTGGTCACAAAGCACCGATCTGATCTCCCTGTGCTATGTGGCTGCTTCCCACTAGCTAGCTATTTTACATTTGGTAGTATATATAAGTCCATGCCACTCTCTCACTTCATCCCAGTGGTATGTTTTTACAGAAATAGAAAAAAAAAGTTGTTAAAATTTTTATGTAATCATGAAAGACTCTGAAAAGTCAAAGCAATCTTGAGAAAGAAGAACAAAACTGAAGGCATCACACGTCCTGATTTCAAACGATATTATAAAGTTATAGTAATCAAAACAGTATTATATTCGAACAAAAACAGACACACAGATCAGTAAAACAAAATCAAAATCCCAGAAACCAACCAATGCATATATTACCAATTAGTTTGCAAAAAAAGAGCCAAAAATATACAATGAAAAGAGGATGGTTTCTTGAATAAATGGTGTTGGGAAAACTGGACAGCCAACTGGAAAATAATAAAACCAGACCCTTATCATACACCACATACAAAAATTAACTCATAATGGATTTAAAGACTTACATATAAGATCAGAAACCATAAAACTCCTAGAAGAAAACATAGGCAGTATGCTCTTTCAATTGGTTTGCTTTCTTGCAGTTACATTTCAGATTATCCATTTCTTCTTTTAAATATTATATGAAAATTTACTAAAATGCATAATTTAGATAGAGGATGGAAAGTAGCAATAATATCTGTCGGTTATTCTTTTTCAGTTTCCACACATTTCATCCAACACAAAATATTATCTCACATGAAGAGAAGTCCTGATTTTGGACGTAGATTAAGAGATCTGTGTCATTAAGTTTGAAGTATCCCTGCATATTTTATCTATGGCTTCGTAATCCAGAGTCAGCAAACTTTGATACAACTAATGAAACAATGTAAATACTTCTCAGTTAAATTCAGAAAATATGTTTTATGTTAGTCATCTGGATCTCAGTAAGTTATGATCACTTTTTCTACAATAAAATTTCAGTTAGGTCTGATGAATCTTCTATAGAGAAATGGGAAATCATATAGTTCTGGCAGAGTAAAGGCATATATATGTGGCAATAGGTAAATCTGTGAGGGTTGCTTCTCATGTCCCCCACTTGAACTGAGCAAGAGTCCTAGCCCATGGCTCTGTTCTTTTCAAACTTGGATGGTTTCTTATCTCAAACGGTCATGAACTGGTCCATCCTCAGAAGCAGGTACCTTTTCAAGACAGGATTACAGTGCTTATCTAAACTGCTATGACTCCAGCAACGACTAGAAGTTTTTACTTCAAATATATGTCTTTTATGTCTGCAGATAAAATTTTCAACAATGGTCTTGATTTGGTTCTAAATCAATGAAATGAGAGTGGAAGCATGATAGAGTGTATTTGGATGAGGTTTTAGAAAGAAATAATTTTCTTCCAACTGTACATCTAATAAAACCATGCAATAAATTTTTTTCCTTGCCTTCCTGACAGGGTCATCTTCCAGAAAATTGAGAACATAACCAAGGAACTTCAATTTTTACTTAATTTTAACAAAAAGAAATACTGTTTACTGAAGAATAGGGATGAGAAATTTGGGGAAAAAGTATTAACTTTCTTCATATAGTCATAAGAACTATTGTACTACTATAGTAATAACAGTATTCTACTCTTCTTCCCTGCAGAAAAGGAGATTTTTTAAAGTTTTAAGAAGATAATGAAATAATTCTGTGGTAATAGAATAAAATAATATATAGGATTATCAGAGGTTAGAGGCAACATGGAAAAGTGATTAAGAGCACCATATCATAGCCTTACCACTTACTAATGATATAACTTTCTACATTATTTTTAAACTATGAGTAATAATATTACATATCCCAAGGAATTGCTGGAAGGCTTAAATAGATTGAAATATGTAAAGTGCTTAGAACAGTACCTGGCAAAGTATCTTATTGAGAGATTTTGATAATGAAATTCTATTATTTCAATAAATCAACAAATAAGTAGAAGATAAAGGAGGAGTACAATAACAAGCAGTATAGCAGCTCAGATATGTCTCTAATAAGGATATTTCTATTTTGTTTTAATGTGTGAAGAAAGGATACTTATCTATGGGTAAATATATCAATAGAATAAAAGTGTAATAGTCCCAGTGTGTCTATTATCAAAAATAAGCTGGCACCTGTAAAATACATCAAAAAGAACAAAGAGACATATGAATATGGATATGCTCACTATTTTAGGCAAATCTTAAAAAGAACTAAAAAGGACTACTAAATGTAATATGCTTTTTTTTCTTCTTTCAAAGAGAACAATTTATAAACTGGAAAGTGTTAGTGATTTATAGTTGAGGTACATTTTCTTGTGACAAATTCATTTAAATGAGTTAAAATTTCTAGACACTGGAGATTTTAAATATAACTTGATAAATAATTTAAAGTGTGGTTGTGCAGTCATTGCTGGCTATCTATGAAGTATTACAAATAATAGGATTAGGGCCAAAATTTAAAACCAGGAAAATACTACTTCACTTTTCATAAATGAGAAAATGATGATTCTGGAAGCTACAGGCAAAGTGCACTAAGAGTTTTTCCTGGCAAAATTTGAGTATTAATTATAAAACAGAGTGTTTGTAAGCAAATTTATAGTTGACAAAGAGCCATAATGTCAAGATTCTAAACCTTATCTTTCAAATTCCTTAATCTGTAACCCTAGTCAAGATACCTCATTTTCTTGATTTATGTTTCATCACATAAAACGTGAAAAACTATGTTAGACACTGCTTGAGTTCTCTTTTAACAAGAACATTTTATAAAACTATGACTATGTGATTTTGTCATTAGCAAGGGTGAAACATTTCAAACAAAACACACTTCATGTGTGTGCAAATAAAACATGATTAAAATTAAAAGAACCTATGAACATCAGTATTGTCAAACAGAAACAAATCTAGACTTAGGAAAACATAGACTTTCATTGAATTGATTATTGCAATAAGAGGAAGATCATTTTATAATAGGGAGAGGAGGAGTATTACAATGGGGAGAATATTCCTGACTATGATGTCTGGAAAACCTCACTGCAAACAGAAAAGGACATTTCTTTCATAGGGGAAAGTAAACAAAGTGACAAGGAAAGGGTATGAGGAAATGAGAACAGTGAGTGCAGGTTATATGGTAGGACAATTGATCAGAGAATGTTTTATCCTGAGGTCAGGTAATTCTCTCTCTGGTAGGCGTTGTTAAGGAGAATTTGTATGCTGGCTCAAGCTGAGGGTGAGTCAAAAATCTGGAGCCCATGGGTAAAGAGAGAAATTTAAAATTTGAACAAGTCAGATTTACAGGTTTTTGGGTTTTTTTCTTTCTTTCTGCAATTGATGACTGGGCACAAATAGTTTAGCAATCATTTATGAAACACAGAAATGTATTTTGGAGAGTGCCTGGCCTTGTCATAGTTAAACAGGAGGGAATCTGTGAGCCATAGAGGAAAGAGAGGTTAGTAAGCTTTTTCCTGGAACTTGAAGGGATTTTTTAGCTTACTTGTTTTCCACAGGCCTTGGTAAAGTTCAACATTGTCAATGTACATGTTTCAGTGGGTTTTTTTTGTTGTTGTTGTTGTTTTGTTGTTGTTGTTTTTCTCTGGTAAATGACTAGGAATGGAATCTCTGTGTGAAATAATGTCAACGAAAAATTGCACCAGACAGAGTTAAATCAGCAAAGGTAGATTTTTTTGAGACAACTGCAATAAGGAGAGAGATTAAACTCAACTCTATTGAAATAAAAGGCAAGAGGGGTTTTAATCACTGGAGCAAGCTAATGGAAAACTACTGGGGGAGGTTAGCGGGGAGGTTGGTCAATGTGAATAGGCCATGTGTCTTTGCTAATAAGCTTTTATTAAATTTAGATGACTACTCTTCCACAGAGACTGAGCTTTATCTTTCTTGATGATTGCATTTGAAAGGGATGACCCCATATCTTAGAGAAAAACTTTCTCTGGTTTCTAAAACTGGCAAGAGGCTAAGTGAAGATCTACCTCTTAAAGGCAGAGGAAGAATTTTCAATTGAAGTTTTCCTAAAACAAATGTTCTAGAAGTTAGAGGCCTATATCAAGAAGAAACTTGTCTAAAGTTTAGTCAAGCTGAGGGGAATATTAAAGCCATCTTAGTCAATAAAAGTTGATGTTAACTTATAAGAAACTCTCAAATTGTTTTCTAACATATTTGCACCATTTTGCATTTCTACTTTATTTTGACAAAAACTAGAAACAGCCCAAATGTTCATCAGCAGGTGAGAGGATAAACAAATTGTGGTCTATTGAAACGATGGGATAATATTCAGCATTAGAAAGATATGATTGGTGGTACATGCAGAAACACAGGTGAATCTCACACACAAGATATGGACTGATAAATGCCATACAGCAAAGAGTGACTACTATATGATTCCACTTATATAAAAGTCTGAAAGGACAAATCAAACCTCCAGTGACAGAAAGTAGATCAGTGGTTTCCTGCTGCTAGGAGTAGGGCTGAGTTATAAGTCACAATTTTATTACTAAACTGTTAAGTAGGAAGAAAAATCACATATTAATTACTTTCCACTTTCAATGAACAAGGTAACAATTAGACTCTGGCTAAGATAAGGGAAAAGCAAGTGTAGGTAAGAGTATCTATGACTTCAGGCGATTATAGAACAAAGGGAACAGAAGGATGGGAGAGAGACTTTATTGAAATTTAAATTTATTTACCCTCTCTTGTTATGATTATTTGAAAGGAGCACAAATTTTCTTAGGATATTCATAAGTGATAACAAAATTTTCCCTGAGCTATTTAGTACATGGTTCTTTTTTAAATCTCCCTATAAACAACCTGTATGTAAAACATTGCAGTGTTCAAATAAACTAGAGAATCTTTATTTTAGGGAAAGGGATTTTTTCTTCTACCTAAGTAATACATGAACTTGAATAACCTTGCATTTACCTATATTCTCATTACATAAATTGTCTACCTTCTTTTGCTATTCTGATAAAAATCTCAGAAACCATATACCTACTCTTTTTACCAGTATGTATGCAAGATAAACATAACTATTTAAGATTTGAACAGGAAAACAAGTTAAGCCTGATTTCTTCCCTAGGGGTTACTGGTCTACTTGTTGAATAAATAGCTACAGATTATATGTCTAGTTTCTGTTGCAAAATTTCAATTTATATCATGAGTTCTTGTGGGCAAGATGAAGAAATGTTCTATGAAACAAACATTGGGATTAATTGGTTAATCACTTTGATGCAAGGTTCATAATAGTGATAAAAATTTCAGCAAACCATGGGGCCTGGTCTTTAATTCTGTAGTTAACAATTATTGTCATTGACTGCACTAAACATCTTGGTGGTGTGTCTGTCATTAGTGGGTTTGTCTAAGACCCTTCATTTTCCCTTCCTCCAGTTCTCTCCTGCTTCTCAGAAGGCTGGCTTGTCCAACGACACTTGCCAGACTCCTGACCATGAGATGATACCAGCAGAAGAGTTCAGGAAAGGAGAAAAGAAAAAAGAAGTCAGGATACGTGTTCTATTCTTCTATGTTGTAGGTAGCATTTTCTTTTTACTTTTTTTTAAATTTAATTTTATTTATTTTTATACAGCAGGTTCTTATTAGTCATCTATTTTATACATATTAGTGTATATATGTAGGCAGCATTTTCTTGATATTTCAGTTTCTTCTTAATAGCACTTCTTTCTGTGTTGGCAGTTCCTGTTGGAAAGGCCTCTCCTTGTCTCTGGCTCCCTCCATTCAGCTCCCACTACAGCTCAAGGATTCCACCTGTCTCTCAGGTGCTTCCTAAGGTTGCTCATCTCTGAGTTTCCTCACTGCTGCTTGCTTGGCTTTTATCTCTTTCTTGCCTTTGTAATTATTTCCTGTTATTAATTTCATTCTGATGAACTGCTTGCCATGGGCTGTTCTCTGACTTGCCTTTGATGCTCACTGATACATTTTCCATGCTCATTATAATTCTAGGTGGCGAAAAGTGGGAGAGTCAAAGACGGTAGGATTAAAAAACATCTTGGTAAATGTTTTTTTTTCCATTTTATCCAGTTATAATTCTATTTTCCATGGTCTACTAAGATTTAATTCTTATATATGTACCTAAGAATTTTTGTATTTGTAGAATAAGGTCTGTAACTATATACCACATAAGGTGCCTCAATAATGGTTTCTGAATTCAAGCTCAGGATAAGATGGCTTCTGTTACAGGTTAACTATTCTGGAGGAAGACCCAAAGATGAAGTTTGGGGTGAACAGGAATCAACACTTGTGAGGGAAAGAGGGAAGAGCAGGTTTGGGCAGAGAGAGAATTCAAATTCAATGTAGTGTCCAGAAAGCATCAACAATTTGGAAGGGAACACTGAAGTAATATTGTCCTTCAGAATGGTCTACATGTGGCCTAAGTGGCCTGGTATTTATACCCAGATCTTACTCAACAGATGCAGGCTTCCCTAGGAATGGTGAAAGGGTTTCCTTTAGCAGAGGCAGACCCAAAGAAATTGGAAACTGAAGGTTACTTGTCTACTGACTGCATTGTCCTCACCTCCCCCTGTTCTCCCATACCTCATGACCCATCCCCAACACACCTGGGTAGCAAGTCTTTTGTGAAGGGAAACTGGACTGTGTATCTCCAGGTAGTCCACAGCTTAGCTTTGAGCCTTGGATACTTCTTTTATCTATTTTATGATCTTGGACAAAGTTTCAATTTATTTCTTGCCTCAGCTTAATCCTCTCTAAAATGAAATAATGATAGTACCTACCAGTAATGGTTAACTTAATGTGTCTACTTGGCTAGGCTATGTTGCCCAGTTATATGGGCAAACATCAGTCAAGATGTTAATGTGATTTCTTTCCTTCTACTAACTTTGGGTTTTGTTTGTTTTTCTTTCTCTAGTTGCTTTAGTTATAAGGTTAGGTTGTTTATACCCAGAGAAAACCATAATTCAAAAGGAGTCATGTACCACAATGTTCATTGCAACTCTATTTACAATAGCCAGGACATGGAAGCAACCTAAGTGTCCATCAACAGAGGAAGGATAAAGAAGATGTGGTACATGTATACAATGGAATATTACTCAGCCATAAAAAGTAATGAATTGGGTCATTTGTAGAAATATGGATGAACTAGAGACTGTCATACAGAGTGAAGTAAGTCAGAAAGAGTAAAACAAATATCATGTATTAATGCATATGTGTGGAATCTGAAAAACATTGGTATAGCCCACCTTATTTACAAAGCAGAAATAGAGACACAGAAGTAGAGAACAGGTGTATGGACACCGATGTGGGGGGGTTGGATGAATTGGGAGATTGAGATTGACATATATACACTACTGATACTATGTATAAAATTGATAACTAATGAGAACCTACTGTATAGCACAGGGAACTCTACTCCATGCTCTGTGGTGACCTAAATGAGAAAGAAATCCAAAAAGGAACCAGATATATGTATACGTAGAACTGATTCACTTTGCTGTACAGTAGAAACTAACATACCATTGTAAAGCAACTCTACTCCAATTAAAAAATATATTAATGTGAAGCTTTTTTTGGATGTGATTAACATTGAAATCAGTAGACTTTGAGTAAAACAAATTACCTTCGATAAGGTGAGTGGGTCTCATACAATCAATTGAAGACCTTCAGAAAAAATATCTAAAGAGGAGGGAATTCTGTCTTCAGACTGCCTTCAGACTCAAGACTGTAGCATCAGCTCGTGCTGGAATCTCCATTCTGCAGCACTGCCCTGTCCATATTGGACTTGTTGGTCCCCTCAACCACATGAGCCAATTCCTTAAAATAAATCATTCTCAGTATACTGTCTATACTTCCTACTGATTCTGTTTCTCTGCAGAATGCTGACTAATACACTATCTCACAGGACCCTTATATGGCTTAAATATATTGGGCTGTAGCACAGGGCTTGACAAATAGTAAGGACACCATAAGTTAATTGACTCCTACTGATTACTAAAAGGTTTCTCTTCATTACCAACTTAAAATTTATGAATTCATTATCTTAACTATAAAAATAATTATATATATTATTATATACATATATGAACCAAAGCAGATTTAGATATTAATCATTCTTGAATATTTTAGAGTTCTTCTAAAAATTAAGCATACTCTCTTATACCTGAAAGAATATGTTCAATTTTACTATTTTTTTATAATGGTCCCCAGATACTTTGTTTTACCCAGCAAGTCTCTGAAAATTTATCATGCAGATTACAGTCTACTATTAACCACCTTTGAGTACTGGAAGGCTGTAAAATGCACTCCATGGTGTTTCAATGCATGAAGGTACTTTCAGAGTGTTTTATGGAGCATAATCGATTTGCTAAAACTTCAGTGCCCCTTGTTTTGTGAGGTTCTGCAAAGATGACAGTTTCTTAATGTTTCAACCTGGGAATTGTCTCTCAAATAAAGTTGTCTACGTAGGAAACTATAAATATAGAGTCACTTGTTTAGAGGATGGATATACTCCAACTATATCACTATTTATTATGAGTTTCACAAAAATATTTGCACTAAAACAAAATGTACTAGAGTAAGATGAGTAATTCAGACTGTCTCTTAATCATCAGGCAAAAATGTTATGACAAATTTGTTTTTCATTGCTTGGGTATAAATGTCTGGCCGCCTGTGTAGGGATGATGTGGAGGGATTGTTCTGATACAGATTTCTCTATTTTATCCATACTTACTGGATCAGAATCCATGGGAAGGAAGAACCCACATCTCCATTTTTACAATGGATTGTATTTCTCATCCACTCTAGTTTAAGATCCATTAGACCATATTGTTACACAATGAGTTTAAAAATTAGGAAATTTTCAGAATCAACGTAGAAATATAATTGAGTAAAATAGCTATTTGACTTTAAACACCAAATTCTTTGTTTTGTTTTTGTTAAGAAACAGTAGTTTTGTGTGTTGCTCATATTTTCACATAGACATAGTGTCAAAAAGCAAATAATTTATTTTAGAGAAAGAAGTTTATGTCACGTTACTATATTTATATCAGTAGATTTTGAACTAAGGCAAACCTAGATCAATAAGAGAGAGGTGCTTTCTTTTGGAAAGTATTGAAAAATGTCATAATATTTCAGACTCAATAAACAAGTAATTAATTTTGAAATTTGATTATTATGATGTAATCATGTAGATTCCCCAAAGCATTTTCTTTTCCTTGTATAATATTCATTAACCTAAACAATTAACTATTGTATACCTGCAGAACTGCAAATCAACAGAAAAAATATGATTCAATGTTACATTAGGGTAATGGATGAGGAAATAACTGATGTTTGCTTTTTCAAACCCCCTTATTTTAGTGTATGCAATAAGACAGAAGCTAAAATCCATTTTAGTTTATAAAATATTTATTCAATACCTACCATGTACTAGCTACTATTTTTCAGTATCAACCACATAGATTAATAAACTCATCCTTCTCTTGAAGGGATTTAAAATATTAAATTAAAATAATTTATTCTTACTTTCTTCACAACCCCATTGTGTGCTGCATTATTTCACCTACAATTATGAATTATTATGTTCACCTATAAATAGCAAGGACCCTGTATTAGCTTTCTATTGCTGCTGTAACAAATTACCACAATCTTGTGGGCTAAAAAAACACAAATTCATTTTCCTATAGTTCTGGAAGACAGAAGTCTGAAATCAGTTTCCTTTGGCTCAAGTGAAGATGTTGGCAAAGCTGTGCTCCTTTTGGTGACTCTAGGGGAAGACTTGTTTCCTTGCTTTACCCTGGCCTCTAGAACTGCATTCCTTGGCTCATGGCCCCTTCCTTCATCTTCAAACCAGCAGCTCCTGTGTAACATCCATCTGAGCAATGAAGTCTCCTTTTACTTCCCTTTTTAAGGAGCCTTTCAATTTAACTAAACCCATTCAAACCATCCAGAATAACCTCCCCTTCTCAAAATCATTAATTTAATCACATCTACAAAGTTACTTTTGCCATATGTAAGGTAATATTCACAGGTTCTAGAGATTAGGATCTGGTTACCTACAGGGACTAATATTCAGACTACCACATACCCAAAACAGTGGCTTAAACAAAAACAGAATCCATTTTAACATCCTAAAAGTAAAAGTCCAGAGTAGAATATAAAGGCTAGAATGACAGCACTATAGAATTGCTGGGAATCACCTCTCTTCTACACCACCCAGAGGGCATGACGCTTGTCCAAATCCCTGTAAGACTGTAAGATGACTTCTGGAGTTCTACACATTGCATTCATATCCCATGAATCAGAAAGAAATAAGGGTGGAAGAGCAAAGAAATATAAATCAGCTGTCTTCTCCTTTTTTGGAGGGCCTTCTCAGAAATCCCAACCAAGAACTTCAGGTCCTAACCATTGGCTAGATCTCAGTCACATAGTCCTGTCTAGCTGTATAGGAGGCTAGGAATAAAATTGTTTAGCTAAGTACATTGCTGCCCATATAAAATTGGATTTTGGAAATGAAAAATGGGAATTCAATATTAGGATCAGCTGTTATACATCAACATTTATTATAAATCTATATTTTGGTACATCTATATGAAAATTCATGCAATATTAAATCGGTAACTGTAATCTCTTAGACCATTGCTTACACAGCAAAATACAAACTCTTGCTTTTGAAATACATCATCTTTAAAAATAGAAGTCTTGCTGTCAGTGGTGTCTGGGGAAAAAGTGAGATCAAATAGGTGGCAGTCATGCTGTATAAGAAATACATAGTAGTTATTGTGTCATGTAATGTAGTCTACAAACACTAAAATTAGGATGAAAGTGCTGGAAATGAAAATGTTGGAGAAACTGTTCATGAAGATGACTCATTTTGCTTGTTCTTCTAAAATAAAATTAGTCTGCCAGGATTTCTGGCAGAAATTTGAAAATAGTCTATCTTACTTAGTTCTGTCTCTTAATAATGTGGCTAAGACCTGAGTAACAAACTCTAGCATAAAGACATTTCCAATATATTTATTGTTTCTAGTAAAAATATAGTATTAACATGGAAATATATTAAGAAATTATGTTTAGGAAATAAACAAAAAACTTCAGGCAAATTCTAAAAAAATATTAACTTTTGGTATTTAGGGGTTTTTCTTAAGACAGTCCAAAACTACTTTGCTTTCTTTCTCACATCATCAGTGCTACTTATCTTGAGTGAGACCTAAGTATACTCTTATTTTCATATTTTTAATCTTCTAGAGCTGTTTACACTAAAAATTTCATTTAAACAGAGTTGCTTCCTGGTGGCACAAACCACATTGTTTTACTTTGAGGTTTCAAACATCAGAGGTAAATAAATTGTTTCATTAAGTACCTTGCACTCAATAATGTGACACAATTCTCTCCCAGGTCTTATGCACCTCACTGCTCCCTTTCAGGTGCCTTCATGACATCATTCCCTCTAATTCTTCTTAAATGAGGACTTTTATCACAGTCAGTTATTTTCTGCTCCCTCTACATGCTCTCCCTGGGAGGCTGCATTGTCCTTGTCTTGTTTATGACATCCATATCTGTATCCCCACTCCAAATCTCTCCTGTAAGCTCCAGCCCTGTAGGTTTAAATGTCTACTAAAGTTTTCCACTTAAATGTCTCACAGGTACCTACAACAAAGCCCATTCAAAGCTACAAACCCCCTCACTCCCTACAAATCTACCTTGTTCTATTGTTCCTTTTATTACTGAAAGGCAACATTATCCACTTGATGGCTGAGGTAGGAAACCATGGATTACTCTATGTCTTCTCTTGTGTGTCCTTAATAATCATCACAGGGTATCAAATCACCATGCTCTGCAAACTTGTATTCCAAAATACCTCTGGAATCTCTCCACTCTACACATCCAAATGCACTATGACTGCTATTTTGAGTTAAGCAACAGCTTTGCAACTGGACTCAAGACCAATTGGATTGATACACCCCTTCCTAGTCCCCTCCCTGCATGGCAAACACACACTCCTCTAAAAGTTTATATTTGACCATATATATGCTCTCTTAAAAACCCTTGGGATTATGTCTGGAAGTTTATAGCAGTTCTTTCTAATTCAGGTTCTGTTTTTCTCTCCAGGCACATGTCTTTCTTCTCACTCTAAGCTCCAGATTTACAAACATTAAAAAAAATATATATTCCATGTGCTTTTTAAATTATATATATTTAATATAAACATAAGATCTGTTCTTTCACTTGAACATTCCTTTAATTAAATTGCTTACTAGTGCTTTGTTCTCAGTTTAATTGTTTCATCTCTTCCTAATTTCTACAACCTGGTAAAAATTAATACACACACACACACACACACACACATTACTCTAGTCATTCTCCTTTATCTTTTCTGTTCTGCTCTCTACTTTCAGACACAGTTTCTGCATGCTAGTATAAATGAATACAGTAAACTTATGCTTATCTCTCATACTTTTAAGAGATGGTTAGTTTCTGATCAAGTCTGAATAAAGTTGATTAAAAAAATTAACGTCCAGTACCTGAGATTTGAGGTGAATATTGGGGAACAATGACCATAAATGGAAGCAATATAAAAAATTCAAAGAGTTTTCCTTCACCTTCTTTCTTTCTTTCTTTCTTTTTGTTTAGTTTCATATTTTTTTTTAGTTTCTGCTATATAACAAAGTGAATCAGTTATACATATACATCTGTTCACATATCCCTTCCCTCTTATGTCTCCCTCCTTCCCACCCTCCCTATCCCATCCTTCCATGCAGTCACAAAGCACAGAGCTGATCTCCCTGTGCTATGCAGCTGCTTCCCACTAACTTACATATGGGAAGCTAACTTCACACTACCTTACGTTTGGTAGTGTATATATGTCCATGCCTCTCTCTCGCTTTGTCACAGCTTAGCCTTCCCCCTCCCCATATCCTCAAGTCCATTCTCAAGTAGGTCTGTGTCTTTATTCCTGTTTTACCCCTAGATTCTTCATGACATTTTTTTTCTTAAATTCCATATATATGTGTGAGCAAACGGTATTTGTCTTTCTCTTTCTGACATACTTCACTCTGTATGATAGAGTCTAAGTCTATCCACCTCATTACAAATAGCTCAATTTTGTTTCTTTTTATGGCTGAGTAATATTCCATTGTATATATGTGCAACATCTTCTTTATCCATTCATCTGACGATGGACACTTAGGTTGTTTCCATCTCCGGGTTATTGTAAATAGAGCCACAATGAACATTTTGGTACATGTCTCTTTTTGAATTATGGTTTTCTCAGGGTAAATGCCCAGTGGTGGGATTATTGGGTCATATGGTAGTTCTATTTGTAGTTTTCTAAGGAACCTCCATACTGTTCTCCATAGTGGCTGTACCAATTCACATTCCCACCAGCAGGGCAAGAGTGTTCCCTTTTCTCCACACCCTCTCCAACATTTATTGTTTCTAGATAATTTGATGATGGCCATTCTGACTGCTGTGAAATGATGTCTCATTGTAGTTTTGATTTGCATTTCTCTAATGATAAATGATGTTGAGCATCCTTTCATGTGTTTGTTGGCAGTCTGTATATCTTCTTTGGAGAAATGTCTATTTAGGTCTTCTGCCCATTTGTGGATTGTGTTGTTTGGTTTTTTTTTTTTGCTATTGACCTGCATGAGCTGCCTATAAATTTTGGAGATTAATCCTTCATCAGTTGCTTCATTTGCAAATATTTTCTCCCATTCTGAGGGATGTCTTTTGGTCTTGTTTATGGTTTCCTTTGCTGTGCAAAAGCTTTGAAGTTTCATTGGGTCCAATTTGTTTATTTTTGTTTTTATTTCCACTTCTCTAGAACATGGGTAAAAAAGGAATGTGTTGTGATTTATGTCATAGAGTGTTCTGCCTGTTTTCCTCTAAGAGTTTGATAGTTTCTGGCCTTATATTTAGGTATTTAATCCATTTTGAGCTCATTTTTGTGTATGGTGTTAGGGAATGATCTAATCTCAGACTTTTACATGTCCCTGTCCAGTTTTCCCAGCACCACTTATTGAAGAGGCTCTCATTTCTCCACTGTACATTCCTGCCTCCTTTATCAAAGATAAGGTGACTATATGTGCCTGGGTTTATCTCTGGGCTTTCTATCATGTTCCATTTATCTATCTTTCTGTTGTTGTGCCAGTACCATACTGTCTTGATTACTGTAGCTTTATAGTATAGTCTGAAATCAGGGAACCTGTTTCCTCCTGCTCTGTTTTTCATTCTCAAGATTGTTTTGGCTATTCAGGGTCTTTTGATTTTCCAAACAAATTTTGAAATTTTTTGTTCTAGTTCTGTGAAAAATGCCAGTGGTAGCTTGATAGGGGTTGCACTGAATTGGTAGATTGCTTTGGGTAGTAGAGTTATTTTCATAATATTGATTCGTCCAATCCAGGAACATGGTATATCTCTCCATCTATTTGTATCATCTTTAATTTCTTTCATCAGTGTCTTATAATTTCCTGCATACAGGTCTTTTGTCTCCTTAGGTAGGTTTATTCCTAGATATTTTATTCTTTTTGTTTCAATGGTAAATGGGAGAATTTTCTTAATTTCAGATTTTTCATCATTAGTGTACAGGAATGCCAGTGATTTCTGGACATTAATTTTGTATCCTGCTACTTTACCAAATTCATTGATTAGTTCTAGTAGTTTTCTGGTAGCATCTTTAGGATTCTCTAAGTATAGTATCATGTCAACTGCAAACAGTGACAGCTTTACTTCTTCTTTTCTGATTTGGATTCCTTTTATTTCCTTTTCTTCTCTGATTGCTGTAGCTAAGACTTCCAAAACTATGTTGAATAAGAATGGTGAGAGTGGGCAGTCTTGTCTTGTTCCTGATCTTAGTGGAAATGGTTTCAGTTTTTCACCATTGAGGATGATGTTGGCTGTGGGTTTGTCATATATGGCCTTTATTATGTTGAGGAAAGTTCCCTCTATGCCTACTTTCTGCAAGGATTTTATCATAAATGGGTATTGAATTTTGTCAAAAGCTTTCTCTGCATCTATTGAGATGATCATATGGTTTTTCTCCTTCAATTTGTTAATATAGTGTATCACGTTGATTGATTTGTGTATATTGAAGAATCCTTGCATTCTTGGAATAAAGTCCACTTGATCATGTTGTATGGTCCTTCTAATGTGCTGTTGGATTCTCTTTGCTAGTATTTTGTTGAGGATTTTTGCATCTATATTCATCAGTGATATTGGCCTGTAGTTTTCTTTCTTTGTGACATCCTTGTCTGGTTTTGGTCTCAAGGTGGTGGTGGCCTCGTAGAATGAGTTTGGGAGTGTTCCTCCCTCTGCTATATTTTGGAAGAGTTTCAGAAGGATAGGTGTTAGCTCTTCTCTAAGTGCTTGATAGAATTCGCCTGTGAAGCCATCTGGTCCTGGGCTTTTGTTTGATGGAAGATTTTTTATCACAGTTTCAATTTCAGTGCTTGTGATTGGTCTGTTCATATTTTCTATTTCTTCCTGATTCAGTCTTGGCAGGTTGTGCATTTCTAAGAATTTGTCCATTTCTTCCAGGTTGTCCATTTTATTGGCATAGAGTTGCTTGTAGTAATCTCTCATGATCTTTTGTATTTCTGCAGTGTCAGTTGTTACTTCTCCTTTTTCATTTTTTATTCTATTGATTTGAGTGTTTTCCCTTTTTTTTTCTTGATGAGTCTGGCTAATGATTCATCTTTATTTTTTTATCTTCTCAAAGAACCAGATTTTAGTTTTATTGATCTTTGCTATCTTTTCCTTCATTTCTTTTTCATTTATTTCTGATCTGATCTTTATGATTTCTTTCCTTCTGTTAACCTTGGGTGTATTTTGTTCTTCTTTCTCTAATTGCTTTAGGTGCAAGGTCGGGTTGTTTACTCGAGATGTATAATGTTTCTTAAAGTGAGATTTTATTGCTATACACTTCCCTTTAGAACTGCTTTTGCTGCATCCCATAGGTTTTGGGTCGTCATGTCTCCGTTGTCACTTGTTTCTAGGTATTTTTTAATTTCTTCTTTGAATTTTTCAGTGATCACTTCATTATTATGTAGTGTATTGTTTAACCTCCATGTGTTTGTATTTTTTACAAATATTTTCCTGTAATTGATATCTATTCTCATAGCATTGTGTTTGGAAAAGATACTTGATACAATTTCAATTTTCTTAACTTTACCAAGGCTTGATTTGTGAACCAGGATATGTTCTCTCCAGGAGAATGTTCCATGAGCACTTGAGAAAAATGTGTATTCTGTTGTTTTTGGATGGAATTTCCTATAAATATCAATTAAGTCCATCTCGTTTAATGTATCATTTAAAACTTGTGTTTCCTTTTTTATTTTCATTTCGGATGATCTGTCCATTGGTGAAAGTGAGGTGTTGAAGTCCCCTACTATGAGTGTGTTACTGTCAATTTCCCCTTTTATGGCTGTTAGTATTTGCCTTATGTATTGTGGTGCTCATATGTTGGGTGCATAAATATTTACAATTCTTATATCTTCTTCTTGGATTAATCCCTTGATCATTATGTAGTGTCCTTCTTTGTCTCATCTAATAGTCTTTACTTTAAAGTCTATTTTGTCTGATATAAGCATTGCTACTCTAGCTTTCTTTTGATTTCCATTTGCATGGAATATATTTTTCAATCCCCTCACTTTCAGTCTGTATGTGTCTCTAGGTCTGAAGTGGGTCTCTTGTAGGCAGCATATATATTTGTCTTCTTTTTGTATCCATTCAGCTAATCTGTGTATTTTGGTGGGAGCATTTAGTTCATTTATATTTAAGGTAAGCATCAATATGTATGTTCCTATTCCCATTTTCTTAATTGTTTTGGGTTCGTTATTGTAGGTATTTCCCTAGAATAGGTATTGTAGGTATTTTCCTACAAGTTGTGTTTCTTGACTAGAGAAACTCTTTAGGATTTGTTGTAAATCTGGTTTCGTGGTGCTGAAATCTCTCACCTTTTGCTTGGCTGTAAAGGTTTTAATTTATCCATCAAATCTGAATGAGATCCTTGCTGGGTAGAGTAATCTTGGTTGCAGGTTTTTCTCCTTCATCACTTTAAATATGTCCTGCCATTGCCTTCTGGCTTTTAGAGTTTCTGCTGAAAGATCAGCTGTTAACCTGATGGGGATTCCCTTGTGTGTTATTTGTTGTTTTTCCCTTGTTGCTTTTAATATGTTTTCTTTGTGTTTAATTTTTGACAGTTTGATTAATATGCGTCTTGGCGTATTTCTCCTTGGATTTATTCTATTTGGGACTCTCTGTGCCTCCTGAACTTGATTAACTATTTCCTTTCCCATATTGGGGAAGTTTTCAACTATAATCTCTTCAAATATTTTCTCAGTCACTTTGTTTTTTCTTCTTCTTCTGGAACCCCTATAATTCAAATGTTGATGCATTTAATGTTGTCCCAGAAGTCTCTGAGGCTGTTCTCAGTTATTTTCATTCTTTTTTCTTTATTCTGCTCTGTAGCAGTTATTTCTACTATTTTATCTTCCACGTTACTTATCCATTCTTCTGCCTCAGTTATTCTACTATTGACCCCATCTAGAGTAATTTTCATTTCATTGATTGTGTTGCTCATCGTTTCTTGATTCATCTTTAATTCTTCTAGGTCCTTGTTAACTGTTTCTTGCATTTTGTCTATTCTGTTTCCAAGATTTTGGATCATCTTTACTATTATTATTCGGAATTCTTTTTCAGGTAGACTGCCTATTTCCTCTTCATTTGTTAGGTCTGTTGGGTGTTTATCTTGCTCCTTCACCTGCTGTGTGATTTTCTGTCTTCTCATTTTCCTTATCTTACTGTGTTTGGGGTCTCCTTTTTGCAGGCTGCAGGTTCGTAGTTCCCGTTGTTTTTGGTGTCTGTCCCCAGTGGCTAAGCTTGTTTCAATGGGTTGTTGGCTTCCTGTTGGAGGAAACTGGTGCCTGTGTTCTGGTGGATGAGGCTCAGTCTTGTCTTTCTGGTGGACAGGTCCACGTTTGTTGGTGTCTTTTGGGGTGTCTGTGGCCTTATTATGATTTTAGGCAGCTCTCTGTTAATGGGTGGTGTTGTTTTCCTGTCTTGCTAGTTGTTAGCATAGGGTGTCCATTACTGTCGCTTGCTGGTTGTTGAGTGAAGCTGGGTGCTTGTATTGAGATGGAGATCTCTGGGAGATTTTCACCATTTGATATTATGTGGAGCTGGGAGGTCTCTTGTGGACCAGTGTCCTGAAGTTGGCTCTTCCACCTCAGATGCACAGCACTGACTCCTGGCTGCAGCACCAATAGCCTTTCATCCACCCAGCTTTTAGGGGTATGTGGTCTTCTGCCAGTGTTCAGTACATTTTCTCTAAGAGTTGTTCCACGTGTAGATGAATTTCTGGTGTATCTGTGGGGAGGAAGGTGATCTCTGCATCTTACTCTTCCTCCATCTTCCTTCACCTTCTTTCTTAAAAGTGGCTTTAGAAGACAGAAATGTTGGGGAGAGTGAAGCTCCTCAGACTTACAGTTTCTTTGATTAGGAAACACACAGAATGACCTTGAACATGCTCTTTCATTTTCTAACTAATCCGTATGGGGTAGAAATCTCCCCCACATTGATTAGTTTATCTATCTTAGATATGTTTTGAATCTTACTTTTTTTTTTCATTATCCACAGGGAGATTTGAATGCTGTTTGAACCTCTTTTACACACTTTTCTGATTCAGTCCTCATAACATGCATTATCTTTGTCTTATATTTGGAATACCTTTCTTTTTTTGTCACTTATATCTTCTTAAATATAAGAAAGCATTTTCACATATTTACCTCTATTGGATCAAAAAGTGACTATTGTAAAAGAAATTTAATAGATTAAAAGGGACAAGATTCCAAGGATTGGACTGGAATGAATGCATCTCATGAAGCTTAGATTAAGGAAATCATGGAGAACTGTTTTCTTAAGGCTGAAATAATAACAATAATAACAACAACTATGATAATGATAAGAGAGGAAATATTCTCTCTCTTTTATCTTGTTGTTTATAATTATTTCAGAAGGCCCAGATCATGCTAAAATATGGAAATATTCAGTACGATTTGTCTCTCAACACACACCAGAAATGTGGACAGATTGCATAAAGGAAGACCACATGGATCACTATGAGATTCTCAATATATCACAGATGAGTTTCAAGTGGCACAATTATTATAGGTGAAAATGCAGTTCCAGTAGTAAGCTGAGCACACATGCCCTAGAAACTCATATTCTAGACTTACAAATAAAGCAACAGAAAAGAGTGAATATACTAAAAGTGAGCCAAACAGGACAATAATAATTTAAATCCAAGTCTGGGAGAATAAGTAAAAATACCTTCGAGGTAGGAGTATTCAATTAAAAGAGTTAAACATGGACTTATTTTTACATACTGTATTCTGAACTCAATGATTTAATATCTCTTTCTAAAGGGTATCATAATGAACAAAACCAATGCATTAATAATTAATTCAACCAAGAAAAACAAATCAAAGGATGTTAAAACTAATGGATAAAGTTTGATGAGTAATGAAATATTTATATAGTTTTCCCCCAAAATACTTACTGATTATAAAAGGAAAATGTATATGATTACAGTGGATTCATCAGATACCTCCTTAGTCAAGTGATCAATGGTAATGTCACCAATAATGGGGGAAATTAAATCATGTGTCATGTAATGAATACAATGAGGAGAATGCATCATTACTTCTTATTTCTATGATATTTTTCCAAAAAAAATCATTATCAGAATTGAATCATGAGGAAACACCAAACAAAGCCAAATAGAGACCCATTCTTCAAAATAATGGCTGGTAATCATCAAAAGTTCAAGGTCATCAGTGTCAATGCTAGACTGTGGAGCTGTTCTACATTGAAGGAAGCTGGGAGAATGAGTAACAGAATGGGATACGTTACCCTGCATTAAATCATTTTGTTATAAATGACATATTTTGGAAAAATGGGTAAATCATAAATGGTGAGTATAAATTATGTTATAATATCACACAAATAATGTTAACCAAGAATACCAAGAACGGACACCTGGTTGAGGCAAAAATAAATTTTATGTGGCATAATATGCCGGATCCAGAGAGAACCTCAGTGGTAACTTGGGGCTTCTTCAAATACATGAATGGTACCTGCATTCACCCACTGTGTCCAGCCTTCTCTTCAGTTGTGTCTGGGCTACAGGGTAAGTCCCTGCTTGGATTCAAACCTCCCTTTGATGTTCAAATCTTTATTTGGATATTTCTAGATGTCTACTTTTGCCCTCTCTTCATCTGAGGAAGAGGATTCTGTCTCTAACATTTGGTAGGAGATCTAGCTTTGTTAGAGGATTTCCATCTCTACCACTTAATAGGAGATTTGAGTTTCAGGTTTTTGTCCTTGTTGAGTCCTCAAACAATGGGAAGTACTTACAGTAAAATTTCCAAGAGACATGAAACCCCTCAGTAACAAGAGCCAGCTTTATGTTTATCACCTATGGTACTCATTATATAAATATGTACCTAAATGTGTCCAACTAACCTGGGGAGATTTAAGATTTAAGATTTAAGATTACATTGGCCAAAAATGGGAAACTTTCAAGATCCCCATATTAATTCACCTCTGTGCTCAAAAGAAATGTATAAAACTAGCAAAATGAATGGAAGGCTTATTTTAATAGATATTGAGAAGCACCTAAACATAACATTGAAAAAGTCATCTCCCTCCAGACTGTAAATGAAAAAAATGACTCAAACTGTTTCCAAACTGGAAAAGTTCAGCCAAACTTTCTACCTCCCCTCACGTTACTTCCCAGGAAGTGCTTCATCCTTGCCTTTCTTCTCTCTGAGGTCTACCCCTCCTTTATCTTTTTACCCTCCTCTTTCTGAACTCCTCCTTTCCCCAATGTTGGCTCACTTCCTCATCCTCCACCATTAATTGATTCCTCTGGACCTGAAACCCCTATCAAAGTCCTTGTCCTAAAAGCCCCTTTAAAAACCAAATCCACTGGGCGAGGAGAACCCTGTATTGTCTATGTCCCACAGACTAAAACCGGGCTAAGAGCCACAGCTAAACAATATCCTGACCCTTTTCTAGACCCTTTCTCTTTTGGTAAAACAAAAATAGATATAGTTATCCAGACTTACCGATCCAGCCATTCTGACTTCATACCTAATACACATGTCAGCGACAGAAGGCAGAGAAAAGGAATTGCTTAATAAGGGAAAACCCTACAGAAGATTTCCAAAAGAATACTCCAAAAGAGTTAGCTAAAATCCTTCCCTGGGTCATTCCAGAAGTCTGCCCTAAAATCATTGGTTGGAAAAAAAATCAATTATGCACCGAAAAGCTTGATAAACCTATTCTCCAATTTTCTGAGATGTTTAAGAAAACTTTCAAACATTATTCAGGGATGAAAGATATTAATCATCATAAATCCTCTTTAACTTTTTCTTTCCAGATGGCCTTGATGAAGAGCTTGCCCCCTTAGTTAAAAGGCACCAATTAAATTGGCCAATCATGGTTGTCAATGATTTAATCTGGAAGACCAACTTTCTAAAGCTATACAATAAATTGTCAAAAAGGATCTACTCAAATAATGAATTTACAACTTCAATAATTAACGAGTCAAGATAAATCAACTCAATCCCCAATATATAATAAATGATCCTCTAACCTGCAAGACTCCCAGTGGAACATTTGCTTTTACTGCAAAAATCCTGGGCATTTCAGAAGAGATTTCCCTAGATTAAAATGAACAAAACCTTTCATATTTTCCCTCAAATTATGAACTTAAACCACATTAAAACTCTGCCCAAATTCATTTCCTTCTCCTTTAGTGTTGCTCTGAGTAAATATCTAGGATCTTTTCTTTTCTCCTCACTAATGTCTTGGGAGAAATTGAATTTACTATTGTGAAACAGACTAAAGCTTTAATTGATATGGGTTGATATCAAGACTTCATTGTTAACTCTTTCTGTTCTCAGCCCAATGCTTTAAAGCATCCCCTGTCTCAGAGTACTAAAACAATTTCAATGGTAGTGTTTTCTAATTGCCCTATGACAGTTTTTAAATCTCAACCCATGCTGCTTCAACTTGTCCCCCAATATAGACATACATTTTTTTTTTCTTCTTGTTCCTTCCTCTCCTATACACCTTGTTGGAAGAGATGTTTTAGAAGTCCATGATACACACATTTCCTTATCTTAAAAAGGGAAAATGTTTTTAAATCTAAAGGATAATCCAAATGAACAAAATTATGAATCTAATAATTTAAAATTTAATCCTTTGCTTGGAGATACCATTCTTTTCCTTATACCCATTTCAACCCAAATAAAAGATGGACTTTTACAAAGTTTGCCACACTACCAACCCCAATTAAAATAGAAATAGACTCATTTAAACCCCTTCCAAATATTAAACAATGTCCCCTCAGAAAAGAAGCTATAGGGATCCAGCCTACTGTAGAAGAGTATATTAAACAAGGTCTGGTAGTTTCTTGTACCAATCCATGTAATACTCCCAGTCTCCCAGTTTAAAAACACAATGGAAGAGGATGGGGTTTGTCTAGGACCTAAGAGGCATTAACAATGTCATCATACCTTTCCACCTAATCCTCATAACCTCTTATCTACAGTCCCTGCAAGAAGTAAAATTTTCACAATGGTTGGTTTAGGTAGTATTTTCTTTAACATCCCCGTGGATTCAGACAGTCAATACTTGTTTTGTTTTCACTTGAAATTACCAACAATATACCTGGGTGGTAATGACCCAGGGATATACTGAAAGCCCTACTTATTATTCCCAAGTCCTGAAATCAGATCTTGCAGATATTGTTTATCCAAAAGACTATACTTTACTATAATAGGTAGAATATTATAATAGGTAGAATATCTACTTCTTTGTTCCCCAAATATTCAGACTTTTCAAGGGACAGCCTCAGTCTTCTCAAACATTTAGTTATAAAGGTATCATAAATTATCCAAAGAAAAGTGATAATTTTGTCAGCCTCAAGTTAAATACCTAGGACATCTGATATCAGCTGAGTAATTATTAATTCACCTAAATAGAATTAAAATAATCTTAGCCTTTTCAATTCCTAAGACTTAGAAACAACTCAGGGGATTTTTAGGATTAACTTGTTACTATAGAAACTGGATTCCAAATGTTTGTCTTATGGCTCACCCAGTATAATCATTACTAAAATTGGATAAATGAGATCCCCTTCAATGGACTGAAGATGCCATTTAGCCTTTAGACAATTAAAAGAAGAGCTTACTGAAGTCCCAGTCTTAAAGCATCTTAACTCAAATATGCCATTTTTTAGCTAAATGTGCACAAGCAATAGGGGTTAGATATAATAGTACTAGTTCAAAAACATGGTGATCAAAATAGATCAATAAGGTATTATAGTCAGAAATTAGATTTTGTCTCTCAAGCAAGGCTTGCTCTTGCTGCATGAGTGCAGTTTCCAGTACAGTAGCCTTACTCAAAATGTCAATTTTATTAGCCTTGCTAACAAAATTGTCATGGGGTCTCCCCTAACCATTTACATACACCACTCTGTTGAAGCTCTTTAAATTCTCATCATATTCAATACCTTTGCTCTAGTAGATTTACTTCCTATAAAATTATTCTTTTGTCTCCTTCAAATGTCACTATATCTCTTAACCCTGTTACCCTTCTTCATTTGCCTTTGGACTGAATACCTCATGACTGCCTTTATTTACTAACTTCTAGACTGGATTTATGGGAAACTCATTTGCATAATCCTGATTTGATGCTGTTTACTTATGGTTCTTATTTGAAGGCTGATCAAGGACAAAACTGGGATAGATATGCTACTGTGTCTATCCATGACATCATTGAGGAAGGCCCTCTTCCTTTGGTCATGGCAGCCCAACAAGCTAAACTAATGACTTTAACACAGACTTGCATTATAGCAAAAGATCAAACTGGTAATATTTAAACTGTTAGCTGATATGTTTTCAATGTTGTTAGTGATTATTACATGCTATGGGAACAAAGAGGAATTTTGACTTCCACAGAGCAACCAATTAAAAAGAACCAATATGTCTTAGACCTGTTGGAAGACATTAAAAAAGAAACAAAACTTTTCGCCATTATAAAAATCTCAGGCCATTCAAAACTAAACTCAGAAGAAAGTAAAGAAAATAAACTGGCTCATACAGTGTCAAGAGCTGCTGCTGTTCTCATTTGTTCTACTTTAAAGAAAACCTCAGTTTTGATCACTAAACCTTCTATTAGCATGCAAGACTTATTGGCAGAAACCCGAAAAATGTATTTCAGGAGGAACAAAACAAACTGCTATATAACAGTTGTAAATTCTGGGAAATCATAACTTATGGTATGGATCCAACAATAACCCTCCCTAAATGTTTGAAAGAATATTTTCTATCCAACGTCCATTTACTCACCCATTGGGGTCCAGACAAAATTATATTATGGAGAAGCAAAACTATTGGAAATTAACCCACAAAATAACAAGTGAGATATATCTAAAATGTCACTTTTGCCCAATACATAATCCTGGTAAATCTATTCATTCTTCTAAAGGTCATTTCCCTTTAACTTTGGGACCCTTTGAAGTATGGCAAATGGATTTTAACCAACTGCCACCATTTTGAGGATATAAATATGTACTTGTTTTGATATGCATGTTTTCTCATGGGGTTGAGGCATTTCCATGTTGCAGAGCTATCACATTTACAATGGGTACAATTAGAAATATTAATCCCTACATGGGGTATTCTCTTTGAGATTAACAACATTGAGGGACCCATTTTACTGGACAAATTATTCAGTATGTAATTTGACCTATTTTTCAACATTTTCACTTCTGGATTAGTGTAACATGCGAATTGAACAATTCAGACTCAGTTGGCTAAATTGGTTGAATCTTTCAATGCCCCTTGGCCAAAAACCCTGACCTTAGTATTTCTTTATCTAAAGTTTACTCCTTTTGGAAAACACTTACTTTCTCTTTTTGAAGTAATTACTGGAAGACCAGTGAAAATATACAGTAGGTTACATGAGCCCAATTTGATTAAAGGGGAAATGTTAATGTACTGACATGAAATGCTCAAACTGTTAAGGCTTAATAGTTCACTTGTAGAGGAATCTTTTAATAACAAGCTCCTGAGAGATGAAAACCTCAAAGAGCATGATCTATAACCAAGTGACTGTGTTTACCAGAAAAGACATCTTCACAAAGATGCTTGGCAACCTCAGTGGAAAGGACCATATCAGGAATTATTAACTAAACCATGTGCAGTGAAACTTGCTCCCATCAACTCATGGATCCATATACCTCATTTTAAAAGTTTTCACAGTACTTACTGGATCTCTCAACCTATTGGTGACTTCCAACTGAAGCTAACAGGAAACAAACAAACAAACAAAAGCTTTCCTGGATCAGAAGCAGACAACACCTGAAGTAAACAGCTCTCCCAAGAATACAGACCAGGCCAGTGTACTTCATGCCTTACATCTATGACATTGGGGAATTCTGTCTAATTTATGTGAGGATATGCTCTTGGCCTATTACATACTGTGGGATTCCTACAGTGGTGGTTTTGGTGAAACTTTCACAGGTGTTAAAATTTTAGCAATTACCTAAGTGGCTGCTACTTTATTTTCCTCATGTATAATCTACTATTAGTTACATTGACCTTACAAATCCTCAATATAATTAAATATTATCATTTAAAAAAAGTATATTCCTGCCACGAGAAGAACTCACAGAAGACATCTGGCATTTTCCTGATCCTTTTATAGCCCTAGTCCACTCGTCCCCAATATAATCTAATCACCATCATGTGACCTTTAAAATCCTTCCTGACTGTTCTACTGTTTCCTGTCTCTACCATCCATTCATGTACCTGGAAAGACAATATTATTTTCCAAATATCTGTTTCTTGCCACTTAAGGAAATTTACCTGAGTGTTGGATATGTCACCGTTTACCTACTGGGTCATTTGCAAAAAATAATGACCCCATAATTGTGACCAATTTCACCAATGTACCTAACTTTACCATGGGTCATAAAAGAGAACTCTCAGAGATTGCTTATTGAGTTCAGTTCTGTACCCAGTCCTAGCCCGTCCCTTGTTTCTTCCTAACCCCATGGGAAACAATTCCAAGGGACACTGGGGAACTTAGATGTAACCAGTCTAATGCTTATGACTATGATAAGTGTCAAAACATTTTTGCAAAAGAAAATATTACCATTTGAAACATAAATACCATTTACTTCTTTTCCCTGCCCTCTATACCATACTTACTGACAACCTGCTATAATAAGGCAATATAATATTATATATAAAATATATAATTCTCCTTTTTATATGGGAATTAGAATCCAACCTACTTGGATTAATGTAGGACTCACTCCTCTTTCTACCTGCATGCTCAGTTTGACTGATTGGAAACTTCCATGTACTGGAGAATGATTAGAAAATGTGGTCACCTACCTTCCAAAAAACCCTCAAAACTTGGAGTACTATGTGCCCCCCAAAGCGTTTATATTTGTTCATGGGTACAACAACCAACCTTGAGCACATGAATATTTAGATAGTTGGAGAATAAGAGGAACTTGCGTGCTGGGACATTTGACCACTCTAATCAGTATTTTAAAACTACTCATTAACTTATATTCTAACACTAATAGTTACAACCCAGAGAAAAGGTCCCTCTCAATAACTGATGACTACTTGAAGATGATCCATCTGAATATGAAGATAATAGCTGTGCTCATTCTCCAGGATGTGACCTCCCTGCAGGATATTCAGGGGATCAATTCATAGATCAACTTCATAGTTTCAAAGATTCCAGCTGCAATTTCATAGTTTCAAATCTCCCTGTGTGATCATTTTGAACCCTGACCAATCCTTGCTTAACAAACACCCTTATTTCTTGCCAGTTCCAATCCTAATTTTTGACCAAAGACTCATGTTTACCTTTTGCTTTTTTGTCTGTATAATCCTCCCCCATTTTGTAGTCTAGCAGAACATAATTCAAGCATTTTCCTGGATTTATACTTCCTATGATGCAGTCTTGACAAACCCCAAATAAAAGTACTTTTTGCCTCAACAAAGTCTCCAGTCTTAGAATTTTGGGTTAACACTATAACTTATAAGATTATAATATATAATTGTTGATTTCCTGATTTTGTGTTTATAGTTTCGGTAGGATATCTTCACTGAAAATTTCAGGATGATGCACACCTTGTCAGCAAATTGTTATCAAATGTCTTAGAAAACAATTATTATACTTACTGCTTTACTGTAAATTTGAAATTACCTCAAAATACATATGAAAGATAAACTGTTTATATTTTAGAAGTGTCATATGTTCCTATTTTAATAAATATGAATTATTTATTAATTAATACTCTTTATTAGTTATTATTTTAAATAATTTGCTTGGTATCTATTTTAATTTCTATGATATGCACAAATAGTCATCTGTAATATTTAAAATATTTTTCCACAGTGTCTAAATTTACTTGTGGCTGCTAATCATAAAAACAGAGTCCCCCCAAATTAAACTATTAAATGTTCTTTGGTTCCAGTTATTTTTTATAAAAATTAGAACAGTGCATGCCCACAGTACACCCAAGGATACAATATAATTGGTCTGAGTGATACACAAGCATTGCCATTTTCTCTAGTAGTCAAGGAGAGAAACATGGACACCACCAGAGGTGAGAAACACTAGGCCAGAGCTGTTTGTAATCATGGTCAGTCAATTTCTTGCTTTCTGTTCTAGGATCACTGGTGAGACTAACTGAGGAAGGAATATCGAGGGATCAATACTGTGCCTCCTGTTCTTGGTGAATAAATAGCACCTTCTTTTTATACAAGGGAATTAATAGTAATACAAATATAATAACTATTTTGTCTAAAACATTGCTTTAGATATTGTTGACTTTTGTATTTTTAGGCAAGCAAGCTTACCTACTAAGTTTTGTATAAAATTTGTGAAACATGGACATGTCCTGTGAAATGCCTTGTAATACTTCATTCTCAACAGAACCTATCACAAACCAAAATGATATATAATATTCCAAATAATTTAGAGTTTATTTCCAAAATAATTTTTCAATGATTACTTCTGATTTATTAAAATCCAGATGATCACTTTGTTTTATATTTCAATCTTTGTTGACAAAAATATTATTAATCATATTCTTACAGCTATTATCAGATCACTTCAGATTATTTGATCAGAGGCCTTAAGGTCAGAGTTTAGGTTTTATTCATGCCCATATCCCCAGGTCCAAAGAGAGTATATGAACAAGCCAAATGAATGAATGAAAAAATGAATGAGATGCTCAAATGAGAGTAGACATTCTTGGTTCTCATAGATTGTTTCTCCAAATTATCGCGTGGCATTTTCCCCCACATATAAAGTTATTCCAGCTTGCTATATGTTGTATTTTACATTTTTCTACAAAATTTGTTAAAATAAATTCCCAAACTTTTCAAATGAAAAGATAGCAAAGCAAAAGTTCTTGAGGATGTTGTTAATACGTTGCAGTTGGATGCTTCTATAATGAAAAATTTCAAAAGGTGGTCTGTCTTAATAGAGAGGGTTTATATATGAAATGAAGTTTAAGTAAATTACTCTATATCAAGGTGTACTTAACATGTTGGTGGAAGAAGATCATTCTATTTCATAGTTTCCATTTTTATCTGTGTAAATAAAAATGAGTAAGCACAAGTTATGAATGAAAGCTCTTTGTCCTATAGAATTCGCTTTCTTCTGCTGTTGGTGGCTTACTCACCTTCCTCCTTTACAAAGGTGACTAAGTTGGTCAATTACAGTGCATTGCAGTCTTTAGTTTTATATCTCTCCTTGGCCTTGAAATTCTCTTTGCCTCTTTATGGTAATGAGGCTAATCCTCTCTTCAATGGGCTCCTGTGGGGATGTAGCATTAAGGCTTTCAATAAAAAGCTGAATAGTTCAATAATTTTTACTGAGTATTGATTGAACAGTCCTTAGGGAGATAAACACAGAAAAGAAGAGGTGGGGAAAGTAATCTAGAATTGTAATAGCCTCAGTCAAAGTACCTAAAGCACCCATCCAGCAGACCTGGCTATGCCTACAATTTAACAGCTTAGCATCACTGCACATCTCCCAGTGCCAAACAAAGAGGCACAGAAAGCTGAAATAAAAGTGACATTGGAGTTATGTTTTTCTTTTCTTTTCATTATGAAACACCTGAAATTACAGCAGAATTGTGAATAGTTAAAAGTCAACATTTGTTTGTTTCTTTCAGTGAAATATTAACTTTCAAAAAATAAGAAACCATGTGACGTAATAGAGATTGGAAAATCTTCTGGTATTGCTGAAATTTTTTCACCATCTCTTGGCTCTTCTCAGGCTCTTCCAGTCCTGCTCTCATACCACTCATACTTCCTCTGTCCAGGTGAATGAGAAAAAAAAAATAACATGGAAATGAAATAGAGTGGTTCCACCCACAGAAGAGGAAAGAAAACTATAAAGGTGGACATAATTCTCAAAAATATGTTTCTAATAGTTACTAGACAACAGAATCTGGAAACTAGCAATATTCATTATTCCTTGAGGAGTCAAAAGAAAACATGTTGAGGGCTCTTATTTGTTTGCTGTTGTTTCCTAAGCTATATAATATGTGTTGTATAAAGCTGTTAAGTAAAACAGTTCTCTATGGTCGAATAACTTGGTGAAACACTGAGTGGAAAAATATAATACTGAGTGTTATAAAAATTTACACAGTGTTGTAAATTTTTAAGCAAGGAAAAATATAAAAGATTCCCAAATTTTGTATTTGCTCCTCAAACATTTTAAAGGTAGAGCATTGAAAATGGTAGAAAATGGAAAGTTAGATTTATCTCAAATAACTCATTAAAGAGCACAATAGGTTCCTATTATATTATTAACATATATATACTATTAACTTAATTTTAATATATACATATTATTAACATAATTTAAATAATGGTCTTGTGAATGAAATCAGACAATTATTATGCACCCCATGATATAGTATTTATTTCTAAAAGATGAGGAAACTGAAGCTAAGAAGTGACCAAATGAATGGTATCATTGTATCAAAGACAAAAGTATAAACATATTTAGATTTCTTCCTTTGACTTCAAGTTTCCAGGAGAAACAACTCTTAGAGTTCCATTTGAGGATAAGTCACCTCAGGACTTATGCTTTTGACAATTCCAGATTGGCTCTGTTTTTCCTCAATATAGATATAAGGTATCACTCAACTCTTTTGCCTAGTAAGTGACTCCAATGTCTCTACACCTGGGGATCTACACCCTATTAAATCATAAATACTGAGTCTGAAAGTTAATCTTACACACATATACACACACATACACTCACACACATTATATATATATATATATATATGTTGGCAGGAACCTGGGTCACCTTGTTCAGATATCAGAATTAAGGCAGCACACAGAATAAGTTGGCAGGGCAGGTCCCCCATGACAACACCCTCCAGGTGGTGTGATGAGAGATGGATATCATCAACTACAGGTACCATATGGAAGGATCACACTCTAGGAGAGTGACATAGAAATATGAACGTCTTCATGTACATGAGAGTGGAAATGTCACCCTCCTAAGAGAGGGGGAAGAGCCCTGGGGCTTTAGGGTGTAAATACATTTCTGTCAGGGGAAGATGAGACTGTCTCCGAGTTTGCAATTCAAGATGCTCTCCCTTTTGAAATTGTTATGTTCTATATTCTTGAAGGTCTGTGAGCTATTCAGTCATCTTTTTTTCTTAACTTAATATTTTAAAAATATATAGGCATGTGAAAAAAAGAAGAACCCCACATTAAATTAGGTCATTTTCTCTAGTCATATAGTGAGTCCATACTCACTCTTTCTTATCCGAGGGGAAATTGCAAGGGGATAAATATAAATTGTCTAGTTAATAATAGATTGGAAAGTACAAGATAATTCCTGTGGGTGCCATACAGAAAATGCCATGGCATTAACAATCTAATTGAAATAATTATTGATGAATCAGACACAAGATGGCCATGTTGTTTTCAATCAATTTTGTATCCAACAGAGTAAATACAATTTATGTCAATGGCGTACCCAGGGGACTCAAAGAAGATATTCAGTACTTTCTCCTGTGACAAAGGAAGAAGAAGCTTCCAATTGATTTAAAGCAACAAAGCGGAACAATTACCCTGCTGTGACTACCTAGGCTTTAGTGTGTCACTAGGAACAACAATACAGGATAATTTAGGTTGACCTGCTGAAGCCTCTCACACAAATTATGGGGTAAGAGAGTCTGCATCTTGTCCTAAGTGCAAGGAAGACACAAAACCATTTTGGATGAGCATGAAGGATGTCATAAAATGCCTTTCACAGAATATACATTTTTGTGTAAAATAGATCAATAAACTCTAAGATCAGAAAGTTAGTAGGATATTTTTTCTTTTCTTATAAAGAAAGCAATATTTTTATAAATTTATAAACTTATTTATTTATTTATATATTTTTGGCTGCATTGGGTCTTTGTTGCTGTGTGCGAACTCTCTCTAGTTACAGTGAGTGGGGGATACTCTTCGTTGTTGTCCACAGGTTTCTCAGTGCTTTGGCTTCTTTTGTTGCAGAGCACAGGCTCTAGGCACGTGGGCTTCAGTAGTTGTGGCATGCAGGCTCAGTAGTTCTGGCACACCCGCTTAGTTCCTCCACAGCATGTGGGATCTTCCCAGACCAGGGCTCGAACATGTGTCCCCTGCATTAGCAGGCGGATTCTCAACCACTGTGCCACCAGGGAAATCACAGTAGGATATTTTTCAGTTAAGAAAAGGTAAGTTCATGAATAAAGGAGATAAAAGGCTAGTTCTTTTGTTTGTTTGATGTGTACCATTTTAATTTGATTTTTAAAATTATCAGTTGAAAAGTAACTCCACTGCATCTTCTGCTTTATTCCTTCCTATGCAAGGTGAGAGCAAGAGATGTTATTAAAAATACAGAAATTGAAAAAAACACGAGAATAATAAGAAAGGAACATTCATTCATTTTCTTTCACCATTTCAAATTTTCTCACCTTTAGAAATGGAAAAAAAAAATAATTGAATTATTCTTGTCTAAGCTCCTAAACAGTTCTTAGATCTTTTTTCAGATCGTCACAAAATTACGTTAGAGAACTACAAATCCAGGAAAGTCAGCCAGCTGAGCAGGGGATTAAACACTTGAAAGATTCTTGTATATAGTTTTATTAGAGTAATATATTGGGTTCAACATTATCCAGACATCCAAGGGTTTCAAATGTCTGTTCATCTTTATTTCTTGCTAATGTCACAATGACACAGAGTCTTATATTTTTTCTCTCTTTTTTATCTTGTTGATAATATATTTCTTGGCTTTTCAGAGAGAGCAATCCAAATTATAAATCTGGTCTAGTTTACAAAACATGATATGAAATAGAATAAGTTAAATTATATTTCTGCTTAAATTAGAACAAGGTTTTTCCAAAACATTCATCTTAATCCAAGTAGTTATCTATGAGAAATATATTGATTTATATTGACTTTTAAATCTTCTAAATTAAATTCACAATTTTGAATTTATGGAGATTCATGTGAGATCAAAATCTAATTCATTTTATGGATGGAAAGCCAAGCAAACTGGAACTAATGAAAACTTGTTACAGGAAGTTCAAACTTGGTACACTTTTTCCCATTTTATCTTATTTTACAGATGTTTAACTTTCGTCCTCTCATCTCCTTACAAATCACAATCATGAATATTAAGACACAAGCTAATGTTTCCACATAAATAATTCTCAAAGTTTCGTACCAAAGATGTGAAAGTTTCAATAGTGGTGTTCCATTTCTCAATTTAATTTTAATATTCAAGGAAATTAAAATTAAGGTAAAAGTTAGGAAAAAACTTGATATATTTTAAATGGTTGTGCCTCCTTTACCTGGATATATTTGGGGGCTGGACATTGGATCTGACTGAGGAATTATTCCTGTGAAACAGAAGGCATGTAAACCTGACCTTCAAGCACGAGTATTTGGGCATGCTAAATGGAGACCGGTAAGTTTGTCTTAGATCACACAGTGTGGAATAGAAACTGATGTGGACAAATTATCTGTTTCATAGCCTTATGTGGACAGAGACTGGTGCCTATGAAAAAAGCCCAAGGACACCTCCAAAGACATCAACTGGTATTTGGACTAGAAATTTGCCATTTGAGGGGCAATTTCTAGCTTGATATCAGACATTAATTAAAACTTCCCTTATGACTGAAAGTCATAAAACAATTTTGAAAACTAAACCCTCCTGATATCTTGGAAGATAAACATTCAGAAAAACATTCTAGTGGGGAAGGTAATGCCCAGAAGTGTTCCCCAATAAAGCAGAAGTAGTTTATATAAGATCATGCTACTGCAGGAATGCAAGGAAAATATATTTATGAGTATGGAGCCTCTTTTTCCCTAGGACTGACTTTGGAACTGTATGAGGAGTTACCAGATTCTAGCATCACTTGGAAAGGGCGCTAAGAACATCTTTCAATTGACCAAGAAAGAGGTATTTGTTTCGTGGACAGCAGCTCTGAGGTAAATGGACAACAAAATTTTTGGAAGACCACTACTATGATTAAACAACATGAAAATAAATCAACTCAGTGGGCTGAACTGAATGCTTCTTGACATGGTGTTTTGGTTTTTTACCAGATCATCGTAAGTGGCCAAGGACCTGGACATATGGTCAGGCAGAAGGGCAATGGAAACCTTGCCTATTAAACTGATGTCCATGTAGAACACAACTGTATGTAAATCACTATGGAGATTTGAAGGGGGGATTAAATTAGGACATGTCAACATCCATCAAGAACCCCTTCCAGCACTGGAAGATGATTGGAATGATACAAATTATAGTTAATATATAAACAGTTCCCAAATTTGTGTACCAAAGATATGAAAGTTTTGATAGTAATATTCTATTTCTGAATTTAGTTTCAATATTAAAAAAATTAAATTATCATGTTTAAGCATTAATTTTGTTCTAAATTTATACCTCTACATCGACTGATTGACTTGTAAGCAATTGGCTATAGAGATATAAATATGGAGACAAGAGACCCATCATAGGGCTAATAAAGTACTTCAGTTATGAGTCTCTCATTTTTTTTTTTTTTTTTTTTTTTTTTTTGCAGTACACGGGCCTCTCACTGCTGTGGCCTCTCCCGTCGTGGAGCACAGGCTCCGGACACGCAGGCCCAGCGGCCATGGCTCACGGGCCCAGCCGCTCCGCAGCATGTGGGATCTTCCTGGACCAGGGCATGAACCCGTGTCCCCTGCATTGGCAGGCAGACTGTCAACCACTGCACCACCAGGGAAGCCTGATAACTTTATTGATATATAATTCACATTCTAGAAGTTTCACCCTTTTAAAATGTATAGTTCAGTGGTTTTTTGCAACTATCACCACTATCTGATTTAGAAAATTCTGTCACCCCCAAAAGAAACCCTGTATCCATTAACAGTGGTGACTCATATTGTAAGATTTTGTGACTGATTTCTTATACTTAACAAACTGTTTTCAAGTTTTATCCAGGTAGTAACATGTAACAGTATGCCATTACTTTTATGTTGAATAATATTCAATTGTATAGATATACCATATTGTATTTACCCATTCATCAGTTGATGACTTTTGTGTTGTTTGCAGTTGTTGGCACACACGTGCCACAATCTCTTTAATGCATCTTCACCTAGGGGTTTTTCCCTAATGCTTCAAATTTGAAACACTAGATTTCTTTCTCTCTCTCTCTCTCTCTCTCTTTCACACACACACACACACACACACACACACACATACACAAACACAGGCAAAATTCCTATAAAACAGTCTGTGAGAGGAGGTGTTGCTGTGATATCATGCTTGTCTGATGCAGTGGGTTCTGTTGTTCCAATATCTATGATTTAAAATTTATGTGGTCCTTCAAAGCCTGATTTCCTTTTTAATTGTCATACCACTGTGCATTTTAGACAAGCATGTTTATTTAATTGCATGCACATCTCTACAGGCTGGTAAATTATCAAGAAATATACAATCTAGTCCACACTGAAGAAAAAAATGCTATTTGAAAAATGGAGGTGACTTCCTCTTTCTTATATGCTTTAAATGCCAAATTTGTGAAGTATGTTTTGATGGCTTTTTGGTATAAATTTGGGACCTCAGGAACGTACAAAAACACAATTACCTTTTAGTGGCTCTTCCCTTTGTTAGCTCAGGTTAGTCCAGGGAAGCCCGTGCAAAAATGGCAGAAGGAAAGAGTTTGATATGGTCCCAAATTCTTCCAGTTTAATTTTAATAAAGTGTGCAAGTCTAATTGCTCAATGAATTTTTGAGTTAAAATGATTATAGAGTTTGTTTTATTCAATCTTTATCCAATAATTGAACTTGCACTATTGTATCTCTAATGATATATTTATTTACTAATTTATTTATTTATTTTGCTATGTAAATAAACATTAACCTGATGTAGGTCATAAGATGACAACACAAATATGGTTCTTGCCTTCACAAAATGTGCATTTATGTGGGGAAAAATTAATTGTTAATAAATAAATTGCTGGTTTTGAAAAATGCTTTTAAGGAATGGAGAATGACAGCATGACCAGGAAATGCACAAGGAGGGAATTTTTAAGCTGATATCAAACAATGAGTTGGAATATCCAGGGGAGAAAAACAGCTGACAGCAGGTCACCTCAGTGGCCTACACCAGGAGGAAATGGGCACATTGATAGTAGAGAGAAGTTCAGGGTGGCAGGTAGAAAAGGAGAGTGTGGCCCAGGATGAAGATGTGGAAATGGGAGACCATCACACAGGGAGTCCGGGTTTCCTTCTAAATGCACTTGAAAGCACTGAATTATTTTAAAGAAGGATAAAAATGACCCAACATTTTGTAAAAGACCATTCTTGCTGCTATGTGATGCACTGTTTAGATGATGGGATGTGTTTCGTGGCTTTCAGAGTCTTCCAAGAAGAAGGTAATAATGGTTAGGGGTAGGGGAGATGGGAAGTAATAACTGCCAGCCCTACTTGAGTACTCCTGGAAACAGTGCCTCCAAAGTTTTCCTTTTCATTTTGACGTGGTTGGGTTCTTAAAAGGCTCTTCCAGAGAATGTCAGCTGTTTGCTTTATAATATACACTTTCAAAATCTCAGTGGCAAATCTTTATTTCCTTATTACTGGTAAGTAGGTCAGCTGTGACTTTGCTGCATTTGGATGGATTTGGCTCAAGACTTTGGGCTGGGACCAGGTATGCTCACTGTGTATCCCAGTCTCTTTGGAGCAGTGGCTACTCAAGGAATGTTCTTCTTATTGCAGCTGAGGAAAGTGTTATAGGCAAAGGCAAATGATGCAAATGTGTTTGAACATCTCCTTGGAGCTGGTACCCTGTCCCTTCAAACCACATATTTTCCAAAGCAAGTCAAATGGACACACGCACATCAGGGTATCAGGGAATATACCATCTATTTTCGGTGGAAGGGCCGCATGGGCACACAGCTGGGGGTTTGGATGTATAATTCTAATACAGAGAGAAAGTAAAGAATTGGGAACAATATCCATACCTACCATATCTAAGTGCTCTAACTTTTGCCTACTGGTTCCTAAATTTTCCCCTACAGCGACACAAAATATATCTATTTTTTAAGACAATATTTAAACATTTACAGTCAGCTATCCATACACAACCCCCTACATATTTGAACCATTCTTCCTCTGGTGTAAGAGTAATATTAAAATAGTTGATGACCTGGCCCCAATTATCCTTTCAAGTCTTATATCCTGCAAAACCCAAGCTTTTGCCCAGTTCTTCAATCAGACAACTGTGGCTTCTTAAATACATCATGAAATTTCAACTTGCCATGCATTTATCCTCGCTATTTCTCTTTTCTTTTTTAAAAACATCTTTATTGGAGTATAATTGCTTTACAATGGTGTGTTATTTTCATTGAGCTGATCTTCCTGTGCTATGTGGCTGCTTCCCACTAGCTATCTATTTTCCATTTGGTAGTGAATATATGTCCATGTGACTCTCTCACTTCGTCTCAGCTTACGCTTCCACCTCCCCCTCTCCTTAAGTCCATTCTCTATGTCTGGGTCTTTAATCTAGTCCTGCCCCTAGGTTCTTCATAAAGATTTTTTTTCCTACGTTATTTGTTTTTCTCTTTCTGACTGACTTCACTCTGCATGACAGTCTCTAGTTCCATCCACCTGATTACAAATAACTGAATTTCCTTTCTTTTTATTGCTGATGAATATTCAATTGTATGTGTGTGCCATATCTTCTTTACCCATTCATCTATCGATGGATACATAGGTTGCTTCCATGTCCTGTCTATTGTAAATAGAGCTGCAATGAACATTGTGGTACATGACTCTTTTTGAATTATGGTTTTCTCAGGGTATATGCCCAGTAGTGGGATTGCTGGGTCATATGGTATTTCTATTTTTAATTTCTAAAGGAAGCTCCATACTGTTCTCCATAGTGGCTGTATCAATTTACGTTCCCACCAGCAGTGCAAGAGGGTTCCCTTTTCTCCAAACCCTCTCCATCATTTATTGTTTGTAGATTTTTTGATGATGGCCATTCTGACCGGTGTGAGGTGATAACTCATTGTAGTTTTGATTTGCATTTCTCTAATGATTAATGATGTTCAGAATCCTTCCATGTGTTTGTTGGCAATCTCTATATCTTCTTTGGAGAAATGTCTATTTAGACCTTCTGTGCATTTGCAGATTGTTTTTTTTTTTCTTTTTGTTTTTTTTTTGATATTGAGCTGCATGAGCTATCTGTATATTTCAGAGATTAATCTTTTGTCAGTTGCTTCATTTGAAAATATTTTCTCCCATTCTAAAGGTTGTCTTTTCATCTCGTTTATGGTTTCCTTTGCTGTTCAAAAGCTTCTAAGTTTCATTACGTGCCATTTGTTTTTCTGTTTGTTTGTTTGTTTGCTTGTTTCTTTGTTTTTATTTCCATTTCTCTAGGAGGTGGGCCAAAAAGGATCTTGCTGTGATGTATGTCATAGAGTGTTCTGCCAATGCTTTCCTCTAAGAGTTTGATAGTGTCCACCCTTACATTTAGGTCTTTAATCCATTTTAAGTTTATTTTTGTATACAGTGTTAGAGAGTGTTCTAATTTCATTATTTTACATGGACCTGTCCAGTTTACCCAGCACCACTTATTGAAGAGGCTGTCTTTTCTCCACTGAATATTCTTGCCTCCTTTATCAAAGATAAGGTGACCATATATGTGTAGGTTTATCTCTGGGCTTTCTATCCTGTTCAATTGATCTATATTTTGTGGTAGTACAATACTGTCTTGATTACTGTAGGTTTGTAGTATAGTCTGAAGTCCAGGAGCCTGATTCCTTCAACTCTGTTTTTCTTTCTCAAGATTGCTTTGGCTATTCGGGGTTATTTCTGTTTCCATAGAAACTGAAATTTTTTGTTCTAGTTCTGTGAAAAATGCCAGTGGTAATTTGATAGGGAATGCATTGAATCTGTAGATTACTTTGGCAGTACAGTCATTTTCACAATGTTTATTTTTCCAATCAAAGTACATGGTATATCTCTCCATCTGTTTGTATCATTTTTAATTTCTATCAATAGTGTCTTATAATTTTCTGCATACAGGTGTTTTACCTTTTTAGGTAGGTTTATTCCTAGGTATTTTATTCTTTTTGTTGCAATGGTAAATGGGAGTGTTACCTTAATTTCTCCTTCAGATTTTTCATCATTAGTGTATAGGAATGCAAGAGATTTCTGTCCATTATTTTTTTATCCTGCTACTTTATCAAATTCATTGATTACCTCTAGTAGTTTTCTGGTAGAGTTTTTAGGATTCTCTATGTATAGTATCATGTCATCTGCAAACAGCAACAACATTACTTCTTTTCTGATTTGGATTCATTTTATTTCCTTTTCTTCTCTGATTGCTATGGCTTAAACTTCCAAAACTATGTTGAGTAGGAGTGCTGAGAGTTGGCAACCTTGTCTTGCTCCTGATCTTAGTGGAAATGGTTTCAGTTTTTCACCATTGAGAATGATGTTGGCTGTGGGTTTGTCATATATGGCTTTTATTATGTTGAGGTAAGTTCCCTCTATGCATGCTTTCTGGAGAGTTTTTTACCATAAATTGGTGTTGAATTTTCTTGAAAGCTTTTTCTGCATCTACTGAGATGATCATATGGCTGTTATTCTTCAATTTGTTCATATGGTGTATCACATTGATTGATTTGCATATATTGATGAATTCTTGCACTCCTGGGAGAAACCCCACTTTATCATGGTATATGATCCTTTTGGATTATGTTGGATTCTGTTTGCTAGTATTCTGTTGAGGATTTTTGTATCTATGACCATCAGTGATATTGACCTGTAGTTTTCTTTCTTTGTGACATCTTTGTCTGGTTTTGGTATCAGGGTGATGTTTGCCTCATAGAGTGAGTTTGGGAGAATTCCTCCCTCTGCTATGTTTTGGAAGAGTTTGAGAAATATAGGTGTTAACTCTTCTCTAAATGTTTGATAGAATACACTTGTGAATCAACCTGGTCCTGGGCTTTTGTTTGTTGGAAGAGTTTTAATTACAGTTTCAATTTCAGTGCTTGTGATTGGTTTGTTTATATTTTCTATTTCTTCCTGGTTCAGTCTCTGGAGGTTGTGTTTTTCTAAGTATTTGTCCATTTCTTCCAGCTTATCCATTTTATTGGCATATAATTGATTTTAGTAATTTCTAATGATCTTTTGTATTTCTGCAGTATCAGTTGTTACTTCTCCTTTTTCATTTCTAATTCTGTTGACTTGAGTCATCTCCCTTTTTTTCTTCATGAGTCTGGCTAGTGGTTTATCAATGTTGTTTATCTTCTGAAAGAAACAGATTTTAGTTTTACTGATCTTAGCTATAGTTTCCTTCATTTCTTTTCACTTTTTTTCTGATCTGACCTTTATGATTTCTTTCCTTCTGGTAACTTTGAGATTTTTGTTCTTCTTTCTCTAATTTCTTTAGGTGTAAGGTTAGGATGTTTATTTGAGATGTTTCTTGTTTCTTGAGGTAGGATTGTATTGCTATAACTTCGCTCTTAGAACTGCATTTGCTGCATCCCTTAGGTTTTAGGTCACCATGTTTTCATTGTCATTTGTTTCTAAGTATTCTCTGATTTCCTCTTTGATTTCTTCAGTGATATCTTGATTATTTAGTAGTGTATTGTGTAGCCTCTATCTGTTTGTATTTTTTACAGTTTGTTTCCTGTAATTGATATCTAGTCTCATAACATTGTGGTCAGAAAAGATACTTGATACAATTTCAATTTTCTTAAATTTACCAAGGCTTGATTTATGACCCAAGGTATGATCTATCCTGGAGAATGTTCCATGAAGAGTTGAGAAGTGTATTCTGTTATTTTTGGATGAAATGTCCTCTAAATATCAATTAGGTCTATCTTGCTTAATATATCATTTAAAACTTGTATTTCTTTATTTGTTTTCATTTTGGATGATCTGTTCATTGATGAAAGAGGGGTGCTAAAGTCCCCTACTATTATTGTGTTATTGTTGATTTCCCCTTTTAAGGCTTTAGCATTTGCTTTATGTACTGAGGTGCTCCTATGTTGGGTGTATAAATATTTACAATTGTTATATCTTCTTCTTGATAGATCCCTTGATTATTTTGTAGTTTTCTTTTTTTGTCTCTTGTAATAGTGTTTATTTTAAAGTCTATTTTTTTGTGATATGAGAATTGCTACTGCATCTTTCATTTGATTTCCATTTGCATGGAATATCTTTTTCCATCCCCTCACTTTCAGTCTGTATATGTCCCTAGGTCTGAAATGGTCTCTTGTAGACAGCATATATACAGGTCTTGTTTTTGTACCCTTTCAGCCAGTCTATGTTTTTTGGTGTGAGCATTTAATCCATTTAATCAATATGTGTGTTCCTATTACTGTTTTCTTAATTGTTTTGGGTTTGTTATGGTAGATCTTTTCCTTCTCTTGTGTATCCTGCCTAGAGAAGTTCCTTTAGTATTTGTTGTATATCTTGTTTGGTGGTGCTGAATTCTCTTAGCTTTTGCTTTTCTGTAAAGTTTTTAATTTCTCCATCAAATCTGAATGAGAAGAACACCTACTGAACGCTGGCAGAAGACCCCAGACCTCCCAAAAGGCAAGAAACTCCCCACATACCTGGGTAGGGCAAAGCGGAGAGATCCCCACACAGAGGATTGGTGCCGAGCGGCATCCAACAGCCCGAGAGGTTTGTCTGCTCGCCCGCTGGGGCACGCAGTGCTGGAAGCTGAGGCTCGGGCTTCGGTCAGAGCACAGGGAGAGGACTGGGGCTGGCGGCGAGAACTCAGCCTGAAGGGGGCTAATGTGCCACAGCTAGCCAGGAGGGAATCCGGGAAAACTCTGGAGCTGCCGAAGAGGCAAGAGACTTTTTCTTCCCTCTTGGTTTCCTGGTGCGCGAGGAGAGGGGATTAAGAGTGCTGCTTAAAGGGGCTCCACAGATGGGCGCGAGTCGCGACTGAAAGCGCGGAGCCCAGTGACGGGCGTGGGACGCTGGGGCTGCTGCTGCCACCGCCAAGAAGCCTGTGTGCGAGCGCAGGTCACTGCCCACACCGCCCTTCCGGGAGCCTGTGCAGCCCGCCACTGCCGGGGTCCCGGGATCCAGGGGCGGCTTCCCTGGGAGAACGCACGGCACGCCTCGGGCTGGTGCAACGTCATGCCGACCTCTGCCTCTGCAGGCTCGCCCCGCACTCCGTGCCCCTCCCTCCTGCCCGGCCTGAGTGAGCCAGAGTCCCCGAAGAGGCTGCTCCTTTAACCCTGTCCTGTCTGAGCGAAGAACAGATGCCCTCCGGCGACCTACACACAGAGGCGGGGCCAAATCCAAAGCTGAGACCCAGGAGCTGTGAGAACAAAGAAGAGAAAGGGAAACCTCTCCCAGCAGCCTCAGAAGCAGCGGATTAAAGCTCCACAATCAACTTGATGTATCCTGCATCTGTGGAATACATGAATAGACAACACATCATCCCAAATTGAGGAGCCCAGAGTCAGTGCTGTGCCTGTGAGGTGGGAGAGCCAACTTCAGGACACTGGTCCTCAAGAGACCACCCAGCTCCACATAATATCAAACGGCAAAAATCTTCCAGAGATCTCCATCTCAACACCAGCACCCAGCTTCACTCAACGACCAGCAAGCTACAGTGCTGGACACCCAAAGCCAAACAACTAGCAAGACAGGAACACAATGCCACCCATTAGCAGAGAGGTGGCATAAAATCATAAGAAGTCCACAGACACCCCAAAACACACCACCAGACGTGGACCTGCCCACCAGAAAGACAAGATCCAGCCTCATCCACCAGAACACAGACACTAGTCCCCTCCACCAGGAAGCGTACATAACCCACTAAACCACACTTAGCCACTGGGGACAGACACCAAAAACAACGGGAACTACGAACCGGCAGCCTGCAAAAAGGAGACCCCAAACACAGTAACATAAGCAAAATGAGAAGACAGAAAAACACACAGCAGGTGAAGGAGCAAGATAAAAACCCACCAGATCTAACAAATGAAGAGGTAATAGGCAGTCTACCTGAAAAAGAATTCAGAATAATGATGGTAAAGATGATCCAAGATTCTATTTCCCAGACCCAAAATCTTGGAAATAGAATAGACAAAATGCAAGAAACAGTTAACAAGGACCTAGAAGAAATAAAGATGAATCAAGCATCGATTAAAAACACAGTACATGACATAAAAAATACTCTAGATGGGATCAATAGCAGAATAACTGAGGCAGAAGAACGGATAAGTGAGGTGGAAGATGAAATAGTGGAAATAACTGCTGCAGAGCAAAATAAAGAAAAAAGAATGAAAAGAACAGAGGACAGTCTCAGAGACCTCTGGGACAACATTAAATGCACCAACATTTGAATTATAGGGGTTCCAGAAGAAGAAGAGAAAAAGAAAGGGACTGAGAAAATATTTGAAGAGATTATAGTTGAAAACATCCCTAATATGGGAAAGGAAATAGTTAATCAAGTCCAGGAGGCACAGAGAGTCCCATACAGAATAAATCCAAAGAGAAATACGCCAAGACACATATTAATCAAACTGTCAAAAATTAAACACAAAGAAATCATATTAAAAGCAGCAAGGCAAAAACAACAAATAACACACAAGGGAATCCCCATCAGGATAACAGCTGATCTCTCAGCAGAAACTCTACAAGCCAGAAGGGAGTGGCAGGACATATTTAAAGTGATGAAGGAGAAAAACCTGCAACCAAGATTACTCTACCCAGCAAGGATCTCATTCAGATTTGATGGAGAAATTAAAACGTTTACAGACAAGCAAAAGCTGAGAGAGTTCAGCACCACCAAACCAGCTTTACAACAAATGCTACAGGAACTTCTCTAGGCAAGAAACACAACAGAAGTAAAAAACCTACAATAATGAACCCAAAACAATTAAGAAAATGGGAATAGGAACATACATGTCGATAATTACCTTAAATGTAAATGGACTAAATGCTCCCATCAAAAGATACAGATTGGCTGAATGGACACAAAAACAAGACCCATATATATGCTGTCTACAAGAGACCCACTTCAGACCTAGAGACACATACAGACTGAAAGTAAGGGGATGGAAAAAGTTATTCCATGCAAATGGAAATCAAAAGAAAGCTGGAGTAGCAATTCTCATATCAGAAAAAATAGACTTTAAAATAAAGACTACTAGAAGAGACAAAGAAGGACACTACCTAATGATTAAGGGATCGATCCAAGAAGAAGATATAACAATTGTAAATATTTATGCACCCAACATAGGAGCACCTCAATACATAAGGCAAATACTAACAGCCATAAAAGGAGAAATCGACAGTAACACAATCATAGTAGGGGACTTTAACACCCCACTTTCACCAATGGACAGATCATCCAAAATGAAAATAAATAAGGAAACACAAGTTTTAAATGATACATTAAACAAGATGGACTAAATTGATATTTATAGGACATTCCATCCAAAAACAACAGAATACACATTTTTCTCAAGTGCTCATGGAACATTCTCCAGGATAGATCATATCTTGGGTCACAAATCAAGCCTTGGTAAATTTAAGAAAATTGGAATTGTATCAAGCATCTTTTCCGACCACAATGCTATGAGACTAGATATCAATTACAGGAAAAGAGCTGTAAAAAATACAAACACATGGAGGCTAAACAATACACTACTTAATAACGAAGAGATCACTGAAGAAATCAAAGAGGAAATTAAAAAATACCTAGAAACAAATGACAATGGAGACACGACGACCCAAAACCTATGGGATGCAGCAAAAGCAGTTCTAAGAGCGAAGTTTATAGCAATACAATCCCACCTTAAGAAACAGGAAACATCTCGAATAAACAACCTAACCTTGCACCTAAAGCAATTAGAGAAAGAAGAACAAAAACATCCCAAAATTAGCAGAAGTAAAGAAATCATAAAGATCAGATCAGAAATAAATGAAAAAGAAATGAAGGAAAAGATAGCAAAGATCAAGAAAACTAAAAGCTGGTTCTTTGAGAAGATAAACAAAATTGATAAACCATTAACCAGACTCATCAAGAAAAGAAGGGAGAAGACTCAAATCAATAGAATTAGAAATGAAAAAGGAGAAGTAACAACGGACACTGCAGAAATAAAAAAGATCATGAGAGATTACTATAAGCAACTCTATGCCAATAAAATGGACAACCTGGAAGAAATGGACAAATTCTTAGAAATGCACAACCTGCCAAGACTGAATCAGGAAGAAATAGAAAATATGAACAGACCAATGACAAGCACTGAAATTGAAACTGTGATTAAAAATCTTCCATCAAACAAAAGCCCAGGACCAGATGGCTTCACAGGCGAATTCTATCAAGCATTTAGAGAAGAGCTAACACCTATCCTTCTGAAACTCTTCCAAAATATAGCAGAGGGAGGAACACTCCCAAACTCATTCTACGAGGCCACCACCACCTTGATACCAAAACCAGACAAGGATGTCACACAGAAAGAAAACTACAGGCCAATATCACTGATGAACATAGATGCAAAAATCCTCAACAAAATACTAGCAAACAGAATCCAACAGCACATTAAAAGGATCATATACCATGATCAAGTAGGGTTTATTCCAGGAATGCAAGGATTCTTCAATATACGCAAATCAATCAACGTGATACACCATATTAAAAAATTGAAGGAGAAAAACCATATGATCATCACAATAGATGCAGAGAAATCTTTCGACAAAATTCAACACGCATTTATGATAAAAACCCTGCAGAAAGTAGGCATAGAGGGAACTTTCCTCAACATAATAAAGGCCATATATGACAAACCCACAGCCAGCATCGTCCTCAATGGTGAAAAACTGAAACCATTTCCACTAAGATCAGGAACAAGACAAGGCTGCCCACTCTCACCACTCTTATTCAACCTAGTTTTGGAAGTTTTAGCCACAGCAATCAGAGAAGAAAAGGAAATAAAAGGAATCCAAATTAGAAAAGAAGAAGTAAAGCTGTCACTGTTTGCAGATGACATGATACTATACATAGAGAATCCTAAAGATGCTACCAGAAAACTACTAGAGTTAATCAATGAATTTGGTAAAGTAGCAGGATACAAAATTAATATCCAGAAATCACTGGCATTCCTGTACACTAATGATGAAAAATCTGAAATCAAGAAAACTCTCCCATTTACCATTGAAACAAAGAGAATAAAATATCTAGGAATAAACCTACCTAAGGAGACAAAAGACCTGTATGCAGGAAATTATAAGACACTGATGAAAGAAATTAAAGATGATACAAATAGATGGCGAGATGTACCATGTTCTTGGATTGGAAGAATCAACATTGTGAAAATGACTCTACTACCCAAAGCAATCTACAGGATCAATGCAATCTCTATCAAACTACCACTGGCATTTTTCACAGAACTAGAACAAAAAATTTCACAGTTTGTATGGAAACACAAAAGACCCCGAATAGCCAAAGCAATCTTGAGAACGCAAAATGGAGCTGGAGGAATCAAGCTCCCTGACTTCAGACTATACTACAAAGCTACAGTAATCAAGACAGTATGGTACTGGCACACAAACAGAAAGATAGATCAATGGAACAGGATAGAAAGCCCAGAGTTAAACCCACGGACATATGGTCACCTTATCTTTGATAAAGGAGGTAGGAATGTACAGTGGAGAAAGGACAGTCTCTTTAATAAGTGGTGCTGGGAAAACTGGATAGGGACATGTAAAAGTATGAGATTAGATCACTCCCTAACACCATACACAAAAATAAGCTCAAAATGGATTAAAGACCTAAATGTAAGGCCAGAAACTATCAAACTCTTAGAGGAAAACATAGGCAGAACACTCTATGACATCAATCACAGCAAGATCCTTTTTGACCCACCTCCTAGAGAAATGGAAATAAAGACAAAAATAAACACATGGGACCTAATGAAACTTAAAAGCTTTTGTACAGCAAAGGAAACCATAAAGAAGACCAAAAGACAACCCTCAGAATGGGAGAAAATATTTGCAAAATAGCAACTGACAAGGGATTAATCTCCAAAATTTATAAGCAGCTCATGCAGCTCATTAACAAAAAAACAAACAACCCAATCCAAAAATGGGCAGAAGACTTAAATAGGCATTTCTCCAAAGAAGATATACAGACTGCCAACAAACACATGAAAGGATGCTCAACATCTTTACTCATTAGAGAAATGCAAACCAAAACTACAATGAGATATCATCTCACACCAGTCAGAATGGCCATCATCAAAAAATCTAGAAACAATAAATGCTGGAGAGAGTGTGGAAAAAAGGGAACACTCTTGCACTGCTGGTGGGAATGTGAATTGGTACAGCCGCTATGGAGAACGGTATGGAGGTTCCTTAAAAAACTACAAATAGAACTACCATATGACCCAATAATCCCACCACTGGGCATTTACCCTGAGAAAACCATAATTCAAAAAGAGACATGTACCAAAATGTTCATAGCAGCCCTATTTACAATAGCCCGGAGATGGAAACAACCTAAATGTCCATCATCGGGTGAATGGATAAAGAAGATGTGACACATATATACAATGGAATATTACTCAGCCATAAAAAGAAATGAAATTGAGCTATTTGTAATGAGGTGGATAGACCTAGAGTCTGTCATACAGAGTGAAGTAAGTCAGAAAGAGAAAGACAAATACTGTATGCTAACACATATATATGGAATTTAAGAAAAAAAAATGTCATGAAGAACATAGGGGTAAGACAGGAATAAAGACACAGACCTACTAGAGAATGGACTTGAGGATATGGGGAGGAGGAAGTGTAAGCTGTGACAAAGTGAAAGAGCAGCATGGACATATATACACTACCAAACGTAAGGTAGATAGCTAGTGGAAAGCAGCTGCATAGCACAGGGAGATCAGCTCGGTGCTTTGTGACCGCCTGGAGGGGTGGGATAGGGAGGGTGGGAGGGAGACGCAAAAGGGAGGGGATATGGAAACATATGTATATGTATAACTGATTAAATTTGTTATAAAGCAAAAAAAAAAAAAAAAAAAAAACTAAAAATAGAACTACCATATGACCCAGCAATCCCACTACTGGGCATATGCCCAGAGGAAACCATAATTCAAAAAGACACATGCACCCCAATGTTCATTGCAGCACTATTTACAATAGTCACGTCATGGAAGCAAACTAAATGTCCATCGACAGACGAATGGATAAAGAAGATGTGGTACATATATACAACGGAATATTACTCAGCCATAAAAAGGAACAAAATTGGGTCATTTGTAGAGACGTGGATGGACCTAGAGACTGTCATACAGAGTGAAGTAAGTCAGAAAGAGAAAACCAAATATTGTATATTAACGCATATATGTGGAATCTAGAAAAATGGTACAGATGAACCAGTTTGCAAGGCAGAAATCGAGACACAGATGTAGAGAACAAACGTATGGACCCCAAGGGGGGAAAGCGAGGGGGGGGATGAATTGGGAGATTGGGATTGACATATATACACTAATATGTATAAAATAGATAACTAATAAGAATCTGTTGTATAAAAAATAAATAAAATTAAATTTTAAAAATGTAGACATTATTAAAAAAAAAATCTGAATGAGATCCTTGCTGGATAGAGTAATCTTGATTGTAGGTATTTCTCTTTCTTTTCCTCAGTTTACATGTGTCCTGCCACCCCCTTCTGACTTGCAGAGTTTCTGCTGAAAGATTAGCTATTAAACTTTTGGGTATTCCGTTGTATGTTATTGTTGTTTTTCCGTTGCTCCTTTTAATATTTTTTCTGTATATTTAGTTTTTGATAGTTTGATTAATATGTGTCTTGGTGTGTTTCTCTTTGGATTTTTCCTATATGGGACTCTCTGTTCTTCTTTAACTTGATTGACTATTTCCTTTCCCATATTAGGGACGTTTTCAAATATAATCACTTCAAATGTTTTCTCAGTCCCTTTCTTTTTCTCTCTTCTTCTGGGACCCCTATAATTAGGATGTTGGTGTGTTTAATGTTGCCCCAGACGTCTCTAAAACTGTCCTCAATTCTTTTCATTCTTTTTTTTTTTTTATTCTGCTCAGTGATAGTTAGTTCCACTATTTTATCTTCCAGGTCACTTATCCATTCTTCTTCCTTAGTTATTCTGCTAGTTTCTCCTTCTAGATGATTTTTACTTTCATTTATTGTGTTGTTCATCATTGTTTGTTTGCTCTTTAGTTCTTCTAGGTCCGTGTTAAACATTTCTTGTATTTTCTCCATTCTATTTCCAAGATTTTGGATTATCTTTCCTATCATTACTCTGAGTTCTTTTTCAGGTAAACTGCCTATTTCTGCTTCATTTATTTGGTCTGGTGGTTTTTACCTTGCTCCTTCATCTGCTGTGTATTTATCTGTTTTCTCATTTTTCTTAACTTACTGTGTTTGGGGTCTCCTTTTCACAGGCTGCATGTTCATAATTCCCGTTGTTTTTTGTGTCTGCTCCAGGGGGTAAGTTTTGTTCAGTGGGTTTTGTAGGCTTGCTGGTGGAGGGGAGTTGTGCCTGTGTTCTGGTGCATGAGGCTGTATCTTGTCTTTCTGTTGAGCAGGACCATGTCCAGTGGTGCATTTATGGGTGTCTGTGAACTTAGTATGATTTTAGGCAGTGTCTGCTAATGGGTAGGGTTGTGCTCCTGTCTTGCTTGTTGTTTGACTTATGGTGTTCAGTGCTATATCTTGCTGATCGTTGAGTGAAGCTGTTTATTAGCATTGAAATGGAGACCTCTGAGAGGGATTTCTGAGAGAGCTTTCACCATTTGATATTACATGGGGCTGGGATATCTCTGGTGGACAAATGTCCTCATCTCCACATCTTACTTGTCCACCATCTTGAACCTATTCTTTAGCTATTTCTTTTAGCTAAAATATTCCACTTCCTCCATGTCATCATGATAAAATCCTTTTTCTTTTTTTAAATACAACATTCCAATGTCAGATCTACTGTAGTAACCCCTCACCCTGGAGGCATGATTGATAGCATCTTCCTCTGTCTATCATTTTATTTTTTAAATGCCATTTGTAATGTAATACTTAGAGGTAGAATGTCTTTTTTTTTCTCTTAGCCTCTCAACTGCTCAAAATTTAGAAATTTCTTCCATGGCATCAGGAAGTATCCATCTCTCAAATCACTATCATTTAACACTCACTGAAGAAAACAGAATGTACTAATATTTCAGATAGAAAATAGCTTTATGGAGAGCATTAGATGCTTAAAAAATTTTAGGCATGCTGGTGGAGGCTGATTGATATGTTCCCCACGTAGGATCCCCAGAACACTGTGAAACTAACCTGACAGGGGCTGTATGCCCTCTGCCCTCTCAGAAAGAAGGGAAATCAGGAAGATGCCACTGGATCCCTTAGCTTGAGAATGCCCTGCTGCAGCTGGGGTGAAAGTATCAGGAGTGTTGTCTGTAGGTTGTCAGCTGTTCCTTCAGCACACACACACTGGAACTTGAATACAGCATGCTCCCACAATAACTTTCACATTGCCACTACCTGGCTTGGTAGCAGAAAACTACAAAAAGCAGCAGGAATATTTTTTTCACCTAAGTTCCAACTTTCAAACGCATCACTGCATTTGGTTGTGATGGTCGCTTTATATTCATATACCTAATCACAAGGGAGTCAGAAAAATCTTTCTAGCTATGGGAATTGATGCTGGGTGCCAAATGCAGTATATACCTGATAATTTATTCCACTTCTTTGTCTGTCTTCACTTTAAGAGGAACAGGTAGTAATCTGATGGATGAGCTAGGTCAAACCTGACAAATATTTGTCCACATTTATCTGTCTGTGTACACTTAAAGTATTAAAACTGTGAGGAAATGAAACACCCCTATTTTGTGCTCGTGAGTCTTCTTCACTTAAGAGGGCACGAGACAGCAACTGTCCAGCTAACATTTTCCCTCTAGATATGCCTCTTTCTTTCATCCTTCTCCAAGTTCAGGTTCAAAAGAGAGTATGCCAGAAACTAATCTTATTTTGTCTCAAATTTATGCATTTTTTTCAATCCTTGCTTTTCGTGAGAAAAAAGACAAAGAGAAAGAAAACAAACAAATAAAACAAACTCAAAGGATGGAAAAGGATTATATTATCATTCCTTAATTCCAGGATTTATATGTTTGGAAGTCTGTCTGCAGGGTAAGATCATGAGTTCTTAAAAAGTATTTGCAGTGTGTAGGACCTGATAAACTTTCAAATATTTTATTAAAATTAAACAAATGTGAAGCACCTTTAATATTCTTTACTTTTGTCTAGTAAAGGGACACCTTAATAATGTCAATAACATAGTTGATGACAATCAGGCAGATATAAATTCAAACTGGCTTTAGCTCTTACCAAATCTGTGACCATGGTTGGTAATCTCAGCTTTGTATGTCTCTGCTTTTTTTAACCTATAAATAAGATACAGTATTACCTATAATGTAGGGTGTAAGCAAAATTTAAATGAAATAAGGTTGATGAGAAAATGTGGTAATGGGTATATAACCAATGCATGTTAGTTTTCTGTGTTTTTCCCTTTCCCTTCCTTGTCTCTGTCCTCCTTATGATTCTTGTCACCAATCTGCACAAGATCACTGCATCATACCTCCTCTCAATGTGTCCTGCCCGGAATTGAACACAAGGCTCCAGGTGTGGTTCATCTAATGTGTCTATAGAGGAGAGGCCTCCACAATAATTCTAATTACAAGTACCTGACACATCATTAGATTATTTGAAAAGTAATTTATGCCATTGAGTTATGTAATATTTGATGAACATTTTATAATGTATATTTGTATATACATAATGTATATTTGATGAACATTGCATTTAATCAATCCCTTAGGTTTTGCCAATACCAGCTATTTTACAAGAATGCCTATAATCTTACTGTACTCAGAGCAAATAATATATGTTAATCTCTATTATGTTTTATTTTCTTAAATTTGACCTAGTGCCATATTTTCATTTATATTGATTCTCTACTTGTGTGTGTATATACATATATATATATATATATATATATATATATATATATATATATATATATGATATTTCAAAACCTTGTCATTTATAATCCATTTACACGTCACAACTATCCTCATCAAGGTATATAAATATTTTTTGGTTAAAAAAATCCTGAGGCAGCACTTGGATTGTCCACTAGGGACCACTTTACAGGTTGACTTCGACTATAAGTTTACTTGATTATCTAGTTCATCAAATAATCAATTCCTTTAATTATGCACATTCACTTCATATCCTTCAACCTATCTCACAAGGATGTCATGATATACTTTGTTTTATAATTTGAAAAAAATAAAGATGTAGTTGACATAAAATACAGCTATCATCCTGTTTGGAGGAAAGAAAAAAAAAACTATAATATCTCAATGAACAGAATACTGATTTGAAATTTTTATTCACATAGCTTGCATTTTTTGAGGTAGTAGAGCTTGCATCTTCATGAGCCAACTATAATGATGTAGTAATCAGAGTTTTCCCCTTGATACATATAGTGCTTCCAGAATTGAAGTATTCAGCTGCTATCTTTTGACTTTTTGAACTTTTTGATGTAACTCAGGCTATTAATTAGGTAGAGCCACTTTTGTCATTAGTTATCATTATTTGAAAATTACTCAGCTATATTAAACTTTGAAGGGCTTGAATTTTTAAAGTTAAACAAAGTAAAATATTTACCAAAAGTAGTTTGTTACCAACACTTAATCCTGTATAACAGTATGGAGAAAAGCAATAATAATTTAAAGTAAAATGTAAATTTCCTAATCATTTTTAAATTAACCTAATTTTATACTATAAGACCAAGTTTACTCTACTGATCAAATTCAAACATCATAATGTATATTTGATGAACTTAGGGTACAGGTTAATCATGAAATATCTATTTCAGTAAATTAATTGTAGGAGTTTAAAGGTCTGTGCCCTGGGGGAAGTAAAGAGAAAGGCAGATATTGTTTATCACATTTGTCACATCCCAACCCAATCCCTAAGACTCATAACAGCCTCAGGAGAATGAGCTATCCACTTGAAATAGCTTTTGTGACATTACACCATTTTGGCTGCTCTGCTACATTCTCATGTAAGTATATGAGGATGGTCCATCTACTTTTGAACAGACCCAGCAGGGATTGAACATACTGAGTACTCCAAAAAATGCAGTAACAATCTGGTACATTCAGAAGTACCAGCCTTATGTGCATGGAGGCACACCACATTTGTGTACCCATCCCTGTTTATAAAATTGACAAAAGTTACCATTAAATAGGTGAAGACATTCCAGGCAATGAACTTAAATGAAGGACTGGAGCAAGAGATTAAGACTACGTTATACACTGTGCTATAATCAGAATTGTTCTCTATGTGCACAAAAGAAAACATTGGAGAATGTTCAGAAATAAGTAAGTAAGATTTTGAGGGTATCTGGAGATAATATTTAAGTAGCTGCAGCCAGAAACCAGTGACATTTTGAATATGTCTGCTAACATGATCTATTATTTATCCACAGAAAGAGCAGGGGAAACCAGATTTCAATTGTAAATTATTATTTACCTTAAAATAAAATTGCTATACTGTTTGTTTTTCCTTTTATGTTATATTTTCTGGTTCAGCCTCCACTGCCTGTAAAATACTTAAAACATTTTGAATAAACGTAATGCAGGCTGACATTCATTTTTGATCTTCTTCAGGCCAGGGGACATATTGTGTTCACATTTGTTTCAGTCCTTATCATATGGTGAAATATAATATATGTTCAATAGCAGTGTTTCAATTGTAAATATTGAATTTATGACATAAAGTGTTTGAATTCTTAAACTATTGTGCTTTGGTTGAATTTCAGTAAGTACCTCCATCCAGAAAAAGCTAGTGCCTATTTTCTCTGAGCCTATTTTGTGAGAGACTACATTTGAAATATTAGACAGAGAATTCAACCCATAGGCAACAAAAGAGCAGAAATCCAAGCTTTTCACATCATATAATTATCATATTTTAGAGATTATAAATGTGTTTAGTCAAAACTCATTTAGAATCAAGTCTATGGAAACTGACTTGCCAATAACACACACTCAAGTTTGAAGGTTTACATTTCATAAAATAATTTTGTATGCTATAAAAATAAATGTGAGTCTATTATGCTGAAATAAAAATACAGACAAAAAATACTGGAGATAAATAAAAGCAGAAGGCCTTAGCATTTAATAACAGATTTTTAGTCTGATGAATTTATCAGTAGTGAAAACCAGAATGGCTCCTATTTGGGAATGTTCTGGTATGCTGGGTCAATTCCTATGATCCTTTGCCTAGATGTCTAGAAACAGATAATTCCTCATGTTCATACATGCCTACATTTCTCCATTGATGTCTTTATTGGTTTCTTCTTGTTCTTACCAAATCAAAACACACAAACAAAACATGCTTCTTCTAATTCTTTGTTTGTTTCTTCTGTTACTTATGAAATCACATATGCTGTCATTTTGCTGAGCAACATTTTCCCAACTGGGAAAAACATGGTAAGTCTAGACTAAATGACACAAAATCATAAATCCTTTATTTCCTTTTCCTGCAGTTTTGCAAGCCAGGTGACTAACCAAAAACAAAAACTAAAAACTTAATATCCCAGATAGATGATGCTTTCTCAATGTAACTTCTGCTTAGAATAACCCTCTTAAAAATAAACATCTTCTTACATAATTTCAAACTATTTAAAATATATCTCAGTCATAACAATAGATTTTAAATGATACTACAGCTATTTCAATTACATTTCTTGATTAAAAAAATATAGAAAAAAATGGTTCTGAAAGCTACTCTTTCAAGTCAGAGAGGGTTCTGAAGAAATTAAAGTTCTGACAGTGAGTCTGGTTAATGAAATATACTATCAGTGAGGCAACAATGAGCAAAAGGAATTAAAAGAGAGAAAATATTTGGAAATCAAGACAGCAGTTGAGAGTATGTCTTTGGTTCACCTCATAGGTCTGTAAACAGTTTATATGTGTGAGGATGATGTGTCCAAACAATCAATGCACCTTTTTATATGTATTTTCACCGTTTAGTGAGGAATTTTAAATTTTAAATTAGTCCTAACTTATCTAACTGAATTTTAATATTGTTATAGAAATTCTCTAGGAGATACAGTTTTTAAGAGTAAAAGACAATACTTTCTAAAGTATGATCAATTATGCAATTTTTATAATCAATACTGTGATGTCAATAGAAAAATATGATGCAAGGAGATGCCCTTATAGATGGAGTTTGCAATCATGAAAGGACATATTAATGGTTTAATTTGTTGCTTAAGCAGTTCAAACAGCCCAGAAGCTAATTAATAGAGAAAACAAAAAAAGTAAAAAAATTGCATATTTTCCTGTTATTTAAAAAATTATACATTGAATTTTGTCTATCTATCCAAGCCAAAAGTATATTTTTGTAAAACATGCATGCAAGCAAGTAATATTTTTGAAAGTTCCACTTGCTTAATTTTCATTTAAACAGGATCCAAATTATTCGAATTGATCCAATATACTTGTTTGATATAAAGATTACAAGACCACCACTTTTTTAAAAATTAATTAATTAATTAGATTATTTATTTAATTTTGGCTGTGTTGGGTTTTCATTTCTGTGTGAGGGTTTTCTCTAGTTGTGGCAAGCGGGTGTCACTCTTCATCACGGTGCATGGCCTCTCACTATCGCAGCCTCTTTTGTTGTGGAGCATGGGTTCCAGATGCGCAGGCTCAGTAGTTGTGGCTCATGGTCCCAGTTGCTCCACGGCATGTGTGATCTTCCCAGAACAGGGCTCGAACCCATGTCCCCTGCATTGGCAGGCAGATCCTTAACCACTGCACCACCAGGGGAGACCAAGACCACCATTTTTTAATGCCTTGAGGCTATATTTAAGATATATCGAAAATGATTAAAACATGAAAATGCTGTTTATATGGCACCTAAGGCTGATGTCAGAAATTGTGAAGCCCAACTTCTAAAAAAGTATTAAGAGCTGTAAGGGAAAAAAATTACATAAATACTTGAATCAAGTATAAGCCTTAAGCCAAATGGTTCTTGATGTTTTAATGCCAATACACTTTATCAATGTTGTCTCAAAAATGTGCTGTGCTTCAAAGGTGACACAGACAGATTTGTAAATGAATTTAAAGAAAGCCAAAAATGACTTTGCTGCTTGGAAATCTAATAAGGTAAATGTGTTCCTAACTTTTCATAATTGCCAGTGATTCATGACTTACACAGTGTACTCAATGAAAAACTAACAATAATGAAAGTTTTAAGAAATAATAATTAAGAAATTAACAGAAAAGATGTGCAAAAGCAGAAATTTTTATCTGGCTTAAAAGTACTTGTTTCAGAAACTAGTCTTTCAGGGCAATGGATCCTGACTCATGCCTTCCCCAGACTCACGGGGCCACAGTTTTCCTCTCAATGCTACTGGTGACCCTTGTCAAACATAAACAAAGCTGGACACTAGTTAGAGTGATCAGGACAGATTTTAGTCTGCAATATATTATTGTGTTATGGAATGCAAGTTTGTGTGCACTATGCACAGTGATGCCAAATACCAAAACGTTGGAGTTTGGAACAGAGAAGGGTTTATCACAGGGCTATGAAAGGAGACAGGTGGCTCATGTTCCCAAAACCTCAAACGGTATAAACAAAGCACTTTTAAAGGTAAGGTGGCGAAGGGCACCGTTAGTTGTAGCAAACTTCTGAGTGTCGAATCCTTTTTTCTTGCAGCTGTTTGCATAGGTCAGGTCAGGATGTTCCTGCAAACCTCCAACAAGATAAATGTTATTTTCTGTTCTGCAACATTCTGTATCTATATGGATGGACTCTTAAAGGTTAGAGCCCTGAGGATACGCTATCTTGCGTATTTCAGTCTACAGGCAACATTCTTTTACAAAAGGTGCAGAGCCAGCATGACTAAGCAAAGGCAATGGAGCACAAGGGTGAAAATAAAAAGAACAGATCTAATATGGAGTCAGATTTGTTCTTCTCTATTACAATTTTAATAGGGAACAAAGTTCAGCATGAACTGAATTCAACTTTGATTTGTACAGAAGTGACTGGGCATTATAAAGAAAAGATAAAGGATTAGGGAAGCAGAAGAGTGGGGTCTCTGTGGAGTCAGGGAAGTGGAAATTTACAAAAAGCAGGAAGTGAGGGTTGGTCATGGGAAACCCATCTGGGTTTGTCAAGTGGCACTTATGGAAGTTAGGCTCCTCCCTTCCCAGAGAAGCTGGAGCCAGGCTCCATCTCCCAGCATAGGCTGGGACAAACAGTAAATTCTTCTGGCAGCCCTGAGTTTTCTCCGGCAGGCACTTTAAGGGTGTGTAGAGTGATCCTCGGGATGTAGCTGTAAATAAACATTTAATCTTTATAACCCAAGTTTAAGGCCTAGGGGAGTAATTTCTAATTACTAGCAGTACTACTTGGCTAAGGTAACAAGCCAAGTATTTGTTTGTGAGTTAATTGGGACCACTCAGTATCTTTAAACCTCAGCTCTTTTCAGAGATGTTCCTTTTGGACATATTATACTTGATATTTCTAACCATTTAAATAAAGTTAACAAAAAATAAATATTAATTCTATTTCATAATTTTAAGTTATTTCCAATAGATTATATAACATTTTGATTACTATTTTTAAAATATTAAGTAATTTAACAATTTAGATGTGTGTAAAATATTCAGTTAATGGGCCAAAATGTATTTATGTTAACTTCAAAAGGGTAGGTTATTTATCTTATGAAAAGGTGTAAAAATATATCTTTCTGGAAAAAAGGATAATAGAGAAATGCCCGTTTGGACCAACATCTGTAAGAAAGTAAAAAATGGTTTCAAAATTTGCAGTAAGTTACTTAAATATATACATATATACTATGGTTAGTCTTGATTCTCTTGATGCTCAAGGCTCTGTCAATATGAAAGGTACATCTTACAAATGAATTCCTTTTGGCCAAAAGCAAGTGAATGTGTAAAATCAATGGGTAAATAATAAGGTTATGTGATGAACTGGCTGCATAATTTCTCCATCCTTGCTGGTTAAGGAACCTCTAGCTAGAGCACCATGTTTTCAGAATTATACCTCTACTCTCATCCTCTTGCTCAAGAGCATTCTTGCTATACCAGTTTCAATTTCTAAATGTATAATTTGTGATTCTATAATCAGAGTCTTGGATGGGAATTTAAAAAAGACAGTCTTTAAAAATTATCTGCACATTATCTCTTGCATTCAAAATACTTCCTATATAAAAAGTTGCTAATATCCTTCTTTCCTAACTCGTTTGAAAGAAACACTTCTTACTTTTTTTCTACCCAACATTGTGGTGCCAAGAAATATTGGCATGTCATTTAGTGATTTAAAAATAGTGGATTGTATTTGTTTTGTTGGGACCTGGAATAAAATGAGGAAAAATGAGCTCTAATATCAGTCGCCACTAAATAGGTTGCACCTTGGGCTAGTGCCTTAACTTCCATGGACTTTGGTTTTCTATTAATTTAAACCATGGAGATCTTATTCTTGTGATACTATTTTGTAATCAGATGATCAAAATTCCTGATAAGCTGAGCAAACCTTTTCCTTCATAAAATATATATTATTAAGTGAACAGAATATTTTAAAGAAAAATAAACTAACAAAACTCAAATTTTATCTGTCACCCTAATTTAATACTCAAATTACCTGGCAAGAGCCTTCTGCTCAATACATAGTTTTTAAGTGAAATGTGTATTTCTCCAGTTAGTATGTAGAATAAATCTTACAGAGAATTGGAGATTTATATAAATGTCGAAGGGCTAGAAGTGACAGGATTACAGATGTTGCCTTTAATGGGTTTACAGGACTAAGACTTAGAGGACTAAGAAACGTGTTTCTCAGCAGATTTAAAAGCCATAAGCAAAACTCCAGGTCTTCATGTATACACTTCCAGTTGATAGCAGATAGCCAGAATACTCATTCCAAGTGGATTCTGGGAAATCTAGTTTCTAGATTTTGGCACCTGAGGTCCAGGGAAGAATATGGAGAAAAAAAAATCCAGTAGGTTCCATAACTTTGGATATTCATTGTTCATGTGTTCTTTTCTCTACCTATTTACCTTCCAAGCAACCATAAAAATAGTGTTATCTTGCCTCTCTGGCTAACATTATGCATTCATCCTTCTTCCAAATATTTTCTCAGTTTCTCCCCCAAAATGGAGGACTCAAAGTTCTTTATTTAAATTATACTTTTTAAAAATTTATTGGAGTATAGTTGATTTACCATATTGAGTTAGTTTCAGGTGTACAGAAAAATGAATCAGTTATACCTATACATACATTCACTCTTTTTAAAATTATTTTCCCATATAGGCCATTACATAGTATTGAGTAGAGTTCCCTGTGCTCTACAGCAGGTCCTTATTAGTTATCTATTCTACATATAGTAGTGTGTATATGTCAATCCCAATCTCCCAATTTATCCCTCCCCCCCTTATTTCCTGGTAACTATAATTTTGTTTTCTACATCTGTAACTCAATTTCTGTTTTGTAGATAAGTTCATTTGTACCCTTTTTTCAGAATCCACATATAAATGATATCATATAGTATTTGTCTTTCTCTGTCTGACTTACTTCACTCAGTATGACAATCTCTAGGTCCATCCATGCTGCTGCAAATGGTATTATTTCATTCCTTTTAATGGGTGAGTAATATTCCATTGTGTGTTTATACTATCTTCTTTATCCATTCCTCTGTTGATGGACATTTTGGTTACTTCCATGTTTTGGCTATTGTAAATAGTGCTGCAATGAACATTGGAGTGCATGTATCCTTTTGAATTATGGTTATATGCCCAGGAGTGGGATTACTGGATCATATGATAGCTCTATTTTTAGTTTATTTATTTATTTATTTATTTATTTATTTTTTATTTTTTCACTGTATGCAGGCCTCTCACTTTTGTGGCCTCTCCCGTTGCAGAGCACAGGCTCCGGGCACACAGGCTCAGTAGTCATGGCTCATGGGCCCAGTCACTCCACAGCATGTGGGATCTTCCTGGACCAGGGCACGAACCCATGTCTCCTGCATTGGCAGGTGGACTCTCAACCACTGCGCCACCAGGGAAGCCCTATTTTTAGTTTTTAAAGGAACATCTATACTGTTCTCCATAGTGTCTACACCAGTTTATATTCCCACCAAAAGTATAGGAGGGTTCCCTTTACTCCAAACCCTCTATAGCAGTTATTGTTTGCAGAATTTTTGATGATGGCCATTCTGACTAGTGTGAAGTTATACCTCATTGGAGTTTTGATTTGCATTTATCTAATAATTAGTGTTGTTGAGCACATTTTCATGTGCTTTGTAACTGTCTTTATGTCTTCTTTGGAGAAATGTCTATTTAGACTTTCTGCACATTTTTGTATTGGGTTCTTTGTTTTTTGGACATTGAGCCATATGAGCTGTTTGTATATTTTGGAGGTTAATCCCTTGTTGGTTGCTTCATTTGCAAACATTTTCTGCCATTCTGAGTGTTGTCTTTTTGTTTGGTTTATGGTTTCGTTGTGCAAAAGCTCACATTAAAAGGATCATGCACCATGATCAAGTGGGATTGATCACAGTTATGCAAAGGTGCTTCAATATATGCAAATAAATCAATGTGATACACCATATTAATGGATTGAAGAATTAAAACCATATGATCATCTCAATAGATGCAGAAAAAGCTTTTGACAAAATTCAACACCTATTTATGATAAAAACTCTCTAGAAAGTGGGTATATGGGGAACCTACCTCAACATAATAAAGGCCATATATGAGAAACCCACAACATACATCATTTTCAATGGTGAAAAATTTAAAGCATTTCTTCTAAGATCAGGAATAAGGCAAGGATGTCCACTCTTGCCACTTTTATTCAACATAGATTTGGAAGTCATAACTATAGCAATCAGTGAAGAAAAAAAATAATAAGGAATATAAATTGTAAAAGAAGTAAACTATTACTGTTTGCAGATGACATGATGTTATACATAGAAAATCCTACAAAAACTACCAGAAAACAACTAGAGCTCATCAGTGAATCTAGTAAAGTTTCAGGATAGAAAATTAATATACAGAAATATCTTGTTTTCTTATCCACTAACAATGAAAGATTAGAAAGGGAGATACTATCACATCAAAAAGAATAAAATACCTAGGAATAAACCTACCTAAGGAGGGAAAAGAACTGTACTCAGAAAAGTATAAGATATTTATCAAAGAAATCAAATATGACACAAACAGATGGAGAGATATACCATGTTCTTGGATTGGAAGAATCAATATTGTCAAAATGACTATATTATCCAAAACAATCTACAGATTCAATGCAATCCCTATCAAATTACCAATGGCATTTTTCACAGAATTAGAACAAAAAATTACAATTTGTATGGAAACACAGAAGACACTGAATATCCAAAGCAATCTTGAGAAACAAAAACAGAGCTAGAGGAATCAGTATCCCTGACTTCAGACTATACTACAAAGCTACTGTCATCAAAACAGTATGGTACTGGCACAAAAAAAACCGAAATATAGATCAATGGAACAGGATAGAAAGTCCAGAAGTAAACTCATGCACCTCAGGTCACCTAATCTATGACAAAGGAGGAAAGAATACACAATGGAGAAAAGCTGTCTCTTAAATAAGTGGTGCTGGGAAAACTGGACAGCTACAAGCAAACAAATGAAATTAGCATACTCCCTAACACCATACACAAAAATAAACACAAAATGGATTAAAGATCTAAAGGTAAGGCCAGATACTATAAAACTCTTAGAGGAAAACATAGGCAGACACTCTTTGACATAAATTGCAGCAAGGTCTTTTTTAGATCCATCTCCTAGAGTAATGAAAATTAAAACAACAATTAAAAAATGAGAGTTAATCAAAGTTCTATATCCATATATATTTATCTCTGAGTGATAGCTGTTGCTCTTCTAATTTGAACTTTTCCTTTGATATCTTATAATTTAAGGATTAAGTCAGTATCACCACCATCAGTGTACTTTATATAATATTCTGGGAAAGAGTAGAGAGAAAAGGAGTTAACATACCAAGATACATTCATAAAAGTATTCATAGCCATTACACCTTATTTCTGCAACTGTACAAGAATCTGTAATAATTGTAAAGTTAAATGTTCTTCCAGTACCTAGTCCATATTTCCTTAACATTCATCTCATAATTCCATTATCATTTAGTCCTTGAGTCCCTTTTCAAGCATTGGGGTGGCCCAGAGAAAAGACTGACTGGCAGTCACATAATAAATCACCTTATCCATCTGATAATAATAAGCTTCCTTTGCTGTGGATGTCCTTTATTGAACATTCATGTGAGTCATAGATATTCTTATATGTCGTGCTATTCTTTTCTCCAGAACTCCTTGTCATTAATCCTCTAAATCTTGCTTTTCTTGTTCTACACTCTTTGCCTTTGTATTCATCATTCTTACCCAGAGATTCTAGTGCAAGAACAACTTGCTATCACATAGTGTTGCTTTCTATAGGAACTTTATACCAGATATTTACAGGAGATAATTTACTTAACTATTTTTCCATTTGCATACACAAGACGTCCAGGGTTCCATTTTCTGTAATCAGTATGATCATTACATTCTTTAAATCTGACCATCTTAGAACAAATTCTGTTAACTAATATGGCACTGGCTGGTCAGGAAAACAGAAGGCACTTAAGCTATTAAAAGAGGAAGAGGTTTAACTCAGGGAAATATAGGATCACACAGAAGTCAAAAGGCTGAGATATAAATATCATGGGATTCTGCCTTCAGGGAATACTGGGTACTGAGGGAGACCATCTCCTAGGTTCCCACATGCCCAGAAGTAACAAAGTGATACTTAAGTGGTGTTCAAAAATGGATTGAAATCACTTCCAGAGAATAATGGCATCTCTTTTTCCTCTACTTTCCATATGTAACATGTATGATATATATATATATATATATATATATATATATATATATATATATATATATATGAGTATACATGAGCAACTTTTATTGGAGGATATCAAGTTAATCCTGCTGGCAATGAATATATGAGAATTGTAGTTTCCAGAATGTACTTTCCTGGGTTACAGTGGAAAACACAGAATGGCAGAGATGAATCCAAACTTTTGCAAACTGTATCTGACAACCATGAAAAATCTAGCCCAACTACCTCATCATCTTCACCATGTTACCAGGATCTTAGGCAAATATCTATTTGAAAATTATTTTTCATATTAAAACCCTACTTTATTGGTCTTTAAACTAAATATTAAAAAAATATATTTCAAAATTAAACCATGATGAAAATATACTAAAATTTTGTCCATGAAAATTTCTACCTTCATTTCTTTATTAAATTCTAACATTCTCAGAAAAAAATCTTCTTATTTTCCTTTATACATTATATAACCAAAATACATTGTCAACTAAAGAAAGGAATTATTTTTCCTTTTCTTTAAATTATTTTTAATTTTTAATGTACAATATAATAAAGTATTTAAATATACCACATTCCTTGCTTTAAAAAAAAGTTGAAAATTAGGATAGTTTGTGAATAGAGTAACATTACTCTTCCTGTGATATAATATAATTTTAAGATGATTAAGATAATATTTACAGCAGTATTTCACTATTATTGATGCTAGGTTTTATGATGTACTTTAGGAGATGTCTGCCTGACTTCTCAATTTCAATAATTTATTTCCCTTTGTAATTAATGAGAAAATTTGTATATGCTTTGAGACTATGTGACTATCATTTTCCCAAACAACTCTTTATCCGGTGATTTTAGCATCAGATGGTGTTTCTTGACTGGAGAGTCAGTTGATTATTCTTGGTGGATTCAATTGGCATTTCTTTGTTTTCTGAAACAATAAGATGTGGCAGGCTCATCTTGAACTTTCCCTGCTCCAAAAGTGGGGTCATTTAATAGAGAGTATTGTTTAAAAACCAAATTGTGGCCATTGATGCACCTGAGGCAGTTTTAACTTCATGGCTTTTAATTCCTTTCAGTAGATAGAGTTAAATTATATGTATATTTGTCATGAAATAAATCTGATAATTCTGCTAAAACCCATTATTACATGGATCTTCCTCACCATTCTTTACTTCATATTGATGTCTCTTCAACATATCTTGCTCTTTGAAGTAATGCAATGGGAAGAACAATATATATTTTAGTATCTTTACCTATAATTGGAATCTAGTCCTTAGGATATAATACAGACATGTGGCCTGATCTCTATTATATCAATAGCAAGAAGCCCCCAAAAGAAAACAAAAAACAGTGAGTTGGTTCTATATTAAAGGAATCTAAAGAGGTCTGATATCAAATGCAGTAAAGAATACTTGAGAGAAACATGGATTGCAAAAGATAAAAATTAAAGAAACAGATTTGACTGTGATAGAAAACAAATTTCAAATATGAGTCTATACCAGAAAATATTAGTTTATCTTTGTAGTAATAATGGTATAAGTTTATATAGAAAAATTCCCTTTTTCCTGATACTTCATAATACACATGTTTAAGTAATTAGGAGTAAAGTGTCATGATGTCTACAACTTTCATTCAAATTGTTCAGCAAACACACACATACACACATATTTTATAAGAAGAAATAAAGCAAATGTAAAAAATGTCAACAATTGTTAAATATAGGTTATAGTTATGCTGCTGATCTTTGTTCTAAGCTTTCAAGTTTTCTGTACGTGTTAATTTTTCAAAATAAAAAGTTGTAGAAAAAATGATTCATTGCTTTATGTACTAAGGTAAAAAGATACACAATATATATAATTTAGTGAAAGATGCATGCTTTAGAAGAGAGTGTACAATATGCCACTTTTAGTTTAGCAACTTGAAATATGTTAATGACTATATGTTTTCCATATGAATTAGGTATAATCCCTGCCTTCAAAGAACATATAAATAAACTGAGGGAAAAATAAATATATCAAAATCACAAGGTGGCACATTTATTTAGAATTGAATTAGTAATATAGTTGGTACATTTAATTAAAAAATGTCATTCCAGTGTTAGGTTGAAAGAGGTAAGCAAGGCTTTAATTCTAGAAATTAGTGCTTGGGAGAAACAAAAGAGTTATTATATTCTAAATCTAGAATAATAATAATAAAAGCAAAATCATAGGAGTTAAGTATTATATGCTCACTCATTTTAGATGACGAAACTGAGCACATGGAGTTAAATAACTTGTTCAAAATCACACAACAGCATGATAATTCTGGTTGAAGAGTTTGCCTATGAAGTAAGTTCTAAACCACTAATCTTAAATGGCTACATTAACTATTTGCTTTACAACCAACTCACAAATTATATATGATTCAATAGATTCCATTTAAACTATTATTTTAAAGAGAAATCTAAGATTATTATAACTACAGTGAATGAGAACATTTGCTACGATTGGCACACGAAAGTGAAATAAGACATGTGAAAGATCTTAGGTGTCTATTGGAAATTATATATATATATAATGTACAATGAACTAGATAATATGCTTCAAATTATTTGTCATTCATCCTTCAAAGATGTCAGTTTTTATAATGTAAATGTCATGTACACAGTGAGTTCAGTATCTCTCCCTGATGCTTCTATTGTTGAAATTACATGAGTGTGAAAGAAAACATTTATCACATAAAACCTGCTTCTTTTACAATGCTATCTTTAAATCATCATGTTAAACAACTTTCTTAATCACTTTGACCACTAATTAATTAATGGCCAAAGTTTAGAAGAAAACTCAAAATCTGAGCAGCAATATGTATAGCTACTAAGAAAGGAAGTATTCAAAATAGATTCACCCAATATAAACAAATTCTAGGGTGTGAAGCTTAAATGTTTATGACAATTGAAATTATGACAGTTGTTAATTGTTTACTCAAAAACCAACCTCCCTTTCTTCCTGCATGCAAGATAGAGACCCATCTATGAGTCTCTCTTGAATTTTGATGTGTTCATAATAATACATTTTGTCAATGTTCAGGGGATCAGGAACACTCAACTAGCATTTAGTTTGAGTCAGGACAAATTTTGCCTTGGTGTGAAGCTTAAATCTGTACTTTAAGCAGTCTGCAGTCTTCCTTACATAAACCTTGAAACCAGATGCTGAGATGAGACATGATTTTTAGTGGTGCATTGTATGGAATGATGGTAAATTCAACCTCACATATATTCCATAGGTTTGATGAGAGAAAGTTCTATGGATTGTGAATAAATATTAGGAAGATCATGAGATACTCCATAGCTGCGAACATCAAGTTAAAAGATCCAGCAAAGAAATCCTAATAGAGGGAATGTAGAATGTAAAGCAATTGACTTAATATCACCCAAAAAGATAAAGATAAAAATATATTTAAGAGGTCATGAAATAAATATGTGAAAATGGGAAGAAGAATAAATCTGAAATTTTAAGAATAAAAATATGGACATGACATTTTTCAGTACATTGAATGATTTATCAAAAGCTATAGACTGGATGAAGCTGAAGAGAGAATATCTAACTATAAGACAAGATCATGGAAATTTTCTCAAACTTGGTAGAGAAAAAAGAGATAAAAGATTTGACAGTTAATAAATAAATCATTGATAAATGTTCCCCAATATATGTATAATTGGTCTCCATAAGGATATCAGATAGAAAATCTTGCTATAAAATCTCTGATATGAGTAGCATTGATGAATGTACTTAATTTTCCAAAGTTTCAGTTTTATTAACTTTACAATGGATCTTGAATGACAGATACCTCACTAGATACTAAAGGTTTTATACAATGACTGACAATCTTACCAACTCTTCCATTTCTGACATCAGAGAATCTTTTCAAAAGTAACAAAATCCTCTTTATCCACACTTAACCTATGTAAAATGGAAATTTAAATTTAAAAATTTTGGTGTAGTTAGAAACATGTATTTTTATCTTCAGGTTGTTGCAATTCTAAATCAAGACATTTGACTAATAGTTTATAATTCTTATGTTGTTGTTTTCCAAACATTAAAATTTAGTACTCCTTTTTCTCCCCCTGCCCCTACCTCTTACACTCAGGAATGTAGGCATGTATTAGGATACACTCAAATCCTGCAAATTTTACCACTTATGGTCCTAACTACTGGGAGGACACTGCCAATTTGGGTTTACATTGTGGGTGTTTCAGAGATATAGACTAAGCAGAGTCTTTTCAAATTATTTCAGAAAACTCAAAACCATAAGCCTCCTTAGAAGGTGTCCTAAGTGGATTGTGTCTGGCTCCTGTGAATGACATGGGTGGTTTACAAACTACTGTTCTTGTTTAAGAATTGAAAAGTAACTGCACTTTAGATACAAAATTTAGCTGAGAGAATAGTTTTTTAAAAAGTAAAAATATTATGCTCTTGTTATATCATTTAGCACAAAATAATTAACATGTAAACTACAATGTAATCTTTATTCTCAAGATTTTAAGATATCTTTCTTGAATTCTTGAATATGCATTAATCAATTGCCTAATACATTTTAAGATATTGGAAAAATATACTTAAATTTCATGATAGGTCAGCATCCCTTACAGATGTGCCAGAGTAAATCATAAAATTATATTCTTTCTGGAAAACTCACAGGGAGCCCCTTAGTCTCCCCATTTCTCTCCATCTGCCTTTCTAGCCATATTACTCTTGCTGCTGTCTGTTCAACAGCATTTATGGAATTTCTGACCACCTGCTGCTAAGTTCACCCTGACTGCTTCCTCTACTTGGCCCATGGGGGTCTATGCAATGTGCTCCACAATCATGCAGGACACATTCCACAGTGCTTAGATTGTCTGCTTTTGCTCTTTTGTGTGTGTTTATCTGTTTACCTTTGTTTTGGAGTGACTGTGATATTCTTGAGGTAAAGTCTTCACCACATGGACAATTCTCTGTGACTTCTTGGAGAATATTTAAATTTTTAATGGGGAGCATGTGGCTGGGGCTGACTTGGCTTTACTGGTTCTTCTTGCTATGCCTTGTTTGTTTGATATCATGTTTCTTTGATCTGACATTCTTGTTTAACTTTTGTTCTCAATTAAATAGAAAGATTGAATAGATAAGACTCTAGGTCACATATTTGGCTCATTTAGCACGTGCATAATAAATAATACTCCCATGAATGACAGTAAAAATAGAATTGAGTTTTCACTTTATTATAATTAATAAGACTAATTAGGTCATTCATAAATCTCCTTCCAAATTGAACACTATGTCTGTTGTCTGTGAATATGAAATATCTTGTGGTCTGCCTTTGGGGAAAAAATAGAAATGTTTCAAGAATAAGAATATTTTGGAAGAAAGAATAGTCTTAAAAAAACATGTGTCAGGCTTCCCTCATGGCGCAGTGGTTGAGAGTCCACCTGGTGATGCAGGGGATGCGGGTTCAGGAAGATCCCACATGCCGTGGAGCGGCTGGGCCTGTGAGCCATGGTTGCTGGGCCTGTGTGTTCCGGAGCCTGTGCTCCACAACGGGAGAGGTCACAAAAGTGAGAGGCCCACGCACCAAAAACAAAACAAAACAAAACAAAACAAAACATGTGTCAAAGTTGTTGACATTCTCATAAAGGGAAGAGTGGCATGAAACAGATCACTGAGGTCAACAAGAGAGATAGATTCTTGAGAGATTAAAGAGTTCTGATTGATTAAACTCCAGACTTTCTAATACAAGTATATTTTATAATCCTTACTGTGTATGCCAGAAGATTTATGATTTAAATATTCTTCTGCTTAACTGACTTTGGATTTTCAGAGTCATTTATTTGTCAAAAGAAGTAGAATGTACTTACTTACCTATCTTTAATACATTTCTATGCTAGAACCTGAATTTTTTTTGTGTTGGAACCACGTCAAAATTTACCATCCTCTAACATCAATTTTCTTTCTCTCTTTTTCCTTTATAATACATAAATTGAGATACTAATGGAATCTTTGTTCCCAAAATAGACTCATGAGATTATATAAAATGAAACAATTTTCCCTTCCTATCCTCAATACTGCTACCAAGTGTTTCCAGTTTAAAGAAGTGAGTTTACTTGACTATTAGGTGTCAGGTACATCTTTACATTTGGCAGGTGTATCTGTTGCAAAACTTGGATGTACATTCAAAAATGTTAATCAAATATTTTACATGTTTTATTGCCTAATTATGCAATCATAAAATGCACAGCTCATTTTTAGTCTTACATTTAAAAAATGAAGTAAACTGAAAGATAGGAAAGGTAGGGTGGTAAACAAGGCCTGTGCTCTCAACATTGTTGGATTTTTGCACACAGAGTGTTTTTAGTGAGTAAACTTTCATTAATGAGGAAAATTTTCCCCAATAATTTATTCATTTTTAAAATTTATGCATTTATTTATTTATTTTAACTGTGTTGGGTCTTTGTTGCTGTGTGCAGGTTATCTCTAGCTGTGGCAAGTGGGGGCCACTTGTGGTGTGCGGATTTCTCATTGCAGCGGCTTCCTTTTTTGAAGATCACGGTCTCTCGGCATGCGGGCTTCAGAAGTTGTGGCATGCGGGCTCAGTAGTTGTGGCTCACGGGCTCTAGAGCACAGGCTCAGTAGTCATGGCATACAGACTTAGTTGCTCTGTGGCATGTGGGATCCTCCCAAACCAGGGCTCGAACCCGTGTCCCCTGCATTGGCAGGTGGACTCTTAACCACTGCACCATGAGGGAAGTCCCTATTCATTTTTTAAAGCATACACATTTTCTGAGAAGAAAGGTTTGTTGTACTTCACTAAAAATATTCAGTCTTAATATATCCTGCAATGAGCAACAATGCTATTGAACTTGGTATAGTTCACAATTAATTAAAAAAATTTCCATTCTCCTCCTTGGAGATTGTGTTAGTATTAAACAGTTTTCACTGACATTTGGGGGAATTTTTCAATACCTAATATTTTTGAAAAGCAAGTGAAATTCAATCTTAGAAAAAAATAGCAAGCTAAAAATCAGCATATATTTCTTATTAAATTTTGCTTTGGAAGGAAAGCAGATGGTTGGAAAATTAAGGACGTATTCATATCTGGAGGAGCTCAAAGCAAATTCTGAGTAAATGTACCAGCATCCACATCCTTCATTGTAACAATAGCTTTAGGAGAATGATTCAGAGACCTGAGGGGGGTGCACCAAAGATCCTTTTGACTTTTATTTATTGCACAACAGAGAATGACCACAGATGGAAAAGAGAAACCTGTCTTTCCTCAGGGTAAACAATGAAAAAGCCAGAAAATTTATTAGTATTCCATAAGACCAAAAGCTAGTAATTAAATTTAGCCAAAGTGAAAATGAAAATCTTAATATAAGAAATAAAGAGTTCACTTAACAAAAGTATATATATGCACACACATGTATGCAGAGAAATACACACACACACACACACACACACAAAACTGAGCAAGGCTAAAAGCTTCCCATTTATTCAGAAAGTTCCATGTTTTGCTGAAGTAAGTTTTCTTTTTCTTTTTTTTTTTTGCGTTACCAAACTTTGAGTACATAACTGCATTTATAAATTGAAAGTAAGATGCTTATGGTACAAAATGTCCAGCTTTCCTTGTAGAGACAACATGTGTAATCATTTTGTACCTCAGTTTCCAAACGCAAGCATGTTCAACAATTTTTAATACATTAAAAAAAAATCAACTCATAGCTTACCCTGTGTTCCCAAAGCACGTTTATAAAGGTTTAAAAATCAGATATTTTTACACATTGGCATCCCAGGGGTCTGGCATGGTTTGGGTCTTAATGAAGCTGTGAAGCACCTGGTAAACCCATTGTTCCATTTAATTGCTTCACCCTCTTCTTATCTGAAATGGCTATTCTTCTGCATCATGTGTCCCTTCAGACAGAGGCTCTGTGCTTATTTGGCGTCATCATAGGGACATAAGACTCAATTGTGCATCTGAGACATTCAGTGCCTAGAATATATTTTTCTTGGGTGTTAAATTTAGCCAGTACCCTCTGAAAACTTGGCATCTCCCAAGACACTGTCTAGATGTGCTGCCTAGTCTTCTGGAGCTTATGAGACTCACTGTCTTCTGTCTTCTGGTTTGGGAGTCCTCTAAACAGCATCAACACTTTCAGAACATCTTCTAAATCAAGATGCCTAGGCTTTTGTGTGCCATAGACCTGTGTGACATTCTTATGATGCCCATGGATCCATTCGCTTAATATTGTTATAAACTTATTTAAAGAAAAACAAAAAGGTCTATTATATTAAAATACATACAAAATATTATAAACAAATGTGTGATATGATAACATCTGAGTACCTTCATTAGCACATTAACAAATGTGATAGATAAGAAGTGGATCTTTCAACTACAGTGATCTTGAAGTAGTGATAATCATCAAGATTATTTTGAGGTATCTACAACAACTGTAATATGACATAAATATATGTAATTTTTTTACTGACATATAGTTGATATACAATATTATGTAAGTTACAGGTGTACAACATAGTGATTCACAATTTTTAAAGGTTATACTCCATTTATAATTATTATAAAATATTGTCTGTATCCCTGTGTTGTACAATATATCCTTGTAGTTTACTTTATACATAAGGGGAGGTTTTTAGAAGTAAAAATCTGTAATTTCTACTGGTAATAAACTCCTATGTACTGTTATTCCTGTTGAGATTTGTTTTTACATTCATATTGAAAAAAAATGCTAAAGTGTAGTTAGAGCTTATTGAAAAAAAATGATGTAATGTTTTGCATTTATGCTCACAGGGCTCCTAAATTCTCACCTGTGGGCTCCAATTTAAGAATTTACTATTAATATGATTTAGGCTTTTACAAAATGCAAAAAGTATCAGAAAGTTCCTCTTACTTCATTTTGTCACCCTGAAAATACTACCTGAGGCAAAATATCACAAAGCCTGATTTTCTGATGAATCTGTAAAAAGAGAGAATTTCAATATACACAAAAGCCATTTAATAGTTATATATATATATATATATATATATATATATATATATATATATATATAATTGGAATAATATTCAATCCACATTTACCCCCACAAAAAATAATCCTTCTGCTGTATAGCACTAAATTCTGAAAAACGTCAGACACATAGAGAAAAATATGTCTTTAGAAATGGCCGAGGAAACAAACAATATTAAACAATCTTCAATCAGCACAGCACTGTTGCATAAATCCTCAAAAGTCTCATGGGTCTCTAATTTCTTTAAGTTCTTATTTTTCACATGGCTTCACACATAGCTTTTGTAAGCTATGCTTTGTCTCTTCTGTCAGAATCCTTGTCACCTGCTCCATCATATTCTCTCTGTACCTGTATGCCTCTCTGACCATAGACAGGTACCAACGGAGGAAGACTACAACTCCCACTAGGGGTTTGGCATTAGCAAAACCCAGATATACAATCAAGGAGGCCCTTGCATTTTAGTCTTCTCCTTCTGGTTGCACCTCAACTGCCTGGAAATTCAGACTAGGTTCTAAAATGCATTGCAAGGTCCTACAATAAAAATGGCCTTTGGAGTTCAATTTTTGGCTTGCAGTATAAGCATGGTAATAGCCTTGAAGTTCAGAAGCCTCATTTCCGTCTTGGTATTCTACATTCCCTATAATAATCAATGTGACTCTTCTTCCCCACTTAGCAGCATGGAAGGACAGCATCATCACCATGTGGCTTTAAATTTGTAGAGTTCTCACTGAGAGTTCTACACATCACCTTCTAACCTAGGTGAAATGCTATTCTAATTTTCTGTTTAAATTAGCATTCCATGAGAGCCTGTATGATTTTCTCTGAAATGTAGATGGGAGTTAGGCTTGCTGTGCAGTGGAGTGAAGTGTGAGCTATGGATTAGGGTTGGAAAGAGAGAATAAAAATGTCAGAAATAAGAATTCTCAAGCCAAGATCACTTCTCTCCACTGAATATTAATGTGAAGAAATAGAGAATTGATGTTGAGGATATTTTTTAGTGATTAGATATTGACTCATTTCTTGTCATATTAATTGGTTTGAAATCATCACAGAATCAACAGTGGAGGGATTTTTAAAGAACATTTTAAGTGCTTTGCCCAATAGACAATGGAAAGTTTTTCCAAAGATAAAAGTAGAACCAAAGAATGTTCATGTCACTGTGACTGAACTAAGTGTCAATGAATGAGGAAAATGGTTTTGGTTATAGAAGTACTAAAAAGAAAAAAAAAATAAAATAAATGGAGATCCTTTTACACAATGCTAATTGTTTTACCCAAACTAAGCCAAGCCCAATATCTTAGTCTTTAGTCACTTTCTTTTTATTTTCTATAGAATAATTCTTTTTCACCCTCAGACTTCTACCAGTTTTTAACCCAAGTAAGTATAAATGAACTTCCTTTTACATACAAACTTCATTAACTCTAGTCCAAACAGCAAAGAGGTGATGCTGGGCCTATCACAGATGTTTTTGATGGTTGATTAAACAGTGTTTCCATGATATATGTGAAATGCTACAAGCTAACCTGCCAATGGGGCATAAAACAGTCTGCACTTTTGCTTCATAAAAGCAGACACGATGGATGTGGACAATTTCATTTTCAAATTGTGGCTTTGAATTTTTTAATACCAAAAAAATGGAAATAGGATGAAGGGAAATTCACAGAGCACTATTTTCAGGCAAATGTGAGATGTTCTGAGGTGATTATGATTCAGCAGTCATAAAACAAGGTGTCCAAGAAACTACAACAACTAATGAGAAAATCATATGGAAATAGGTCTCTAGAGTTCAAAGTCACATCCTCTGCTCCCAAGTGGTTTCTCCACTCAGCTGGCAATAGTTCCCCCAATCAGTATGTGATTAAACAAAGCTAAAGAATGAACGTTTTAAAAGACTTAATTTATAGCTACTTAAATTGCTAGAAGTAATAGCATTTAAAAATTATGGTGATGATACTGCAACATTTTAAAAATTTGTTATTTCTCCTTAGATAAAACAACCAGAGTTAACACAAGAATATTAAGAACAATTTCATCATCAGTCAATGCATTTTGAAAGATAAGAAAATTAAAGAGAGTTATCACTGTGAGTGAAAAATGAAATCCTTCATAAGTACTACATAGATTCTATTGAATTAAATTGAAAAGAAAAATATAGTGGATTAAATTTTCTATCAGTAATTTTTTAATAAGTTCTGGAAATCACAACTAACATTAATTAATAAATGGCTATAGTATATCTGAAATGGACACTTGTAGTAGCAGAGGAAGCATAAAAATATTTCACTGATATTAAAATAATTTTCATCAGTTATATTCACCAGTAACATTGTCAAGTGTGATAATTTTCAAAATATAGTCATGATATTTTGCAAATAAATCTGTGAGAAGTGCAATGTAAGAACTAAGCACATATTAAAGATATGATAGTATAGAATCCAACATACATTCTGTTTCTTTTCATTCCTTCTTCCTTCTTTCCTTCCTTCCTCCCTCATTTTCTTTTCTTCCATTCTCCCCACTGCTTCTCTCTCTCTCTCTCTTTTTCTATTTAATCCAGAACTACTCGATCAGTTTTATTAGGCTAGGCTCAGTTTTCTGGACTAGTGGTTCAGTGTAATATAAGATAGAATCTCTACCTGTGAAGAACACAATATTGTGGTGGAGAAAGCCTTACAGAAGTATATTTCTAAAATTCTGTGTGCTATATCATGGCAATCTACAGGAAGCTCTTAGACACAGAAAATGGAAGACTGATAAGCTCTGAAGGGCTCAACAAATGATTATTTTAGGTAATGATTAAAACACTGGTTTGAGATGCCTCTAGTTAGTCAGAGGTTTGAAGTAAGACTACTTTATTCAAAGAATTACCAGGAGTTCAGCATTTCCAAAATACCGTGTAAATAAGGACTGATGTTCAACAAAGATGAAAAAGGAGAGAGGCTGCAGAGTATCTGGAAGACAATGGACTAACTCTGACGTGTTTTAGAAAGAGAAATGCATCCAATGACTGGCTTAAGTAAAGGATTCCAGTGGAAGGTCAATTTATTCAAGATGATTATGATTATGAATGGGAACCAAAATCAAAATAAGTGGTCACCTCATACCTGTTAGGTGGCCATGATCTGAATAAAGCTGAAAGAGCAAGTATTGGTTAGGATGTGGAAAACTGAACCCTTGTGCCCTGTTTGTGGGAAAGTAAGTTGGTGTGGTCACTATGGAAAACAGTACTGCAGACCCTCAAAAAAAAATAGAACTATTATATGATCTAGCAATCCCACTTCTGGGGGTATATATTTTTAGATTATTATACTTTATTTATAATATTTTTTTAATTTTCCAGGGAACACATATTAATTGAAGAAAATACTATCTCATAAATGTAAGATTATTAATTAAAAAATAGCTTATCCATAATATAATTGTAAATACAAAATAATTATTTTTACTGAGGCCTTAGACTAATTCCAATCGTTGGTAGGATATACGTGTATCATTATGCTCCTTTTTAAAAACTGAGTTAGAGATACTTGTTACATAATAAGTAATTAGTTGAAAATAAATTTATGGTTATTTTTGGTTATATAATTTTTATAATTATTTGGAGGTCATAACATAATCAACACTTTATTAAATTAGAGTTGTTTCATTGAAAAAATGTTATTTGATGTTTTCTCATCAATCTTGATTAAAAGTTAGTTTTCTAAAGTATCTCAGTAATATTGCTTTCTTAATTTTATATATATATATATATATATATATATATATATATATATATATATATATATAAGAATTTTGCTGTTTTGTGATCCTTTTTATCTTTATAAGTTCTATTTGATTAACACCATACAAAAATATAATTGATTTTGTGTACTTGTTTCTTAACCAGCCATTTATTGAACTTACTTATTAGCTTCAATATATTTTGATTTTCTACTAGAAAATCACATCATTACCAAAAATGATAAAATTAGCTCTCATTTTACATCATTTTATAATTCACAAGTATATATCTTAAGTTACTGAATCATCTAGAACTCTATCAAATTGTGAAATAGTAATATTGATATGAAGTTTTCATATTCTCATTTTATCTGATGCTGACTACATCTAGGTGTTCAACATTAAATATGACCCTAGAATGTGATTTTAAATAATATATATCATGTTGAAGACATATATATTTTAATTACTAATTTTCTAAAAAAATAATCCTTTTTCAAATCAGGAGAGAATAAATTTTTTATTAAATACATTTTATCATCTATTACAAATGGCCAATTTGTTTTATTCACTTGACCAGGACATGCTATTAGATTCGCCAGTGTTTATTTTTGGGGTGAAATGTCATATCTGTGGTATTACTCCTGGTGTCTTACACTTGCTGTTATTGCTGGTACAGTATTGTATTGTTATTTTTCACATGTGATTTTATAATATTTTATTTGTTTTGCTCATCTATATTAATAAAGATTTCCTCATAAATGCATTTCCTCACATTCTTCATTTGCCATGATTTATGTGTCATGAATGTTTAATATATAGTATTCAAATTATTTATTTCATTGTGATTTCTAAGTATTTTAGCATATGTTTTATTTAGTTCTTTATCATTTTCTGTTCACATTTGTATAATACCTATGTGGTTCTTAGTTTATATCTTTATGTTTTCTCTGTTTTCTCAAATTTTTTTTCACTTTCTATGAATCTGGTGTATATTTATTAGTATTATCTAAGAAAAATCACACTCTATGATTCATATTCACATGATCTCTTTGTTTTAAGTGAGAAAGGAATTGTCTAGAATATAATTTTAAATTTACTTGTTATTACATAAGCATAGTTAAGCAGACATCATGCAGTTCTCCTAATAACACATGTAGCTCTCATTAAGATACAGGATAGAGGCGACATTTCTAAGACGTGTGCCGAAATCAGAATATGAACTTAGATTCCCTGGGTCCACTGGTCACATACTTCTGAATCCATGTTCTCAACAATCCTTCTCTCCTTTTAAATGAGCCACTAAAACTGAATTTCATACTCTCTTCTATTATGTCTTCAAAATTGCCCTCATATTTATTTAAAATTCCTGGCTATAATAAATTTAATATTTTGGACCAATTTCCTTCTTTCCTCAGGTTTTTATACCTAGGTAAATGGAGGGAAATAAGAGAGAACCTTTGTGGTAACAGAAAGTATTTCTTGAACCTCTGTGAGGTGAGAGGAGCACTATTCTCAGATGGTGGTTGAATCCATTTCTGTGAAGGATTTGCTTTTCTTGGAGTCTAGAGACAGAAAGGCCCACACACCTACACCAGTGCCAGGGAAACCCGGCCAGTGAAACTGGTGCCCTGGAAGATGACTTTATGTGGCATGAATAGGAGCAAGAAAAATCTGAGTAGTCTGCTGATGTCCGGATTCCTGATTGTCTTTGCAGAGACAGCTCCCAGATCCTTAAGGTGTTTTCCAGTCATCTTCATTTCTTTCTTCTGTAAGTTTTTCCACAGAAATAACACATGAATAAGTTTGGTAAATAATTAGGGAGCCCAAATACTTGGTACCGTTGTGCATTTGACCAAGTCTAAACTCAAGTTTTCGTATTTTCCTTTGCCTTATAATTGTAGGTCTTGACTCTAATTCTAGCCCATAAGAAATAAGTATTTCAATCTAGAAATTAAGAATTGAAGAGCAAACTTGAAGGCAGTAGGTAGCCTTTCCTGAAGAAAGATGCTTTTCTCAGTGGGCTGGACAAAGATATATTGCTGATATTCAGCCAAAACAAACAAACAAACAAACAAAAACAAAAAAACAAAGCTCCAATTTCCTATTTCAAACATCTTATTAGATACCTCCACCTGGAACAGAACAGAGACTCCAGAAACAGACCCACATGTATATGGTCAACTGATTTTCAACAAGGGTAGTAAGACAATTCAGTGAGGGAAAGGAAAATCTTTTCAACAAATTCTGCTGAAAAAACTACAAACCCACTGGGGAAACAATGAACACTGACCCTTACTTCACATAATACACAAGAATTAACTGAAAATGAATGATAAACCTAAATGTAAAACGTAAAACTAGAAAAGGCCTAGAGTTAATCAGACGAAAAAAATCTATTCAATATTGAAGGAGGCAAAAGTGTCTTACAAGGGACACAAAAACAAAATTTCATGCAAAAGAAGATTGATAAACTGAACTTTATCAAAACTTAAAATTTGCTCTTACAAAGATATTGTTAAGGAAATGAAAAGATAATGCATAGAATGGAAAATATTTACAATACATAAATGTGATAAAAGGCTGGTATCCAGAATATACATATTCACATGATCTCTTGCATCTTGCTTTTAAGTAAATATTTATATTTTTCTGAAGTTTTATAATATTTGCTATAAAAATCACTTTAGTAAATTTATTTCACCTTAAATTTGTCTTTATTATAGCATACCTATGCATACATAAAGTGTTTTATGTTTGATTTTTGTCAGATTTACATTTTATTAAGATAAAAATTATAGAGTGAACAGTAGTCTATATAAGTCTACCGTGAATTTATTATTTTTCTTTTAGATAAATTAATTGAAATATACATATGACCTAATTATAATAGTGAACAGTATTAAAGGTCTTGATACAGATCCCAAACTGACTTCTACAAAAGTTAAATAAATTTTATCTTACACAAGCAAAGCATGAGAGTTTCCCTTAAATCATTTAGTCACATTTTATTACGATTTATAACAATTTTTGCAAGTTGAAGAGGTCAAGGAGATAAGTTTTGTTCTAGTTAGTATTACTTGAATTATAAATGAAGTCAAAAATAGTTTATTAAATTTTTCTATTTATTCCTTTCTGAATTTTCATTTTGCACCTTAGTTGTCTTTTTGTTAGTGTACCTTCTTTAGGAACTAACCTGTTCTCTTTAGGGTAGCATTTACAGAAACTTCAAGGTGGACAGATTCATGCCCCAGTTCTGCAAACATATGCACTACTTTGTGTGGTAGAAAGAGTAGAGACGTGTTATGAAACAAAGCTAATCAAAATGGATCCCTGATATTAACATAATGATGATAAAAACAGGACTTCCCAGAGGTTACTAAGCCCAAAGGATGTACAAATTTCTTCTTTTGACGGCCATGTTTCAAAGTCAAATGGAGAAAGCTAAATGTACTATGAATAAGTCAGGGCTACAAAGAGAAGGGAGCCGAGCTGAGAGGTGGGAAGGGGAGAGGCTGGAAGAGAAGGCAGGTGGAAGAGAGAAGAGGGAGAGATGAAGGCATGATTCCATTATTCATGCTTTGTAGACTTCTGTTTATGGTGCTACATCCACTGCTGCCATTGCAGTTGAAAGAACCAATAAAGAGAGAAGTTCCTCCTGTCTTGAATGAGTTCGACCTGAGTGCCTTATATGTGTAGCAATCAGTGTCCAGAAACTTACAGAAATTGATAACAGAGCAGAATATTGTAAGAGTAAACTGTAAATTGTAGAAAACAAATTTAAACTCTGGAAAGTAGGACAAAAAAAAAAAGGTTTTTCCTATCTGGCTGAAATACTTTTTTTGCAACAGCAAACAAGCTAGATAAATCGTTACCGTTTACATCTTTAAATTTAGATGATACTAGAGGTTTGGGGTGGTGAGAATGAGAGAATAAAAGGCTTAGAATTTGAGGATGTACTGTTTTTTTTGTTTTTTATTATGATTTCAAGCTAAATTATGAAAGCAGAGAAGAAAACATGCATATAGGTTAAAAGAAGTTCCTTCTCCCTTCACCCTACAACAAGAAGGGGCTGGAAGTCAAATAATCGTGAACTTTGCAGAAATGAAAAAAATCTGACTCCTTTATGCAAAACTGCATCTATTACAAAGGCAGTTTACAGAGAAGCTGAGCATAAGAGAAGAATAATAATTAGGACCAGAGAAGTGGAAGATGCCTGACCCTGAGAGACCCCGTGAACCACAGCTACAGAACATTTTTGGATATAGCTTGGAGGAACATAGTTCATATTACCCTCAGGCATTTACAAAGATGGAAGCCATAATTTTGAGGGCTAGAGATCTGAGTGTTACCTGCTGTTGAATTATGAATTTTTCAGGGCAATGTCAACATTCAAATATCATACGAAGATAAGATTACTTGCTTAGTTTATGAATCAATAGAGTTGCTAATAACCTCATCTGTCAGTGAACATAATCACATAACCCAGCTAAGCTACAACTCTCAGTGGCAGCCATGTAAGACAATGAATGGTCGTTGTTGATATGGTCAGTGGGCACAGTTTAGGGTAAATAGACTAACGAAAGATTCACTTCACTTCTTGGTAAATTCTTGATATTCCTGTTAAAGGAAAATGTCAACCAGATGTATTTGCCTTTTTTTCCCCTTTCCAAGTGAGAATTGTGTTTTATGTTTGATTTTTGTCAGATTTACATTTTATTAAGATAAAAATTATAGAGTGAATAGTAGTCTATATAAGTCTACCATGAATTTATTATTTTTCTTTTAGATAAATTAATTGAAATATACATATGACCTAATTATAATAGTGAACAGTATTAAAGGTCTTGATACATGTCCCAAACTGACTTCTTGAGAATTGTTATGTTGGTGATTCCGTTTTCATTCAACTATTTTACACTGGATGGATTAATTTTTGTTAAGAAGAGTAATAACTCGATACTTAAAGAGGAATTAGAATTTGATTTCTAGATATAATTTTGAGGTGTATATTTTTGGAGAGGGGTAAATTTTAATCTTTTTCTTTTTTAAGAAAGAAGGGAATGACTTTGTGATAGATATTTATTTTTTTTAATTCTATTTAAGGGAAAAAGAGTGCATTTCCAAAGGAAAGATTTTTGAGACCAGACTCTCCACAACTCTATGTGACCCTGCCAGAATTTTCTCCATATAAAACCTTGCTCTGTACTCAAAATTGGGGATGTACTTATAACTGATATTTTCCCCACTATAGTACCCCATAACCCTGACACAAGTGATTTTTTTAACATCTTTATTGGAGTATAATTGCTTTACAATAGTGTGTTAGTTTCTGCTTTATAACAATGTGAATCAGTTATACATATACATATTTTCCCATATCTCTTCCCTCTTGCATCTCCCTCCCTCCCACCCTCCCTATCCCACCCCTCTAGGTGGTCACAAAGCACCAAACTGATCCCCCTCTGCTATGCGGCTGCTTCCCACTAGCTATCTATTTTATGTTTGGTAGTGTATATATGTCCATGCCACTCTCTCACTTTGTCCCAGCTTACCCTTCACCCTCCCCATATCCTCAAGTCCATTCTCTAGTAGGTCTGTGTCTTTATTCACGTCTTAGCCCTAGGTTCTTCATGACCTTTTTTTTTCCCTTAGATTCCATATATATGTGTTAGCATACGGTATTTGGTTTTCTCTTTCTGACTTACTTCACTCTGTATGACAGACTCCAAGTCCATCCACCTCACTACAAATAACTCAATTTTGTTTCTTTTATGGCTGAGTAATATTCCATTGTATATATGTGCTACATCTTCTTTATCCATTCATCTGTTGATGGACACTTAGGTTGCTTCCTTTTCCTGGGTACTGTAAATAGAGCTGCAATGAACATTGTGGTGCATGAATGTTTTTTAATTATGGTTTTCTCAGGGTGTATGCCCAGTAGTGGGATTGCTGCATTGTATGGTAGTTCCATTTTTAGCTTTTTAAGGAACCACTGTACTGTTCTCCATAGTGGCTGTATCAATTCACATTCCCACCAAAAGTGCAAGAGTGTTCCCTTTTCTCCACACCCACTCCATCATTCATTGTTTGTAGAATTTTTGATGATGGTCATTCTGACCAGTGTGAGATGATTGTTTTTAACAGTGATCACAGGACATGGCAGAATCTTTCACCAAAATATACAAAAAAAAAAAATTAGAATTCAAAGGGATTGTTTTGCTGGTGATCTAAAACTGGTTCTTATTCCTAATGCATTATCCTCACATTTTACTGGTGCATTCATCTCGTTATTATGATTTCATGTGAACTTTATATTCCCTAACAGAAAACTTTATTTTTTTGTATTTTTACTTGTTCCATCTGTCGAGTTATTTTGGAAATTTTTTATAAAATATCAAAAATTTTCAAATTTTATTTTATGTTTTCCAAAATTTTAACTTAACATGTTCATATATAATTTCACATTCAATTACAATCATATAATCATATACTTTATGGTCAACTTATATATACATTTCTCACCTTGAAAGATGAACTTTTCTTTAAAACACAGTAAAATTTATGTGCTCTTTAAGTAAATGTGAAGTTCCATCCATTAGAAACAAAACCTTTATATTAGCAAGTAAAAGATTTTCAAATTAAATAAAAATTGTCTCATTCTCCTTATCTCACTGCTCTCATACTACTCCAAGTCCTTATAATCTCTTGTCTGGACCACCACCATCATCTTCCTTCTTTGATTCTTGCCCTCCTACATTATTTTCTTATTTTTCCCAGGGTTATTATTATTATTATTTTTACTTATAGTCTTCCCCTGATTTTATACTTAGAAAATAATTATATGGCCCCATTGTCCTCTATGACCTCATATTTAACACTCACCTCACCCACTACTCTAGAACCACTGCTTGCCCTGTTCCCCAGCACCTTTTCATGTCATTTTCTTTGCCTGAAATACTGCATCTCTACCACCACACAAATCCCTGCACTGCTACTAAGCAGTTATCATCTCATAAATCAGGTCAAATATTATTTCCAGAAAGAAGCCTCCTCTGACCTACCAGTCCACTGAGTCCCCCCAGTCTCATAACATTTAATTAATTAAATCAGAAATTTCAGTATCCCTGTTATAGCCAACATTTTCTCATCCAGAACTGCTAAAAAAGTATCACCTCTTGCTACCCATTTCACTAAAATTCACACTCGTTAAACTTCTCAATAACTCCCATCCAATCCATGTAGACTTCCAGATTTTTTCACATAAATACACACACACATACCCACACACACATACACTGTTATCTTCAGACTAGGTTCCTTGCTCTCTGACTGTGATCATTATATACCATATGTGTAATAAATGTATGTTTTGTTTCAATTGATAAGTGTATGTGTTTACATGCTTATGCTCATTCTACTCTTTCTTTGATTTTTACCAATTCACAATGTTTGAACAAGGTGGTTGGTTGGATGGATGAATCTTTAGTTCTATTTAACAAAGTGTTAGTAAACAGTCTTGGAATGAAATGCAATACAAAATTTTAAAAATAACAATAAAGTTGATAATTATTAGTATTAACAAATTAATTGGCAATGTCTTATGGGTCATTACAACATACTGGTGAGTTATAAATCCTAAACTTGAGAATTTCTAGTATATATGTTGAAATTATAAATAATACTTAATGATAAAATTATTAAAGAACTAGAGACTTTGGATGTTTTAAGTGTAATATATATGTGTGTGCGTGTGTGTATATATATATACATATATATATATATTTATATATTCTAAAATTATTTACTTAGCACAGTATGGCTATTATTCGCTTGCATAGAATTATAGAACTGGAAGAGACCACTAATATTATCTACCTCAACTGTATCAGTTTAGAAATATGGAAACCAAGGCTCAGAGATGCTCATCTAAAATTCACAGCTTTGTCTTGTGCAATTTTTTTTCAACAATTTGGATCAAAATAAAGAAGGTATATTTATCAATTTTGTAGATGACAGAAGGCAGAAAAGGAAATAATTTGATGGATGACAAAATTAAGATTCAAGAAGTTTTTGACAGAATAGACTGATGCACAGAATTCAAGAGGATTGTGTTTAACAAGAATAGATATAAACGAACATATTTAGCTTAAAAAAATTCTGCATGTACAAGAATTGGTAAGAACTGGATCCACGGTATTACCTGGTAAAGACTTTTCTTTGATAAATTTTTATTTATTTATTTTTTTACAAACTAATTAATTAATTAATTAATTTTGGCTGCATTTGGTCTTCTTTGCTGTGCATGGGCTTTCTCTAGTTGCAGAGAGTCAGGGCTACTCTTTGTTGCAGTGTGTGGGTTTCTCATCATGTTAGCTTCTCTTTTTGCAGAGCATGGGCTCTAGGCACATGGGCTTTGGTAGTTGCAGCACTTGGACTCAGTAGTTGTGGCTTGTGGGCTCTATAACACAGGCTCAGTAGTTGCAGCACATGGGCTTATTTGCTCTGTGGCATGTGAGATCTTCCCGGACCAGGGCTCGAACCCATGTCCCCTGAATTGGCAGACAGATTCTTAACCACTGCTCCACCAGGGAAGTCCCTGTTGAAGGCTTTTTATTATCCTTTGCTGAATACTAACCAGTAAAGTTATGTGACTTTTAAATAGTGAATGTACTAATTGAAATTCAGTGTCCAATACAAGAAAGATAACCACTGGAAATTGTCCTGTCTAGACTATATTAGGTAGTGTGCATTTCTTGATCTGTATGACCAGTATGATCACTATGACCAGGATGACAGAAACTTCTACATACTGGTTACCTTTCTGAGAGGAGTACCAAGAGGAGTATCATGAAAAATATGGTAACTTAAGGATACTCAGATAATTAAAGGAATAATGCACACTAGGTCTTGAAAACCTGCACTGTAGAGCTACCATGAGAAATGCTGTCAAATAAAGGGGATTCACATGCAAAGAATCTTTAATGTAATCTCTTTTATCAAAAAAAAAAATCAAAGGTTGAAAAGGCTAATGGGTAATTTGGTTGTAATGTAGGGGGTAAAATGAGTCCTGATTAGAAATCAAAAGGACTGGGGTTGTATTTGAGCTCTCAGTTATTTGATATAACATGTTTAAAAGTTACAATATCTATCAATTATTATTCTAGCTACAAAGTGGAGATACCAATATACACCTTGTCTATTTCATAGGTCATGATGAAAGTAAAATAAAATCATAGGTATAGATGTGTTGTAAGTATAATGCAGGTACAACCAATAAGTCTGTAGTAAATTTAATGTAACAAAAGGGAAATGAGAATTGCTGTCTTTAATACAACACCATGGTGGGGCAAAAGCCAAAAATCACATGTCCAGGATGTTCTAAAAGGGGAACCTTTTTCAGATAAATCAATGTACTATATTAAGGGGTAACTGAGATCATTGCCAAGTCTAAGATTCTAATTCCTGAATGGGAGAATTACACATTCCAAAAATATCAAAAGATATTTGATTGTAGATGAATTATTCTTTCAATAAGCAGCCTTAGGCAATTACCTAGACTTCTTATGTCAAATGCATTTGATTGTTCTCCACATTTTGTGACAGCGTAATAATACTTATGATATCATAATTCTGTGTTTATTTGTGAAGACTGGTATTAATATATATCCAGTTGCTAATCTTAGTAATAAAATGAATATGGATAGAAAACTGATTTCTTTGAAATAAGTGACCCTTAGCTACCAAAATCATTTGGATTGAGAGGTTATCAAATTTGGAGTTGATAATTACTTATAATGTAAATATATCAATATCATATTCTCTATTCAGAAACAATCAGACATAGCAGTTTCTCAAAATTTTTTTCTGTGCATCCTCAAACATTTCAGAGTGTGTGTTGTTATTTATTAAATGTAACTTTTTTTTTAAAAGTCTGGGACATATTTCCTAAGAAATGTCAAAGTATATCTTATTTTAGAACTATAAACAGAAATTCCATCCAATGTGTCTCTACATATTCCCACAGTGTTTTTTCTTGTTGTTGTTCACTTACATTAAGTGTGAATCTATAACTGATATTTTAAAATTTGTTCACCATTCCTTGAACTACATGATACGTATGTCAGATGAAATTTTGAGCATTTATACTTTATAAGTTACTGGTCTTAATGTACTATATTTTAACAGAAGTGAAATATTCAACTATGCAAAAAAGTAAAACAGAAAGTTAAAAAACTGTGAAGCAGACATTGTGCCTGCATTTGCAGGCACATTCTTAACCACTGCTCCACCAGGGAAACCCCATATTGAGCAATTTTTAGGATGGTTTTCATGTAGTAGTTTTCACTTAGTGATTTGGCTTTTTCTAGATATGAATAGTGACACTTGTTGCATATGTGATTTCATGAACTATGGTCATTGTATGATATATTTCCAACTAACATATGAAAAAAAAATACCACTGAGACAATATTTTAGCAGGATCTGCAAAATATATGACTTTCAGAAAATTTAATATTTTGGACAAACTTAAAATAAAACAATTATATTTTCCTTTTATATCTAGAAGAGTGTTATCAAATACTTCACATTTTGAAACATACATGCAAACTCATTAAGAAAATAACTAAAATGTCCTTAATTATTTGAGTAAAATGTATATGTATTTAAAATAATATGCCATTTATTATTTCTTTACAGACTCATCTGTATTATTTGTCCTTTGTTGTTATATATATATGCAACGTTTGCCTTCAAAAAATATAAATATTGCTGCAGAAAAGGAAAATTTATTAATGATATAATAATTTGTCAATGTTGGCAAACAAAAAATTGTCAAATTTTAGGTAAAATGTGGTGAGCTAATTTTGTTCTTCCTCCAGTAAATAATTGAAAACATAGACAGAAGACTATAAATATAGTTTTTGAGTTGAATGAAACCAAAATGCAAAACAGGTTCCATTCAAGATTAAAGATTAAGGGTTCTAAACCATTTAGAGAAAGTGGTAAGAGGTGAATAAATGGACTCTGGGGAAATAAACATATAGGTCACGGGGAAAAGAAGAGAATAGAGGAAAAGATAATAAAAAACATTAAGAAGAGGGACTTCCCTGGTGGCACAGTGGTTAAGAATCTGTCTGCCAATGCAGGGGACATGGGTTCAAGCTCTGGTCCAGGGAGATCCCACATGTCACGGGGAAACTAAGCCTGTGTGCTGCACCTACTGAGCCTGCGCTCTAGAGCCTGAGAGCCACAACTGCTGACTCTGCGTGGCACAACTACTGAAGCCCGTGTGCCTGGAGCCCGTGCTCAGCAGCAAGCCACTGCAATGAGAAGCCCACACACTGCAAGAAAATATAGTCCCCGCTCGCTGCAACTAGAGAAAGCCCGCATGTAGTAATGAAGACCCAATGCAGCCAAACAACATCAATAAATAAAGTAAAATATTAAAAAAAGAAAACATTAAGAAATAGTGCCTTTTCATACTTTAAAGATGTTTATTTATATAAGCACATTTCATCCTTTAGTCAAATCACCAGTACATTACATTCCCTTCTGACAACAGCACTCAACCAAAATAAAACCATTAATTTCTTATCAGCTTATATTGCTCAATGTACTTCCCATGTATATAGAAATGGTGTATTTAAGAAAAGGTAAAAATGAAATAAAAACTTTGAAATTTCTCTTTCTATCATGTATCTAATCTTCCTATGACAATGGCTAATACTTGATGGTTAGCACTACACTAAGCCTCAATCTAATTTTACAGAAACCTATTTGGTAAATTTTGCTATTACCTTCACTCTGTGGATGAAAAAAATTACCTTTAATAGACAATTATCAAAATTTACAGAACTGGTTGGTTTCATGGATTTGGAACATGAAGCCAGGTTTTTTGGTTTGCAGACTTGTGTACTGTTCTTTTCAGTCTATAAATAGCCCAAAGCCTTTTCAGTTCGGGAAAGATGTTGCAGAAGAATTGATGAAATCTATAATTTAACAATAGTATATAAATTGTTCCATCAGTTTCTGGCTATTACAACAGGCCAGTGGAGATGTGTTAGAAGGTGGGGCTTGAGCATGTAGCTTCCAATTTGACTATTTTGCTTCAAAACCTGGCTCCCCAACTTACTAGCAAATTGATTTATTTTTGTGTGTCTCATCTCTTCATGTATAAAGTGAGGTAAAATAGTGTCTGTGACTGAAAATAACTGAGTGAGTGCAAAGAATTAATATATGTAAAGCAATTTCTAGCCTGGAATTCCATAATATTTTCAATGTTTATTTAGCTCATAGTAAATAACCAACAGGTCTTAATCTTAAAAATTGGGCCCTGGGCAACTATTGGTATAGATAAATCTGAGAAAAAAAATATTAACAAAGACAATACAATTACTCAAATATGTGTAAGCATTACAGTTTGGCCCCACCCCACTCCAAGTAACTAGTCTGTTTGAGTTGTCTAAATGATAATGGTGCTAAGAAATAAATAGTCAATTCAACACTCACATGGTGTTTCAATTTAGTAGTGCAATTTCATTCTTGGCTTTCATCTGGCTTCATTCCTTACAATCAATAATATCCCTGGGGATATAGAACACATTAAAATTTTAAAGACTTGTACTGAGTTGTGCTTAGCTTTGTAAGTTGGTAGATAATGATACAATTTGTCTTTACTAAAAGTCTTGTTTGAGCATAATGTGTCAGTGTAATAACCACTTAATGTATAAAATAATAGTTAAAGTATATAAAACCTTGATATTCAAGTTTAGAATAGAATCTATTTCCGAGGTTTATAAACTGAAACCTACAAGGTTTAATGGTCCAATCTCTGGATGTCAGTCTTGTTCCATTGCATCATTATTAAACATATCTTTGTTGCATAGTCACAAAATATGCTCTTAAGAAGGGTGGATGGAAGTTAAGATTTAACATGGCCAAAATTTCCTTTTGAGTCTCATAAAAATATTTACCAGTACTTAAAAGATAGTATTTAATTGACTTTATGCGATATTTATAAGGCATAAACATGATAATGATAAATCAAATAAACTATTTTAAGCATTTTTAAAGTTTGAAACAAATGAAATATTAAAAAAAATGAGAAGGTACTAAACCATAAAAGAGATAACAAAGAAATAAGATAAAAGTCCTTCTTTTGACAGTGGAAGTATTTCAGCCTCCAAAATGCAAATAAAATGTACAGTCAAGGAAGATTTTGTTTTCATTTTGAACCCACTCTAACCTCAAGTTCTGGACATTTATGCTGATTATAAATTGCTTAAAATGTGAATTATTAATTTCTGATATTTAATATCTTATGACACTTGGAAAATAATTTGTGCATAAAAATTGCTTAGCAATCATTACATTGAACTCAAAGATATTTGATTAGTTATGATAATAATATCTGCTCATTTATCAAATTTACTTTTTGAAAATCATAACTCTATAACTTCTTGTAACCTCTGTGCTTCCAAGTGAATAGAAGCATGAGTTAGCATACCTGCTCCTGGATATCAGAAGTTTCTTGTGAATACATGGGGGTTCAGTAGCCTGGTTAACCTGTCAGAAAAAAACATTGATGAGAAGCCCTTCATTTTCTATTTCTAATCACAATCTTTTCCAACTCTTGTGAGGGAGATTCCTGAAAAGATATGTGAAATCATTGTAAAATTAAAGTCTAAATTGTTTTTTATTTTCAAAATTATGTTTCTCAGGTATTCAATCTAATTACTGTGTGTCTGGATTGTATTAATTGTTCAACCACTACTAATAGTATAAAGTATTTATGATATAAATGTTGTGAATATAGTGGCATTATTGTTGCTGGTAGTATTATTATTATTACTACTATTGACAAAGGAAAAAAAATGATTATGGCATTTTTCCTAGAAAAATTATAGATATACTTTGTTTATGAGAAATTATTTCCAGAAGTGAGTAAATGAAGTGGTGTATTTATTGTAAGTTTTCTTATACCCATCTCTACAAAGTAATATATCAACACAAACTAACAACAAACTAAGACAACATTAACTAATTTTTAAAATTTAGTTATAGGGAAGTAATACTTGGATTTACTTTTCTTCTAAGATTTGGGTCTGTTAGAATAAAATTGTCTAAACCTCCTCATTGTCATTGTCAAACATAATATTTATGTTTTCTTACTGGGTTTGTACAATTTAAAGACTAGCATGATTAAGGGAATCACTAACTTTCTACCTTTAGCAAATAACATTTTGGTGTTATATTAATGCAAACTAGATATACACATTTTTAAGCCAATGAAATGATTAAACAGGAGCACTGCATACTAATTTACTAGGAGTCCTCTTTTTGGAATATTCATTTACTAAATAATATAGTATCAAGAACAATGGGTCCATTCCTAATTAAGACATATTTTACATAATATCAGCTTGAAAAATATTTAAAATTCACAAAATATTTCTACATGTAATACTTTGTTCTGTCCTTAAAACAAATCTATGAGGTATGCTTTATTACATCTTTGCAATGTGAACTCTTACAGAGACTGCAAGTTTTGCAATGAGGAAATAACAAACTTCTTCTGGGTTCATATATCCTACCATGAAAGTTCTGTTTCATAACTTGAAGGACTCATAATACAAAAAAGAGTACCTCAGGAAAAAAAAAGTGATGAGAAAACAAAAATATCTTAAACATTGGATCGAAAGTTATTATCGGAAAAATTGTTATAGGTGTATTAAAGGATGATTGCTACTTTTATCAAGTCTTTATAAAGCTGTTGTAACAAAGAAGAAAAAAAATAACCTTAAATTTTAATAATAAATATAATTTCCATAGTGAAAAATAATGAAGATATAACCTTATGAATTATATAATATTCAAAATTTGAATGTGGTAATCAATTGTCATATTAATATTAGAAAACAGTAGACATGTTAAAGAGAGTTTTAGAGTCCCATTAATTTTGTTCATATATATATAATTTCCACAGTCTAATTATAATTAATAAAAAAAGCTGTAATAAGTACACTTACAGCTTTATATCTTTAGTTTTTGTGTTTTTGGGCAAAAAGAGTACTATGTGTGTCCCTCCAAAGAAAATTAAAATTTCACTTTTAGTAAAGGCTGTTCACATTATGTTTTTCATTAAGTTAATGTCCAAGAATCCAAAAAAAGTTGATTAATGAGCAAGACAAACTAGCCAGGAAAATGAATTTGAATTAACATCAAGGTGTAAGACCAAAAATGCAATTCACCTTTTTTTTTTTCTTCACTTATTGAATGTGATTGCTTCTGAGGGCATTTTAAAGTGCTGTACACTAAAACTAAAACAAACAAAATTCAGTCAAATTTAGCTAATACTCTCTGAGTGTTTCTTATTTAAAATAAGAAGTGAAAATACCATATTTTCTGAATATGTATACTATTATAACTAATTAGATATTATAGGTACACATAGTACTATATTCTCTAATCTTTGTGTCTGAATTTGGACTACCCTCATTCCACTGAGTTCTGTGCTGAGCTTATGTTTTCTTATTTCTCCCAATTTCATGTTCCCCATAAGTATCACCATCTTGGTACTGGAAATACTCACAGAGGTAGTAGGAAAATGGATTACATTATCACACTGGAAAAACTAGATTTTATAAAATGACAGAGCTTTATTTAGACTCAGAATCTCTGGACATTCATTCTCAAATCTTTCAGTGTCCATTTAGTGGTCCAGCAGTTCCTTGAATTCATGCCATTTGTATTTAACTTTATCCTTTCTATCATCAGTTTACCCAAGTAAATCTTTTCATTGTATGTAATATTTTTTAAAATATACTTTTCTGAAAAGAGTCAGTAGGAATATGTGACAGGTAAATCATTCCTGTAAATAATCATAAAAAACAGTAGTTGTAATTGCAATAATTTTCATTTTACAAATGACATTCATAGATGATAGAAATAAATTTAATTTGCTATACACTTTTTTTATACTTAAAGCTTTGAAGTCTCAATTACTTCCAACAAATTTAGACCATTTTGAAGGTTTAAAATATACTTGAAATATTAAAGTATTATATAAAATATCCACATTTAATCCTGTAAATCAGGGACAGCAGATTATTATTATTTATTTTTATTTTTTGGTAAGGAGCCAATAGAAAATATTTTAGCCTTTGCTGACTGTAAGGTTTCTGTCACAAATACTCAACTTTGTTGCTATAAGACAAAGCAGGCATAGACTAAATGATAAATGAATGGGAGGGGCAACTTTGGCCCACAGGGTGTGGCTTGCTAACCTCTGCTTTAAATTACACATGCAGTTGAGACATATATAAAATTTTAAACCAACATTCCCAACAAACTATTTTCTTTGCATAAAAATATACTCTCACAAAATCTTAGGCAAGTATTATTAATCATAGCTGTTTCAAGTACTCTTTTGTGAGTACTTCAGTGTACTTTTATACTCTGAATTGTGTATAAAATAGCAATGCATTTATTTTTTAAAAACTTCGTTTAAATGTAAGTGGTTTATTGTCCCATACTACAAATTTATTTCTTTTTTTCTTTTCTATAGTAGTGAGAAATTGTGCCATTAAAATATTTATATTTAGAGTTAACAGTTGCATGCTCACAAAACAAGCACCATCAATAATTTTCACCTTGATGCTTTTTATGATAATGCACAGTAATTGGATTCAGCAGTAAATCCAAATGCAACTCTGATGCATTGATTTTCCAAAGAGATCTGTCAAAGTGATGCAGGAAGAAATGAAGCAGTGGCTTGTTGAGGTATATCATGGAATGATCTTAAAACACACTTGAGCAAAATACACTAGGATGTAGATAGTTTGTTTCTTTCAACAATCTTGGTAGTAATACCAGGTTTTTTAACAAGAATAGTTGTCATTTCTTTATTGATCATGATCCTGATTTACCAAGTCAAAATTTAAACAAAAAAATGATCAAATCATATTATCTGAAAATTACAACTTACCCTGAGTTTTGTTTAATATGTTATCTTTTTACTTTATAACCACAGCATACACCATTTCATGTACAGAGTAAAACTAATGTAGTTAATCTCTTTAATTAAAACAAACAAACAAAAAGTATTGTCAAGATTGTGGGTGCTCAGTGGTCCTGGAAGCAAGGGCAGGTCACTGCTTACACCTTCCCTGGAGCCAGTGCAGCCTGCTAATCCTGAGGGTCCCACAATCTGGGGTCAACTTCCCTGGGAGAGCACATATTATGCCTCAAGCTGTAGCAATTTCCTACCAACCTATGGTGCCCCAGGCACTCCCCACACATTCCAGTTGTGACTGCCATGTCCCTCCCCCTCCCCAGCCTAAGTGAGCAAGTGAGCCCTAATCAGCTGCTGCTTTTGCCCCCTCTTGAATGGGTGAGGAACAGACACCGGAGGGTGACCCACATATGGAGGTGGGGCCAAAGCTGAGTCCCACGGTCAGTGCAACCAAAGAAGAGAAAGGGAAATCTCTCCATGAAGCCACAGAAGCAGCGAATTGAATCCCTGCAATCAGCTTGGTAAACCCTGCCTATGTGAAATATCTAAATAGATGAGTGTTCACACAATTGAGGCTGTGGACTTTGGGGTAACTGTGGATTTTGGAGGCAAGTACACATGGGAGTAAGTCCTGGTCAGAGTCTGAGCTGGCCCCACAGAGCCCACAGCAGCTACAGAGACCTACCAAGAAGTATGGGAGGAGCTCCTGAGCAGGCAGGGATTGACTGTAGCTCACTGTAGGGGAAGGACACTGACAGCTGAGGCCACAGGAAAAAAATTACTATTATGTCTACTAGATTTTTAATTTTCTTTCTTTTTTCGTTTTTTGGTGTTTTTTGTGTTATTCTTTTAATTTTATCTACCTTTTTGTTTCTTTTTTATGCTTTCATTTTTAATATATTTTAAATTATTTCCTATTTCTACTGTACTTTTTGATTATTTTGTGTATTTCCTTGTTTTTGATTTTTTTCCTTTGTTTTTATCTTATTTTTAACTATATTTTATATCTTTCTATTTTTACATTGCTTCTTTGTGTTTTAGTATTTTTCCTTTGTTTTCATCTTTCTTTTGTTTCTACATTATTATTTTTTTTTTATTTTTGTGTGTTTGTTCCCTTTTTTAGTTTGCTATCTGTGTTTGATTTGCCTTTGCTTTTTTGATTTAATTAGTTTAGGTTTTACTGTTTGTTTTCTTATTTGGGTTTGTTTATTGTTTTTGTTCTCTCTTCTTTTTTTGTTTCTCTCTTTTTTTATCTTTTCTTTTTGTGAGTGTATGTGAGATTCCTGAGTGTTTTTATCTGTTTAGTTTTGCTTTTACCATTTCTCTTGGAATGTTGTTTGTCAGTTCATTTTCTTCTTTCTTTTTTTTTTTTCCATTTCTTCTGTGCCATAAAGCTAGCAGGGTCTTGGTGCTCTAGCCAGGAGTCAGGCCTGAGCATCTGAGGTGGGACAGCTGAGTCCAGGACAATGGACCACCAGAGAACTCCTGACCCCATGGAATATTAATTCGTGAGAGCTATCCCAGAAGCCTCCATCTAAACACTAAGACCTGGCTTCACCCAAAGGCCAGCAAGCTCCAGTGATGGACACTTCAAGCCAAGCAACTAGCAAGACAGGAACACAAACCCGTCCATTAGCAGACAGGCTGCCTAAAGTCATACTAAGCTCACAGACACCAGAAAACACACCACCAGATGTGGCCCTGTCCATCAGAGGAACAAGAACCAGCTCCACACACTAGAACACAGACACCAGTCCCACACACCAAGAAGTTTACACAAGCTCTGGACCAAGCCTACCCACTTCAGACAGACACCAAAAGGAAGAGGAACTGTGACCCTGTAGCCTGCAGAAAGGAGACACCAAACACAGTAAGTTAATCAAAATGAGAATACATAGAAGTATGCAGCAGATGAAGAAACAAGGTAAAAACCCACAAGACCAGACAAATGAAGAGAAAATATGCAGTCTATCTGAAAAAGAATTGAGATGAAAGATAATAAGGATGATCCAAAATCTTAGAAATAGAATGGAGAAAATAAAAGAAACATTTACCGAAGGCATAGAAGAAATAAAGAGCAAACACTGATGAACAACACAATAACTGAAATTAAAAATACTCTAGGAGGAATCAATAGCATAATAACTGATGCAGAAGAATGCATAAGTGAGCTGGAAGACAGAATGTTGGAAATAACTACTGCAGAGCAGAATAATGAAAAAAGAATGAAAAGAGAGGAAGACAGTCTTGGAGACATCTGGGACAACATTAAATGCACCAACATTTGAATTATAGGGGTCCAAGAAGAAGAAGAGAAATAGAAAGGGTCTGAGAAAATATTTGAAGAGATTATAGTTGAAAACTCCCTAACATGGGAAAGGAAATAGTCAATAAAGTCCAGGAAGCACAGAGAGTCCCATACAGCATAAACCAAAGGAAAAAGATGCTGAGACATAGATTAATCAAAATAACAAAAATTAAATACAAATAAAAAATATTAAAAGCAGCAAGGGAAAGCAACAAATAACATACAAGGGAATCCCCCTTAGGTTATCAGCTGATTTTTCAGCATAAACTCTTCAGTACAGAAGAGAGTGGCAGGATATAGCTAAAGTTAAGAAAGGAAAAAAATTATAACCAAGACTGCACAACCCAGCAGGGATCTAATGCAGATTTGATGAAGAAATCAAAATATTTACAGACAAGCCAAAGCTAAAAGAATTCAGCACAAACAAAGCAGCTCTACAACAAATGCTAAAGGAATTTCTCTAAGTGGGAAATACAAGAGGATAAAAAGACCTACAACAAAAACCCCAAAACAATTATGAAAATAGTAATAAGAATGTACATACTGATAATTACCTTAAATGTGAATGGATTAAATGATCCAACCAAAAGACATACACTGGCTGAATGGATACAAAAACAAGACCCATATATATGCTGTCTACAAGAGACCCACTACAGACCTAGGGACACATGCAGACTGAAAGTGAGGGAATGGAAAAAGAATTTCCATGCAAATGGAAATCAAAAGAAAGCTGGAGTAGCAATACTCATATTAGACAAAATAGACTTTAAAAGAAAGACTATTACAAGAGACAAAGAAGGACACTACATAATGTTTAAGGGATCAATCCAAGAAGAAGATATAACAATTGAAAATATTTATGCATCTGACATAGGAGCACCTCAATACATGAGGCAAATGTTAACAAGCATAAAAGGGGAAATCAAGAGTAACACAATAATAGTTGGGGACTTTAACACTCCACTTTCACCAATGGACAGATCATCCAAAATGAAAATAAATAAGGAAATACAAGCTTTTAAAGATACAGACAAAATTCACTTAATTGATATTTATAGGACATTCCATTGAAAAACAACAGAATACACTTTCTTCTCACATGCCCATGGAACATTCTGCAGGACAGATTATATCTTGGGTCACAAATCAAACCTCGGTAAATTTAAGAAAATTGAAATTGTATCAGGTATCTTTTCTAACCATAATGCTATGAGACTAGTTATCAATTACAGGAAAAAAAAATTGTAAAAAAATACCAACACATGGAGGCTAAACAATATGCTACTAAATAACCAAGATATCATTGAAGAAATCAAGAGGATATCAAAAAATATCTAGAGAAAAATGACAATGAAAATAGGACCACCCAATATCTATGGGCTGCAGCAAAAGCAGTTCTAAGAGGGAAGTTTATAGCAATACCTCTAGAAACAAGAAAATCTTGCATAAAAAACCTAACCTTACACCTAAAGCAACTAGAGAAAGAAGAACAAACAAAGCCCAAAGTTAGTAGAAGAAAATAAATCATAAAGATCACAGCAGAAATAAATGAAATGGAAACAAACAAACAAAAAAAAATAATAAAGATCAATAAAACTAAAAGCTGGTTCTTTGAGAAGATAAACAAAATTGATAAACATTTAGCCAGATTCATCAAGAAAAAGAGGGCAAGAACTCAAGTCAATAAAATTAGAAATGAAAAAGGAGAAGTTACAAAAGACAATGCAGAAATACAAAGCATCATAAGAGGCTACTACAAGAAACTACATGCCAATAAATTGGACAACCTGGAAGAAATGGAAATATTCTTAGAAAGGTATAACCATCCAAGACTGAACCAGGAATAAATAGAAAATATGAACAGACCAATCACAAGTAATGAAATTGAAACTGTGATTTAAAATCTTCCAACAAACAAAAGTCCAGGACCAGGTGGCTTCACAGGTGACTTCTATCAGACATTTAGAAAAGAGCTAACACCCAACCTTCTCAAACTCTTATGAAAACTTGCAGAGGAAGAAATACTTCCCAACATATTCTACAAGGTCACCATCATCCTGATACCAAAATCAGACAAAGATATTACAAAAAAAATGAAAATTACAGACCAATATCACTGATAAATATAGGTGCAAAAATCCTCAACAAAATACTAGTAAACAGAATCCAACAACACATTAAAAGGATCATACACCATAACAAAGTAAGATTGATCCCAGGGAAATACAGATTCTTCAATATACACAAATTAATCAATGTGATCACCATATTAAAAAATTGAAGAATAAAAATCATGTGATCAACTCAACAGATGCAGAAAAAGTTTTGACAAAATTCAACATACGTTTATGGTAAAAACTCTTAAGAAATTGGCCATAGAGGGAACCTACCTCAACATAATAAAGGCTATATATGACAAACCCACAAGAAACATCATTCTCAAAGGTGAAAAACTGAAAGCATTTCCTCTAAGATTAGTGACAAGACAAGGATATCTACTTTTGCCACTATTACTCAACAGAGTTTTGGAAGTCCTAGCCACAGCAGTCAGAGAAGAAAAAGAAATGAAAAGAATACAAATTACAAAAGAAGTAAAATTGTCACTATTTGCAGATGACATGATACTATACATAGAAAATCCTGAGGGAGGGAGGGAGGGAGAAAGAGAGGAAGGGAGAGACAGGGAGAGAGAGAGAGAGAGGGGAGGGATTGAGAGAGAGAGAGAGAGAGGGAGGGAGGGAGAGAAAGAGAGGGAGGGAGAGAGAGAGAGAGAGAGAGAAGTGAGACAAAGTGTGGACAGTCACGTGAGTGCCATAGGTAAGGGAGATTAGGACAACCAACCAACTCCCAACAGTGGTTTCGTAAGTCAACAGTCAGGATTTCGATATCATGATGTCATCAAGCACCAACACTTCTAAAGGGACACAAGGACACACAGGGCTCACTTGGCAGGGCAGTTCAGGACCCTAAAATGACCCTGAAGGCTGAAGCTCAAAAAAGCAATCTTGTTCATCCACGGGGGAAAAATAGCGTTGTCCCACGACATTCAAAAATCGTAAAAAAGAAAAAAAAGAAAATCCTAAAGATGCCACCTGAAAACTAGTAGATTTCATCAGTGAATTTGTTAAAGTTGGAGGATAAAAAATTAATGCCCTGGGCTTCCCTGGTGGCACAGTGGTTGAGAGCCCACCGGTGGATGCAGGGGACACAGGTTCATGCCCTCGTCTGGGAAGATCCCACATGCCACAGAGCAGCTAGGACCGTGAGCCATGTCCACTGTGCCTGCATGTCCAGAGCCTGTGCTCCACAATGGGAGAGGCCACAACAGTGAGAGTCCCACATACTGAAAAATAAATAAATAAATAAAATTAAAAAATGTTAATGCCCAGAAATTTCTTGCATTCCTATACACTAACTGCAAAAGATCAGAAAGATAAATTAAGGAAACCACCCCATTCACCACTGCAACAAAAAAGAATAAAGTATCCTGGAATAAACTTAACTAAGGAGGTAAATACCTGTACTCAGGAAAGTATAAGACACTGATTAAAGAAATCAAAAATGACACAAACAGATGGAGAGATATACTAAGTTCTTGGATTGGAAGAATCAATATTGTGAAAATGACTATACTACCCAAAACAAGCTACATAAATGAAATCCTTTTCAAATTGTCAGTGTCATTTTTAACAGAAGTAGAACAGAAAGGAATCTTAAAATTTGTATGGAAACACAACCCTGAATAGCCAAAGCAAACTTGAGAAAGGAAAATAGAGCTGAAGGAATCAGCCTCCCTGACTTCAGACTTTATTACAAATCTACAGTAATCAAGACAGTATGGTATTGGCACAAAAACAGAAACATGGAACAATAGAACAGGATAGAAAGCCCAGAGATTAACCCACACACCTGTAGTCTACTAATCTGTGAAAAAGGAGGCAAGAATATACAATGGAGTAAAGCCATCTCTTCAATAATGGGGCTGGGAAAACTGGACAGCTACATATAAAAGAATGGAATTAGAACACCATACACAAAAATAAACTCAAAATGGATTAAACACCTAAATGTAAGGCCAGACACTATAAAATTCTTAGAGGAAAATATAGGCAAAGCACTATAGGACAGAAATTGCAGCAAGATCTTTTTTGGCCCACCTCTTAGAGTCATAAAAATAAAAACAAAAACAAATGTACCTAATGAAACTTAAATGCTTTCGCACAGCAATGGAAACCATAAAAAAGAGAAAAAGACAACCCTCAGAATGGGAGAAAATATTGGCAAACAAAGCAGCTGACAAGGGATTAATCTCCAAAATATATAAGGAGCTCATGCAGCTCAATATCAAAAAGAAAACAACCCAATCAAAAATGGGTGGAAGACCTAAATAAACATTTCTCCAAAGAAGACATACAGATGACCAATAAACACATGAAAAGATGTTCAACATCACTAATTATTAGAGACATGCAAATCAAAACTACCTTGAGATATCACCTCACACTGATGGGCATCATCAAAAAATCTACAAACAATAAATGCTGGGCAGGGTGTGGAGAAAAGGAACCCCTCTTGCACTGTTGGTGGGAATGTAAATTGATACAGCCACTGTGGAGAACTGTATGGAGGTTCCTTAAAAAACTAAAAAATATTACTAACATATGACCTTACAATCCCACTAATGGGCTTATACCAAGAGAAAACCATAATTCAAAAAGATACATGCACCCCAATATTCACTGCAGCACTATTTAAATAGCCAGATCATGGAAGCAACCTAAATATCTATTGATAGATGTATGGAAAAGAAGATGTCATACATGTGTACAATTGAATATTACTCAGCCATAGAAAGGAACGGAATGGGGTCATTTGTAGAGATGTGGATGGACCTAGAGACTGTCATACAGAGTGAGTTAAATCAGAAAGAGGAAAACAAACATCATATATTAATGCATATATGTGGAATCTAGAAAAATGGTTCAGATGAACTGCTTTTCAAGGTAGAAATAGAGACACAGATGTAGAGAGCAAATGTATGGAAACTAAGGGGGGAAGAGGCAGTGGGATGAACTTGGATATTGGGTTTGACATATATGCACAAATATATGTAAAATAGGTAACTAATGAGAACCTACTGTATAGTAAGGGAACTAACACAACATTGTGTTAGGTTCAAATCAACAATACCCCAATGAAAAAAATAAAAGAAAAGAAGAAAAGATTGTGTTTGCTTCATCAATTGGCTCACTCTTTTTTTATCTTTGATATAAGAACTTGACTACTTAACATCTCAATTATCCTTAATAGACGTTTGAAAACCACCTGGTGAAGTCAATTAAGTAACTAATATCTGTCAGGTATTACTTGAATTTTTGTTAAAACAAGCAGATTTTTTTTAAGATGACCTATATTGTCTGAATTTAATTTCATGGACTCTCTTATGCTCTAAAAAATAAAAATAAAACAAGTAGACATCAAAAGTTTATTTGATCATCCTAAGCAAACAATTACATTATTTAAGAATACAAGTTAAAAATTATATTTCCATGACATTTAGCCTCAAGGAGATTCATTATAATTTTACTTATAACATTGAAAAGTTGAAAATAATCACATTATCAGAAATAAACAATTGATTAAATAACATGACTTCCCTGTGTTCCATTATTTACTAATACTAAAGATGAAAATTCAATGGCGTGAACAATGTTAAGGATGTAATATAAAGCAAAAAATTACAAAAGAGCAAGATGGGATAGATGGCAATATTTTACATAATACATTGTTAGAAGAAAAAAATTCTGAGTTATTTAAGTTTATGTAGTTGGCACCTCATAAGTGATAAACCCAATGTCTAGCATTTGTGGTCTTAAAAGGTGGGAAAAGGGAGTTATTAAAAGTCTCCAATCTTCTATAACAAACTCTGAAGTTAGGATATCATAATGAAAAGTAACAAATATTTGTATAGTTTTTATTAATAGTCATGTAATCATTTCTTTAACCATTTGAAAATTACTGTTTTCTATATTGTATAAAAGAGGGAACTAAATCTGAGAGATGTTACCAAACGTAGCAAAAGTCGCCTGACAGTAAAATCGGAGCCTAGAGTTAATTTTGCAGAAGACAGCAATTGAAAAACAAAGATCCACATACAAGGGGAACCCAATAAAGATATCAACTGATTTTTCGGTGGATAATTTGCAAGCTAGAAGGGATTGACATGATATATTCAACATACTGAAATGGAAAAGTCTGCAAACTAGGATACTCCACCCAGCAAGCTTATCATTCAGAATTGAAGGAGAGAGCAAATCTTCTCAGACAAGAAAAAAAATTAAAGAGTTTGTCAATAGTAAACTGATTCTAGGAGAAGTGTTATGGGTCTTCTCTATGTGGAAAAGAAAAAGCTACAACAAAAGGATGAATTTATAGAAAGTGAAATATCCCACTGGTAAAGTCAAATAGATAATAAAGGCTCAGGATTAACCACTTAAATTAGTTAGTACAAAGATTAAAAGAGAAAAATTATAAAAATCGACTATAACTATAATAAATAGTCAAGGAATGAAAAGGAAGTTGCAAAATATGACAACAAAGACACAAACTGTAATGTAGTGGAATAAAACAATGTAGATATTTTAGGATGTGTTTAAACTTTATGAGTATCAACTTAAAACATGTTATAGGTTAATTATATAGTTATAGGTTAACATATGTGAACCCCATAGTAACAACAAATCAAAAAAAACACAATAGATAAACAAAAACTAGAGAGAAAGGAACAAAAGCATACTGTTAAAGAAAGTAATCAAACCACAAGGGAATAAACTAACATAATAAAAGTATCAAGAAGAACTACAAAAACAATCAGAAAACAAATAATAAAATGGCTATACATACCTATCAATAATCACTTTAGATATCAATGGACTAAATTATCCAATCAAAATCTATAGGATGGCTAATTGAATGACTTTAAAACAAAGTCTATAACAAAAGACAAAGAAGGGCATTATATAATGACAAAGGGATCAACACAAGAAGAGGATATAACAATTGTTAACATATATGCACCCAGTACAGGAGCACCTAAATTTATAAAGCAAATATGCATAGTCATAATGGAAGAAATTGGCAATAATATATTAACAGTAGGTGACTTTAACACCCCACTTACATCAAGGGACAAATCAAATAGCACAAAAAGTTAATAAGGAGCAGCGGGACTTCCCTGGTGGCACAGTGGTTAAGAATCTGCCTGCCAATGCAGGGGACACAGGTTTGATCCCTGTTGCAGGAAGATCCCACATGCCATGCAGCACATAAGCCTGTCTGTCACAACTACTGAACCTATGCTCTAGAGCCTGCAAACCATAAATACTAAGCCTGTGTGCCACAACTACTGAAACCCACTCGCCAAGAGCCCATGTCCCACAACAGGACCAGCCAGCACAATGTGAAGACTGTGCACTGAAACTAAGAGTAGCCCCTGTTTGCTGCAACTAGAGAAAGCCTGCATACAACAACAAAGACCCAACGCAGTGAAAAATAAACTTATAAAAATGAATAAATTTATACAGAAAAAAAATAAAGAGCAGTGGTCTTAAATGACACATTAGACCAATTGGACTTGATAGATATCTATAAGACATTCCATCCCAAAACAGCAGCATACACATTATTTTCAAGTGCACAAGAACTCTTCATGAGGATAAATCACATGCTAGGTCACAAAACAAGTTTCAACAAATGTAAGAGGATAGAAATTATATCAAGCATTTTTTTCCAAACACAATGGTATGAAACCAGAAATCAATTAGAGAAAGTAAAATGGGAAAAGAACAAACACGTGGAGACTAAATAACATGTTACTAAAAAAATAATGGGTAAATGAATAAAGCAAACATAAAATCAGAAAATTCCTTGAGACAAATGAAGATAAAAACAAAATTTTCCATAATCTATGGGATGCAGCAAAAGCAGTTTTAAGAAGAAAGTTTATAGTGATACAGGCCTACCTCAAAAAACAAGAAAAATCTTAAATAAACAACCTCACTTACCATCTAAAGGAATTAAAAAAAGAATAACAAACAAAGGCCAAAGTCAGTAGAAGGAAGGAAACAATAAAATTAGAAAGGTTATATCTAGAGACTCTAAAAACAATTGAAAGAATCAGTGAAACCAAGAGCTTATTTTTTTTTTTTTTAAAGGAGAAACAAAACTGATAAGTCTTTAGCCGGGCTCATCAAGAAATAAAGATATGGTCTAACTAAACAAAACAAGAAATACAAGAGGCAAAATAACAAATGATATCACAGAGATACAAAAAATTATGAAAATATTACCAAAAATATCTATATGCCAAAATAATTAGACAACATAGAAGAAATGAACAATTTTCTAGAAACATACAATTTTCCAGGACAGAATCAGGAAGAAATAGACAAGCAAACAGATTGAACACTAGTAGTGAAATTGAATTACTAATCAAAAAACTCTTAGCAAACAGAAATCAAGGACTGGATGGCTTCACAGAGGAATTCCACCAAAGTATGAGAAGAGCTAAAACCTATCCTTCTCAAACTATTCCAAAAAAATGAAGAAGGAACACACCTAGATTTATTCTGTGAGGTCACCATTATCCTATTACTAAAAGCAAAGACCTAACAAAACACAATAAATAAAAATAAAAACCATGTTAATATCTCCGACAAATTTAAATGCAAAATTCTCAACAAAATATTAGTGGTTATCATCTGAAGATAGAAAATTGTTGATAATTGAAAAAAGCCTGTTTATCCCAGTATTGTATATGTGTACTCCTGGTATTCAAAAGACACGTTGATATTACTTCTTGGATGTTTCCTGAACTTTTGATCCCATGGCACTTCAAGAGTAATAGCCAGGGGCAGGGGAAATCTCTCTAACTATTTCTCTCTACTTTTATGTCCCCACCCATCTGATGGTCCCATTCAACTCATGGTATCTCTCCCTCCATATCCTTTGCAATATATAACTATGCTTTCATCCCTCTGGTTTGGTTCCCACCATCCTTCTACAGCATGCCTGCATCCTATTTAACCTTCCATTCTTTATGCATCACTTCCTCCATCCTTAAGGTCTCACTGCCAGGTCCTTCTTCCTGACATTTAACTTATCCTGATCTCATTGCTCCTTTATTATTACTTCAGCCCCTAACTCTACTGTCTTTCCTAAACATTCTGAGCTCAAAAGAGTCCTGTGCTTAGGGTTTAATGCTCTGCGGTTGCTGTTGTGAAATTCTTAATAATTTAAGTTTTGCATTGGTATTTTCTAAGTGGAGTCTGAAGACACCTTGGAGTATGCACCAGGGGCTTGGAGCCTCCATTCTTGGGCAGGCGGAAAGTCTCCTGCCACCATCATGAGACTTATTCTGGGCTACGTACATCCCCACACCTTAGTAGCTCAGACCTAACAAGGCCTTTTTCTCCCTGCTCTGACCCAGGGGCCAGGGCTACACTCCCCAGCCTAAGCATGTCTGTGGTCAGGTTAGGGTAATATTAGTGCAGCACTTCTAGTCTTTTTTGGAGGAAGTCATTCAGAGGACATGACTGCTGTTAAACCAGCAAACTGGAACCAGGCAATTGGAGACACCCCTGCCCCTCTTCTGTCCTTGGAATGTATGTTCTGTATGATGCCATAAGAGGCCTTACATAAAATGGCACACATAATGGCTCTATTTTCTGCTTTTGTAGCATTCTTTCAGTCACCAGACATCCAAAATGCCTAGGAAGAGGCCATTTTGCCTTTTGAACCAAGTTGGTGGCCCTGATGATCTCTGAGTTGACTACACAATAGATTTTCCCTTTTGAAGAATATCTTTTTCAGGTATTAAGTCCTGTCAAATCCAAGAAATCCTACAGTCTTCCTTCATTTTGCCCCATTTCCCCCTTCAGTTAAAGGTGGCAGTGTTTCCATTCATATAATCCCACAAACTCTTTATTAAGTGGTTTTGAGCCACATTCTTACTCTGCATTTCAAATTAAGCTGTCTTACTTTTTGCAATGTAGATAGACTAAGAATTTCCCAAGTCCTCAAGTTCTGGTTTTATTTTTCCTTAACAATTCCTTCTTCAATTTATTCTCTTTTTTCAAATTTTACTTTAAGTAATCAAGACAAACCTAGCCACTCTGTCAACACTTTGCTTAGAAATGTTTTTAACTCAATAGTCTCATTTCATCACCCATAAGTTCTACCTTCCACAAAACACAAGAATACAGATCAGCCAAATTCATTGCCACATTATAACAAGAATTTTCTTTTCTCCAGTTTCCAGTGATATCTTCCTCATTTCCACTGCAGACTTCACCAGAATCACCCTTAAAGTCCATGTTTTTAGTATGCACTCAAACCCATTTCCCAGTTCCAAAGTAACTTCCACATGTTAGATATTTGATAAAGCACCACCCCACTTTTTTTTTTTTTTTTTTTTTTTTTTTTGCGATACGCGGGCCTCTCACTGCTGTGGCCTCTCCCCTTGCAGCGCACAGGCTCCGGACGCGCAGGCCCAGTGGCCATGGCTCATGGGCCCAGCCACTCCACGGCATGTGGGATCTTCCCGGACTGGGGTACGAACCCGTGTCCCCTGCATTGGCAGGCGGACTCTCAACCACTGCGCCAACAGGGAAGCCCACCCCACTTTTTAATACCGCAACTTGGGATGTCATAACAAAACACCACAGACTGGGTAGCTTAAGCAATAGAAATTTATTTTTTCATGATTCTGGATTGTGGAAATCTTAAGTCAGTGTGCCAGCATTGTTGAGTTCTGGTGAGAGTTAGTTTCCTGGCTTGCAGAGGCCATCTTCTCACTGTGTCCTCACATGACAGACAGAGAGAGAGAGACAGAGATAGAGAGAGAGCTTAGTTAGTTAGTTAGTTGTCATTTTTTCTTATAAGACCACTAAGTCAATCAGAAGGACCCCACCATCATGACCTTATCTGAATCTAATTATCTTCTCAAAGACCTAGATAGATACTTTGTTGAAGTATATTATATTCATTTTGGGTGTACAAAATTCATTCTAGATTATACTATAATTAATGTTATTACAAAATAATGGCTATATTGCCTGATTCTGTACAATACATCCTTGTTGATTATTTTATACATGGTAGTTTTTGTCTTTTAATCTCATACCACTATCTTGCCCCCCACTTTCCTCTCCCCACTGAAAACTGCTAGTTTGTTCTCTATATCTGTGAAACTGTCTCTCTTTTGTTATGTATATTTATTTATTTTATTTATTTGTTTTTTAAAATTTCCAACCAAAGGGATAGTATAGAGTAGTTGTCTTTTTCTGTATGACTTATTTCACTAGGCATAATAACCTCCAGGTCCATCCATGTTGTAGCAAATGGCAAAATTTTATTCTACATTATGGCTGATTAGTATTCCATTGTATATATATACCACATATTCTTTATCAGTTCATCAGTTGATGAGCACTTAGGTAGCTTCCATATATTGGCTATTGTAAATAATGCATCTGAACATTAGGGTGCACATTTCTTTTTGAACTAGCATTTTCATTTTTTCTGGATATACACCCAGCAGTGGAATTGCTGAATCACAGAGCAGATCTATTTTTATTTTTTTTGAGGAATATCCATACTGTTTTCCACAGTGGCTGAACCAATGTACATTTCCACCAATAGTGTACTAGATTTTTTAAAATTTTTTTCTTCACATCCTCACCAACATTTGTTATTTATAGACTTTTTATCTATAGACATTCTGACAGGTGTGAGGTGATACCTCATTGGAGTTTTGATTTGCATTTCTCTAATAATTAGCAATGCTGAATATCTTTTCATGTACCTGTTGGCTATCTGTATGTCTTCTTTGGGAAAATGTCTATTCAAGTCTTCTGCCCATTCCATCCAACAGCTGAATGCATATTATTTTCAAGTGCACACTGAACTTTCTCCAGAGCAGATTACATGCTAGGCCACAAAAAGGTCTCATCAAATTTAAGAGGATAGAAATTATATCAAGCATTTTTTCAGAGCACAACAGTATGAAGCTAGAAATCAGTTAAAGGAAGAAAAGTGTGCTGAATTTTTCTTGTGTCTATAAATACAAAATAAGATTTCAAATAAATGTACTTTATATTCTGCATAGCACAGTACCCCCCAGAGAATTGTTTATATTCTCACCCACCATCTAAACCAAACAAAAACTGGAAAATTGAAAGCATATATTATCTTAGCACAAGTAACTGACAAAATATTCCACTTTACCCTATTGTTAATTACAGTGTTCATGAACACTGAGCCTTTATGCACATCTGCTGACTCCCTTTGCGTGACAGTTCATTACTTTTCCTAGTGAAGCAGGGGGTAGTTGTTAGATTTTTTGCACATATGAACTCCTTAGAAATCCAGTCCCATTCTTTTATATATAGGATAATACATTTATTTGATCCTCCTATTATTCACTCAATTGCATTGGTTTTGATTATTCATTTAACTTAGCAATAGGTAATATTCTATAAGTTTATGCTTGGGTTTGGAGAAATTATTTTCTGTGAAGACACAGATAGTGAATGTGACTCTCCGATTGTTCAAGTTTCCATATGCATTCTTTGTTCAAATGGAGGAAGATATATATATATATGGCAGCCTCCAAACTTTTAAACATCTTTATGAATCCTTAATTTTTTCCTTTCAACTTTTTACTTGAGTGAAACATTAGTTCAATTTTTAAAAATTCACAATTATAACAGTTTCATTCTGAAACACAAGCTATATAGGGAAGTGTTTAATGAATTCAACTGTTTACATTTTAATTCTGCCTCCTTGATATACATCTTGAGGATCTGTGATTGCCATGTCCAAGTTCACACTGCTTCCTGCACAACAGGCCAATAAATCAAGATACAAGGTTTTGGGGCAAGAAATAGCTACTTTATTTGAAAGCCAGTAGACTGAGAAGGTGGTGCACTAGTGTCCTGAAGAAACAACTTGCCCAAGTTAGAATATAGGTTTCTTTTATAGTAAAAGGGAAAGGTTGTGGTTGGCTGATGCAAATTTCTTGGTACTGGCCAGACCCGAGAGAGGATGTGATAATCCTTTTTTCTTGCAGTTGTCCATGTAAGTCTGTTCACAATGTTTATTCTATGTTTTGTGACTTTTTATCTCTCTATGAGTAAAAAGCATTATACCTTTAAAGGTCAAGCCTGGGCATGTATATCTCAGGCTATAGACAACATTTCTTTACAAAAGTGCAGAGCCAGCATGACTAAGCACAGGCAGCAGGTTAGGGAAAAAATGGTTAGAATTAAAGGAACAGATCTAATAAGGAGTCAGTTTTTTTCTTCTCTAACATAGTTCCCCACTGTCAATGTCCATTTCACAATCTTGTGGGAAAGAAGCGATTATTGTTCTGGCTACTCCCTGCTGAAGGGAGATGATGAGGTGTTGGAATAGAATTGATCAACTTGGGACTGGAAGTATTCCAAGTCCCAGATTGGGCATAAAAAAAAATGTTTGTTTATGGCCGTATCACAATACTTAGACACCACTTGAACATACACAGAAACTTCAGCTCTTGGTATGAGGATCCCCTGGATGCTCTGCCTTTTATTTATATCCAAACTTGGAGATAACTTGATTAAAGTACTCCTTCCAAACAAGTGGCTGTCACCAGTGTATTGAAACAAAAGAGGAGAGCATAAGTCTTCATTACTTATGTGGTAAGAGGCTTGGCTCAAAACAGCAACTTAAGACCTTCTGAGGCACAAGATTAAATCTGCTTTTTTAAATTCTGTCTGGTTTCTGGTGGAGTGAGTTTTTTTTTTTTTTTTTTTTTTGGTGTGGTGAATCCATGGTTTTATACAGGCTAGCTAACTTAACAAAAGAGTGAGTGTTCAGCAGTACCTGCTATGGTCCTGTCCATTCATTGGCAAGCTGATGTTCAGGTCTTTTTTCTCTCCAGTTCTGCTGAGGACTTGATCACCAGGCTGGAATGGGTGCAGGACCATATCAGATGGTTAAGCAGACCTATTTAAAGCAAACTCCTGAACAGAAGTTAGTATAGTGCAGGCAACTGCCAAGTCCTTTAAGACATCTACAGATTCTTCTGCCCAGCAGACACTTAGAAGCCATCTCTTAGTTTTATTGACCTTTTCTTTTGCTTGGACATTATTCCATTTATTTCTACTCATATTATTTTCTTTCTTCTACTAACTTTGGGCTTTGTTTCTCTTTTTCCTACCCCTTTAGGTGGAAAGTTAGATTGTTTATTTGAGATTTTTCTTGTTTCTTGTGGTAAGCATGAATCACTATAAATCCCTCTTAGAACTTCTTTTGCTGCATCCTATAGAGTTTGCAAGTTGTGTTACTATTTTCATTTGTCTCAAGGTGTTTTTTGATTTCCTCTGATTTATTCCTTGACCCATTTTTTTAGTAGCCTGTTGTTTAGTCTTTATGTGTTTGTGTTTTTTTCCAGTTTTCTTCATGTAATTGATTTCTAATTTTACACTGTTTTGGTTTAAAAATATGCTTGATATTATTTCAATCATCTTAAATTTACTGAGATTTGTTTTTTTGGTCTACGTATGATCTATCCTGGGGAATGTTTCATGTGTACTTGAAAACAATGTGTATTCTGACAGTTTTTTTTTTTTTTATGGAATATCCTGTAGAAATATATTAAATCTATCTGGTCTAATGTGTCATTTAAGGTCAATGTTTCCTTACTGACTTTCTGTCTTGAACATCTATCCATTGAGGTAAGTAAGAGTATTAAAGTTTCTTACTATTATTGCATTACTGTCGATTTCTCGCTTTATGTCTGTTAATATTTTCTTTATGTATTTAGGTGGTCCTACATTGAGTACATATATGTTTACAATTGTTATATCTTCTTGTTGGATTTATTTCTTTATCATTATGTAATGTCCACTTTGTCTGTTGTTATAGTTTTTGTTTAATGTCTATTTTATCTGACATGAGTCTTCTTCTAAGACAGCCTATAATGAGAATGTTGGTATGCCCTTAATATTCTTTCAGAGGTCCCTTTATCCTCATTTTTAAAAATTATTTTTGTTTTTGTTTTTGCTGTTCTGATTGGGTAATTTCCACTCTTCTGTCATCTAGGTCACTTATGTGTTCTTCTGTATGACCTAGTCTGCTGTGGATTCCCTTTAGTGTATTTTTCATTTTGGTCATTGTATTCTTAAATTCTGATTGGTTCTTTTTTCACATTTTCCAACTCTTTGCTGAAGTTCTCACTGTGTTCCTCTATTTTTCTCCCTTGTTTAACAAACATTTTTATGACTTTAAATGATCAAATATTGCTTCAAACTCTTCATCAGGTAAATAATTTTTCTCTGTTTCTTTAGTATGTTAATTTTCCCCTGCGGTTTTATCTTGTTCTTTCATACTGAACATATTCCTCTGTCTTCTAATTTTGTTTGATTTTCTGAGTTTGTCCCTTGAATTAGGTGAATGAATAACCTTATTTTTTTCAAAGGAGTGTTTTTGTGTAGGAGCATCCCTATACAGACTGCATGTGCCTGGTGGCTTTGGTGGGAGGAGTGGAGCTGATGTGAAGATGGGCTGGGGATTCTCCCTGTGTGCATTGAAAGCTGATGCTTCTGTGGGGGAAGGCTGGAGTTGGAGAGGCACAAGAGGAGCCTGGCATTGGCAGTGGCTTTTCCCAGGGTGAGATTCAGGCCAGCACCTTGGTGGGGATGTTGGAGCTGTAGCAAGCTGAGGGCTGGGAGACATGGTGGAATTATCCTGGGAGGTTAGTTAGAATGAAAAATTTTCAATCTGTGACTTTTGTGCTGGAACTTGTAGTGAGTAAGTTCGTGTATGTGCCCTTTGAGTGGAGTCTTGATTTTCTACAGACATCCAGATCTCCCAGTCACAAGTCCTGCTCTTTTCCAAAATTGATTAAGGGGGCTCATCTGCCTGCTGCTGATCTCCAGGACTCGGGTGCCCAATGTGGAGCTTGAACCCCTTGCTTCTTAAGGAAGACCTCGGAGTTTTTGATAGTTTCTTCCTCTTTTGGGTTTCCTGCCAGGTATTGGGTCCATATTAGGTTGCTTCTCTTTCTCTCCAACCTATCTTGCCTTTTTTTCTTCTTCTTCCTCTTCTTTATATCCTTGATTGTAGAAGAGCTATATTCTTAGTTGTACAAGAGACCTGCTGGTCTTCAGGTATTTCTCAGAGATTTATTCCATATGTAGTTGCAGTTTTGGTGTCATTGTGGTTGGAGTTGAGCACAGGGTCTTCCTACTCTGCCATCTTGATAATATATCAACATTATCAATAATACCCTATTTTATTGTTAAAATTCATAGCCAAAATTAACTTCCAACTAGTCCACAGAAGGAACCAAATTTCTCCATGGGTTATCACAAGAAAAAAATATTGTAATTTGTCACATGTTTTAAAGCAGTCTTTCTTTCAGTATTATATACATTTTAACTGCCAATCAAAAAAACAGAATCAGTTCCTGTATACGAACTTCTCATGGAGAAAACTTGGCATCAAATTTTGACTAGTTGGGTGGATGTTGAGAAGGCTTGTTAAAAATGCAGAGTCTCAGTTTCCCTCAAGATCCTCAAGTGTTTATAGACATGCTAATGTTTGAGAGGCACTGTTTTAAATCACCTTGAGGAAAAAATTATCTACCTCATCTCTAACTAAGATGAGGACTAATGAATCTTTTGAATTAGTCACCATACCTGGAAATAAGCATGTAAAAAAAGTTGATTTGATTTGTAAAGGTGATCTTTTTTCAATAAACATTTTTTTGATAATGTATATTCAAATTATTAACAAATGAACAGTTGAAAACACGTTCTTATATTTTATGTATACTTGTGTTTAAGATGATATAAAACTTAGAGTTCACACTGATTTAATAAAACTTTAAAAGAGATTATAGTATTCAAATGACATAATTTAATTTAAAAATATCATCTAAAAAATTGTGTTCATACAATAAGATTGATCCTTTCAATGGTGAATCTCAAAAAAATGGTTAGCTATAATTAGGAAGAAAATTTTAAATATTCCATCTTGACCATCACACTATCTTTTCCAGCTTTTCATTATTCAGATCAAGTATCATCATGAAAATGAATTCATCAATGTAACAGAGATAAATGAGCCGACACAGAACAGACAGAACTATCTTCCAGTTCTTAGGAGGTAAATTGTCTCATTGCCCTATTATATCAGTGACAAAAATGTCTGGACTTTATGAACATAGCTTTCCATTTAGTCTTCTTAAAATATTGATGACAAAATGATTTAACCTCAAAAGTAGGTTCAAGGAAGTGCTTAGAAAGTACTTCCAAGGTTGAAGACTGAAGATAAAACTAATCAAATTATCTAAAAGATTTGGATAGTTGATACATGTTAAAGGATATTATTAATGTTAATTTGAAAAACTGTAATTTAAATAAAGCAATTTAATAAGTCACAGTATTCATATTTTACATATAAACTACATACTTGGGAAACATCTAGTAGCATAATCAAACATGTACTATCTGATACACATAATGCATTATAAAGGGTATCCTATCTTGAGGCCAAACTCTATAAATCTTTCAGATTCAGACATGTATGGGCATAACTGAGAAATGGAACATTGAGAGATTACAGATTATACTTTCATAAAGGATTGATATTCTTTCTGGGAGAAAACTTACTTTAAAGGAAGTTGAACATACATTCAAGGAGTTCATTTCATTATCCTAACCTTTGTTGTCAGAAGGGAGAGTGATTCTTGCTATAGCAAGGCACCTGCCATTAGTATATGTCACCTGTCTAGCTTATGGAATTATGTTCAGATCATATAGAATGGCCTTTTTGGAAATCTGTTTAAGTAGAAAATTAATAAAACACTAAAAGAAAAGCAGCAATGTATTGCAACCCGTATAACTGAATGTATTTCAAAAGTATGGGAACCACAGAACACCTCAATAGTTGGGTAGTCAGAAATTTCCAGAACATTTACAGTGGAGAATGGTGAGAGACTGTGGTGAAAAACTAAAGAGAGTCACTGTTCCTTGTGAGAAGGAGATCGTTATAGTTGCAGTGTCTGAGAGAAAGCTCTGTGGTAGCTGTCTCTATTTATATATCAGAGCCAGTAAGAAGAGTGGTTGATTGTGTTTGGTTTGAGGAAGTGTACTGGAAAGTGAATAAAATATAATAATTATTAATATCATGATTAAAATGTGCCCACAGATTGGTTAGACCATTAGAAATAATTTTTAATCATGCTATTAAGAAATAAACTGATTCCTAGTTTATGAATAAAAAAGAGTATTAGATTGTTTCTGAGTGGATCACTATTGTTACTCTGGTGGTAGCTGACTAAAAGGAAACAGAGATAAATTGTCACTTGTACATGTTTGTTATTTATGATCACGTCTCTAACACATAGTTTTGAACACCCAGACACACAGAGACATAAATACAGAGTGATAAAATCAACAGACAGTACAATTCTCAAGGTAAATGTGAGCTATATCCATACTCTGTGCCTTACTGAAATACATTGAATAAAATGACAGGGCTCAGATTTTTTTATATAACAAATGGCACATTTTTGAAAAACCATGCAAAATATGAGACATCCAGTAGTTTGGACATGACCACAGAAAAGGTACAAAAACCAGCCCAGTAAATTTCACATTCAGAATGTCAGAGGAGAAATGGTTAAGACAGCGTCTTTTTTAAATTTTTTCCTCTTAGCCTACCTTCCTAAATTAAAGAGTTTTCTGCTATTGGCCTGTTGTAACTAGTAAAGACATGCAAATTTTTTAAAAGTCCTATACTTATACTTAACCTAACAATGAGTTATGAAAACTGCTTGCTCAACACTAAAAGGTAAAAGGTGAAAACTGAGGGACACCATGTATCCACCAAGGTTAGCAAATAAAGCTAATGTGTGATAGAAAATATTTTTCGAAATTGTATTAAAGTTTCTGCTCTTTAGCTCATATCTCTTACATTTCACACCATGTTTTTCAGCACATTGAAAGCCAGGATTGAACCATTCCCATCAAAAAAACAAACTCGCAGTGCCAGATACTTTACACATAGAGAGTATCCTCAAAATAAACATACAAAAATGTAAGAAGTGTATTATACTTCAGAAGAAGAAATTTCCTGTACTCAGTAAATTAAATGAAAAAACAGACCCTGAAAAAATAATTCCAAATTGAGATACAAGAGAGCTAAATATAGATGAAATTTAACTCCAATTAGCTAAAGCATTAGCTAAAGCTAATCATATTTTTCATTTTCTTTTATTCTTCAAAAAATAAATGGAAGATAAGACAGGACAGAATCGAAAGCCACGTAGAAGTAACAGAATTGAATATTGTGTACTGAGAATGCACTCTTTCATATGAGAAAAATCAGAGAATATTTTCTAGATAATAAAAAAAAAACATAGAGATTAGGAGGAAGAGCACGTCATCACATACACTTTACTTCTTCAGGTGGGAAAGGCAACCTAAGAAGGAAGGGTCCTAGGAAGTTGACTTGTCATCAAGTGCTTTTTTAACTCCTCAAGGAATACTCTAATACTGGAGATGCAGTGTTGGTCTCCTTTCAGAGGCCATTCAGAGGTAGTAGAAAAAGACCCTATTGGTAAGTGACTCCATGCTATTGCACTCATGCATAGCCTCCATCTGCCACCATGACTCCTCTGTCCATTATATTAATTCAGAAGTGGATGATTAAGAGACAAAGTCCTTTAGTCTGTTTGATCGTTCAGTGCTCCTTTCATGATGGGAACTTTCTGGTCAGAAATAACACGTGATAAAAAAAATCTCCACTCTTCATACACATTTCTTTATGTCCACTGACACACTTCTACTCAGGCCTTTGTGTCTTCAACCTTCCAGATCATTGTTTTCTAGAACACTGATGAGATGATTAGACCATTGGCATTGCCTTGGAACCAGTATGAATTTTTTCTGCAGGCCATTTTTTTTTTTTCTGAACAAAGTGGATGGCAAGCTGTCCTATTTGTAGGCAGGAAGGTTTTTCTCTCTTCACTGTCTTAAAGTCACCCTTGAATGTGGCTACGATGCAGGTCTTGTCCATTTTAACTTTGTAATTATATCCATGCAAGCATCTCCAGTATTTTCCTCCTTATTCAGGTTGTTATACAAGACCTTCTGTAGGGCAGTATGTATGAGCTGGGTTAAGGGTGTGTATTAGTTTCCTGTGGCAGATGTAACAAATTACCACAGACTTGGTTCGTTAAAACAACAGAAGTGTATTCTCACTGTTTTGGAGACCAGAAGCCCAAAATCAATTTCACTAGGATGAAAAAAAGTTATAAGCAGAGTTACATTTCCAGTGGAGGCTCTAGAGGAGACTATTCTCTACTCCTTCCAGCTTCTGGTGCCCCCTGTTGTTCCTTGACTCATGGCCACATCACTCCAATATCTGCCTTGATGGCCAAACTGCCTTCTCCTATTCTTTGTCGAATCTTTCTCTACCTTTCTCTTCTAAGGACATGCTATACACAATATAACAATGTTTTTTCATCTCTTCATTTGCTAATAATTGGAATGCATATTACAAAAATACACTTTATCGAGAGAAAGTTTAACTTTATGAAAACAAAGAATTTGGGCTTCCCTGGTGGTGCAGTGGTGGAGAATCCGCCTACCAATGCAGGGGACATGGGTTCGATCCCTGGTCCAGGAAGATCCCACATGCCACAGAGAAACTAAACCCATGCACCACAACTACTGAGCCTGTGCTCTAGATCCCACGTGCCACAACTACTGTAGCCTGTGAGCCTAGAGCCCATGCTCTGCAACAAGAGAAGCCACCACAATTAGAAGCCCACACACCACAACGAAGAGTAGCCTCCACTCGCCTCAACTAGAGAAAAGCCCGCATGCAGCAACGAAGACCCAATGCAGCCAAAAATAAATATAAATAAATAATTTTTATTACATGCTCCTTTACACATATGCTCACCAGTTTGATAAATTTGTCAGTCCTGTTCTTAGTCAGAAGTGAGGTAGACAATTGTATATAAAAGCATAGAAAGTACAAGATGAAAAACAATTACAAAAATTAGACTAGTTTTCTAGGAGCAGAATTATGTGTGCTTTATTCAATGATTGCTTGTTGAGAATCTGCTACTAAAAAAAGGTAAAGTTCTAAGTACAAGAACACACAAAGGTGAATAAAGTTTATATATCACTTACCTTTAAATAATTTATTGGAACTGATTTTATATCAGGGAGTAATGAGTAATAAAAAATGGTTCCTGATGTTTTGAATGATCCCGAGCACTATAATTTTTAAGCAGACAACCAAACCACCACTATAGAATAGAAATTAAGCAGTGAATTTCTTTCTAAGCACATGCTATATACCTAGTTTTATATCAGCTATGTTAAAATCTTAATCATACATATATCCTAACTTTGACATTATTAGGACCTCTGCTTACCCCACAGGACACTCCCTCTCAACAGTAGTTCTGAGCTTAGTGACCAAAATAGTGTGTGTGTGCATGTGTGTGTATGTGTATGTGTGTGTAAAGAGAGAAAAATAATAAAATACAATGTCAGGGAGTCTTAGAAAAAACAATTTTTAAATCTACTATTTATTTTAAAAAGCAAACCAACTGGTAAACTCTTAGTTAGTCCTCTGAATTAAGACGTGATCTTTTAATTCCTGTTTATTTGGTCATTATTTAAAATATTTTAAATATGAAAATAATTTCAATAATATATAAGAAATAGTATTAGAAAAAATGTTATCCTAATAGTTATTAATCCAATTATTATAAATGCAAATAGTTATTAATAACTTGTTATGGTATACAACTTGGCAATAACTCAGAAGAATACTTTATATTTTTGTTTCAAAAACACAATCATAGTTTTGTTTTTATTGACTGGCGTGTATTTAAAACCAAACATATGAAATGATTCATAACCCCAATAAGTATAGTGCTGTAAGTTTAATGCATTCTTTATATTGCTAGTTACTTCCCACGAAGGAGAATGAAAAAGAAAGACAATTAATTATTTTAATTTTTAGTTGACAGTGATGTATACTGCACAAGTTAAGCATTTAATATTGCTTCAGGGATATTTGACATATATTTCAGGTAGAGTTACCAAGATCTGTTTATTGCTGTTTGAATTCATTTGTTCATTTATCATTTATTGAACAATTTCTGACACCACAGCACTTGGAGAATCCAGTCAAGCATTGAATTAAAGAAAATGCTACATTGTGTACCTCTTAATAATGGGTAATAAAGAAACAAAGAAATTCTCTAAGTTTTATTCTATGTATCTGGCAAGAACATAACAGAAATTATTTTCATAATATTCACCAAGGATGGGGTTGCTCTAAGGGTTTTGATTACGTGATTTCCATTTGTGTACTTTGAAGCCATATGTGTAAGGGACATTTCCTACAGCATAAAAAGCACACTATTAATATATTTATAATTAATCTTAATTGAAAGGGTATTATGTACCTGATAGATGCTTAATATTTCACATGTGCAGCAACTTTGCACAACAGATATTACCATGCATATTTAATACTTTTATTTTAAAAACGTCCAAAATAAACAAATTTCCAAAACTTGTATATATTTCACTGCTGTAGATAGGAGTTAAACATAAGCCTAGGGACAAAGCTTATGTTATTGCTATTATCCATACAGCTTCCAGCATGATGAAGATTGCATGTATAATTGTGTTTGTATGTGTGTGTACATGTAAACAAATAATGTTTTAAATTAATTCCTTCCAGATGGAATATCTGAAAGAATAGCTCAAAGAAAGCAAACATTGATCTGTGAAATATGCTGTTCATTTCAAATGTGCATTAGAAATCCAAAGTTTAGTCCTGTTACAGATTAATTAAAATAGCAAGAAAAATTATTGAAATTCTTTTGTACTTACAGGTTGATTTTTTTGTATTTATTATGAAATAAAATTTTCCTAGTGAATTAACCAGATTTGTTTATGATTGAGGATAATTTATTTTATAATATGCACAATTCTACATATATATTAAGCATTTATGCTAAAATCTATCAATGACATGCTGTTGAGTCTGTATTCATATATTTGCTCTCATTAAGTTATATACGTATGCTTTCTTTTCATTTTATCTTTTTAAAATTAGTTTTTAAATCATATTTTCTCAGATTAGATTTATTTATTAAAATTTTACTAAACTTAAAAAAATCATCTTTCAAACAAAATAAGAAACTCAAAAATAAAGCTTCAATATTTCAGGATCAATGGATAGAAATTTGATATGATAGCTGCTGCTCCCAATGAACATATATATATATATATATATATTAAACTATGTAAATATATATATATATAAATGCAACACAAACTCAGTATGTTAGCAACCACCTTGTTCATTGACATTAAGGCAGGATCATGATGACTAATCCAAATCACGAACATCTTTCTTCTCCAATTTTCTGAAAGTCTGATACTGGCTTCTTTGTGTTTCTTGCAATCTCCAAGTATTCTCCAGTCTCAGGACTTAGGGATTTGCTACCTTCTCTGACTGACATTCTTATCTTGGATTTCCACGTAACTTGTTTCTTCATTTACCTCAGCTTCCTGCTTGTGCTACCTTTTAAAAGAGTATAGCAACCCCCTTCCCAACTCTCTCTAGGATCCTCTCTTATGCTCAGTCTTTTTTATCATAGCACATGTAACTACATGACATATTACATATTTATATTTTCATTGTTTTACTGTTTATTGTTCCCTACACAAGAAAGTGAGCTTAAAGCAGCTATTCTACTGTGTAGTCACTGCTACATAGCCACTGTCTTCCATAGTGTCTAGTACATAGTACAAAGCCATTATATATTTTTAATTAACTAATTAATTGCCTACATATATTCTAATGTTTTTTTAAAATTTCACCACTTGTATTTATTAACTTCTGAAGATTTCAATTCTCCCAAAATGAGGTATTTTTTTGTAAATAATACCTAATTGTGATGAATGCCGAATTTATCAAAATTTAATATACACACAATGTGTTAATTTCTAAGCCTTTACAGCTTTAAAAATTACCTTGTCTTTTTCATTTTTGGAAACTTGATGTAAAACTAGAGAATTAGATGCAGTATTTTCCATAGTATAAAAACAAGTTTATCCTGAGTACATTTTTCTTTCAGATCACCTTCAAACAAAGTGTTTTTTTAATTTTCTTTGAAAATATGAAGAATATCTTCCTAATTGCATCATTATTTTATTTTGGCATAATAATGAAATATTTATTTTAGTGACTCTTAAGTAATGCTAACTTGATAATGATTTATGTTAAAGTAACTTTCTTAAAAAAAACAATTATTTTTTATAGTTTAGTCATAAATTACCAATGAATATATAAATGCTTTACACGAGTGACACTTCATTGATATAGAAGAGAAAATTATGGATCGTTATAAGCTTAAAGATACAAATTTTCAGTTTCCTCATAATTGTTTTGTAATTACTTTTTATATTTAAGAGAAAAAAATCTGCTTTAAATTGTTAATAATTTATCCTGTTGCTCTAACTTTAAGTTTTTATATTTGAGTTGACAATGTATCTCATTTTATCTGATGTATTTTCCTATTCCCTTGTATCAGAATGTTTGGGAAACAACAGGAGTTACAGGGAAGCACAGTTCAGATGACAGAGTCCATGATATGAAAGAAGCATAATGTCCAACCCAGTTCTTAGGATACTGACCATGGCAAAAGCTTTCAAACCTCATAGCCAGGCTTTTTCTCCTCTGCTGAATCCTGAAAGTAGAGACATTAGGTTCTGACTTGATAATACTATAGTCAGAAGATTAATAGAATAAGTTGGAATGTATCCTGTAGAATATCAGGTTGTAATTTATAATGAATAAGGTTAGTAAGTTTTGCATTAAATTTCCATTCTAAATCGTATTACCAAATATCAGAACATATTGCATGGCCCAGATTTCGAAGGAAATATGTGTTACTGATTACATACTTACTGTCACAGATTTTTATATGTAAGCCTTGCTCAAGTAAATGATATTTAAAAACATTTTAAGACATTTTGGTATATCTTTGTAATAGTGAAGTTTGTTAAGTATATATATATATATATATATATATATATATATATATATATATATATAGAGAGAGAGAGAGAGAGAGAGAGAGAGAGACAGAGAGACAGAGAGACAGAGAGAGAGAGAGAGAGAGAGAGACGGAGACACAGAGAGACAGAAAGACAGGCAGATAGGCAGAAACCATATTGATGAAGAGAGAAGGGAATTTAGTACACATAGAATATCCTCCCTAGAAAGTCAAATATTTAGTGGAAGATATTTTGAAAGTTTTGTGACAAACACAGCAAAGAATATGGAGTTGTAAAGAGATGTCAAGAATAAATGACAGAAAGATTTTTTGGATACAGTAACCTTTTTTTCCTTGCTATAAAAATATGGGAGGTGATGGCATTGTTAGCTAAGATAAAAAAGTTACCTCATTTTACTTTATTTTATAGCTCTAAGTGTAAAGCTTGAGCAATTTCATGTATCTTAAAGACTAGCTAAAGTGAAAACAATCATCAAAATCATTGTGTAATTTAGCTGTGTGTAGAACCCTTTGTCACTTGTTATTTTGAGAGATGCAATGGCACTTTACAAATCTATTTATGGATTCTGATTATCAAGGGCTATGACATGAATTTGAGTTGAAAAGATTTCTTAATATAAATATTGGTCACGCCCTCCATCATTATGGGGCCCAAGTCATGAGAATAAGGAATTGCATCAAGAAAAGTTTTATGTTATCCCAAAGAACAAATGCATTTTCCGTGTTCTGAATGGAGAGTGTGACTTCTGAATTTGGAAAAAAGCATTTTTAAAAATCACTTTTGCAAATTAATACAATACAAATACCTACAGAAATTTAAATACACAAACCAGGTGTATTCTACTTAGTGCAAATTAATTAATTTAAGTCATTAACAAGCATACACTGTTAAATGATTATGCCTTTCCAGTATGTAGCACAGGTCCAAGATTTCCCAGAAGAAACTTGTTTTGTACTGCAGCCTGTGTTTCGACACCTCTCCACAGAAGTGCTTTCTAGCTCAGTTTATACTGTGTGTTTATATATTCTTTATTGAGGTTCACAGGAATGAGAGAAATGAAAAAAGGGTGGAGGGACTGTTATCACCAAACAACTGGTTGGATGTGGGTCCTGTTCCAGATCATAAATTATTTGCTTGACAAATCTTAACAATTTAGTTTTGGAAAATTGATCTTAGATTCCAGAAGACAATATTCTTGGAGATATGGACATTGTATATCCAAACTGCACTTAAAGACCTGCCTGATTCACAACCTATTCTTCCCTGGAAAACCATGTAAACTGAAAATCTTACTTCGTTATTGTAAGGCAATCTTAATCCATCTATCTTTGTGTGGATTTTCTGATGTGTATAATATCTCAGTAAAAATACACATTGTTTTATAAATGAAGATAGTTCATGCTCAAAATATTTATAGTGAGTACATGATTGGGTACAATACAGATAGTATTTAATCAGGAAAGAGAAACACACTTAATACTTAAAGGGATTTTTTTTTTTGAGCAAAGAATTGTTTAGTGCAGGGCAAGCAAGCAGAATGGTGGCTTGTGCTCAAAAGTACTAAACTCCCCGAAGTTTATTGTGGAGAAGTTTTTAAAGGCAAAATTTGGGGTGAGGGCTGCAGGGTATGTGACTTTCTTCTGATTGGCTGGTGGTAAGGTAACAGGGCAATGCTCCAGGAATCTTGTGTTGAAGTTACCATCCTCCACCTGTATGGGGCCCTTAGTTCCTTCTGATGGAGCCGGGCCTTGATCCTTTCCAAGTGCTTCCAGGGTCCTCCTTCTCCCCAGAACCCCACCCACATTGCTACTGTTAGTGCCAGTCTACATGGGACTTTGGGAATCTCCTCTGCCTGGGGAGAACTTCCAAAAGCAGGTGCAGTTGACGCATCCTCTTCCTTAGCAGGTGGCAGCCCTCTGACTCCTACAGGCATTTTGCTCTTACAAGTATTGGAAACATTTATGATCTAGACAAGAAACAGTAAGGCAACTCAGAAATAAGCAACATGTAATCACCTACCACCACTAGGAGAGAAGGTCAAAGGAAAGAGCTGTTATAATTGGATCCCAAAGGCTGCATTTCCTAAGATGAACCTGTAAGACTAGGGAGTCTGATGAAAGCAGGTGGCATGTGGAAGCTTCAGCCACTGCCAGAGTTGCTGCCCTACATATAGAGGGGCACATATTGCCTTGCAATCTTCTATTATTTCTTCCTATAGTAAAATCTAGCTGGAAGCCAACTGACAAGGGTACCTGGGAAATATTCCTACTGCAGTCAGCCCCTCTGCAATAAACAGCAGAGGAATGGCAAGAAACTGTCATAGGGCAAACAAGTCCAGAAATGGAACAGTCCATCTCCATTACTACTCTGCATACATTTTCCTTTTTCTGTGTGTGTGAATAGTTGTCACAGTACTAACATTTGAAACTGAATACAGAGTTGCACTTGATGTTTATCATTTCCTTTTTTCACTCCCTTAACATTATTTTAACTCTGTTTTTCTTTAGTATCTCAGTTCACTCTTGTTCCATTTTTTAATCTGGTAGCAAAATGTTATTCTTAAGGTATCTGAGTTATTAATGATTCTGCATTTATTATATAGTTCTAGTGTTCCAGTCACCTTTATTACAGAAAATTCACTTAGAGAGTGGTATTCCCAGATTGTCTGAGTTCCAGACATTAATTTCCTTGCAAGCATTTTGGAGCAGCAACTAAATTTTTTTCTTGGTAAATAGTATATATTTCCTGACCAGTAGAGTATAGTGACTTGAGAAGCCTAAAGTGCCCTAGAAACAGTATCAGTTCTCAATTTAATAAGAAAAAAAATCACTATTAATCCCCTGAGGGATTCTTGTTTGGAAACAAAGAAATATGGAACCTCAGAACAAGGTTGCAGAGACAAGAAGCCAAAATTCTCCAAGTGAATTATTAGGTGTAGTAGTAAGAGAGATAATATTCACATACATCTTTGATTTTCTGATATGTATATCCTGGCTTATGATAGAAACAGTACCTTAGACTTGTAACTGATTCAAAAAAGTAGAAGGACAACTCACAAACCTCATTGGATATTGTTTACCATTTGGCACTCTAACTGATTCAGTTAGCCAATCAAATTCTGTTAAGCCAGCTTCTTCTGTATCATGATGTATCAATATATTGTAGGATGATCTGATTATCCACCTGCTCAATACCCAGCCTGCCAAGGGCAGAAGCCAACAGTAACCTAAACACTCAACATGGCACCATTGTTCAGAAAAAAAAAAAAGAAAGAAAAAGAAAAAAATAAAAAATAAAGAACAGGCAGCTCCCTGGTGGCAGCTTAATTATAGTACATCCTTCCATCACTGAAAGTTAGTGACCTGCCATCACTGGAAGAGATGTCACTTGAGCTAGAAAGAAAGGTAGGAAAAGAGAAACATTGGCTTTTATAATCCAGGTTTCTAATCACTTGCTAAAACCCCTCCTTGGTAAAACTCAGTTGGAAACAATGTACCACATACAGAAGACATCCTTAATTCGATATGAAACAAACTTCACAGATATTATTGAATTATTTTCGTGGTCCAGGGAAATGTCCTTCTCTCTTTTATTTTCACTTAAAAAAAATAACAGGTTTATTGAGATGCAATTCACACATCATAAAATTCACCTTTTTTTTTTTTTTTTTTTTTTTTTTTTTTTTTTTTTTTTTTTTTTGCGGTATGCGGGCCTCTCACTGCTGCGGCCTCTCCCGTTGCGGAGCACAGGCTCCGGATGCGCAGGCCCAGCGGCCATGGCTCACGGGCCCAGCCGCTCCGCGGCATATGGGATCCCCCCAGACCGGGGCACGAACCCGTATCCCCTGCATCGGCAGGCGGACTCTCAACCACTGCGCCACCAGGGAGGCCCAAAATTCACCTTTTTAAAGTCTAAAATTCAGTGTTTTTCAGTGTGCTCTTCAAATTGGGTGATTATCACCGCTATGTAATTTTAGAACATTTCATCATCCCCTAAAGAAACTTTGCAACCATTAGAAGGCATCCCCCAATTTTCCTTCTAACCCAATATAACTACTGACCCTATGAGTTTTTCTTTTCTAGACATTTCATAAAATGAATTTGTAGAACATACATGTAGATTTTTGTGAAATATTTCTTTCGTTTAGCATAATGTGTTCATGTTTCACTCATACTGTAGGCACTTGGATTGTTCTATGTTTTTGTTATCATTAATAATGCTATGAAAATTAATGTACAAGTTTTTGTGAGGAAATACATTTTAATTTCTCAGGTTTATATACATAAAAGTAGAATTGATTGGTCATATGGTATCTTAGTCCTTTTGGGCTGTTATAACAAAATATCACAGTCTGAGTAGCTTAAAAACAACATACATTTATTTCTCATGGTTCTGGAGTCTGATAATTCAAAGATAATGGTGCCAGCATGACCAAGTTCTGACAAGGGCCGTCTTCTGTGTTTCAGGTTGCTGACTCATCTTGGGTCTCACATAATGGAAAGGGTTTAGGAACCTCTCTGGAACCTCTTTTTAAAAGGTACTGATATGCTGAGGAAGGCTCTGCCCTCATGATCTAATCATTTCTCAAAGGCCTCAACTCCTTGGTCATTAGGTTTTTAACTTATGAATCTGGCGGGAACACAAATATTCAGACTATAACATATGGTAACTCATTTAATATTTTGAGGAACTTCCAAATTGTTTTCCAAAGCATTTGTACCAGTTTACAATCCCACCAGTAATACATGAAGATGCCAATTTCTCCACATCCTCTCTAACAGTATCTGATTTTTGTTTGCTTGTTTTGTTGTTTCTGTGTTTTTTGCTGTTTTCGTTGTGTTTCTGTTTTTATATATATTTATGTTTATTTTTATTTTTGCCAACCTAGTGAGTGTAAAGTATTTCTCAATGTGCTTTTGACTTCCATTTCCCAAATGACTAATGAAGCTGAGTATCATTTTATGTCCCTCTTGGATGTTTGTATACCTTATTCAGAAAAATGTCCACTCAAATTCAATTTATTAAAATTATAAATTGAACTGTCACTTTTTGTTAGGTTGCAAGGGACCTTTACATATGTTGGATGCAGTTCACTTCTAAGATATATGGCTTACAAACATTTCCTCTCATACTGTAGGTTATTTCACTTCCTCATGATGTACAATGAAGCACAAGTTTCTAATTTTTATGAAGTCCAATTTATCTGTTTTTCTTTTGTTAGTTGTTCTTTTGCTGCCTCTATATACAAAGCCACCAACTAACAAGATCATGAAGATCTACTTCTTAGTTTTCTTCTAAGAGTTTTATACTTTTTGCTCTGACAGTAAGTTTATGGCTCATTTTTGAGCTGTTTTTTCTAAATAGACTGCTTTTTTGTTTGATGTTTTTGTTTTCTATTTTGTTTCTTTGCATTGGTATCTTGCCTCACCATTTGCTGAAAAGACTATCCTTTCCTCATTAAATTTTCTTTGCCTTTTATCAAAAATTAATTAATAATAAAATAAAGTTTTAGTTCTAAACTATCAACTATATTCTCTTGATTTCTATGGCTATCCTTGTGTCATGACCATACTATCTTGATTATTGTAGCTTTGTGGTTTGTTTTAAAATCAGCAAATGTGACTTCTCCAAATTTATTCTCCTCTGTAATAGTTTTGGGTGTGCTGAATTCCTTGCATTTATATGTCTTTTAGGATCAGTTTGTCAAATTCAGCAAGGTGGGATTTTGATAGGTATTGCATTGAATCTGAGGATCATATTGAAAAGTGTTGCCAATGTGATCTTAACAAAGTTATGTCTTCCTAGAAATAGTTTTCCATTTATTTGGGGCTTCTACAATGTTTTGTAGCTTTCAGTGCACAAACTATTTTATTTTATTTTATTTTATTTTATTTTATTTATTTATTTATTTATTTATTTATTTAGTGGTACGTGGGCCTCTCACTGCTGTGGCCTCTTCCATTGTGGAGCACAGGCTCCGGACGTGCAGGCTCGGTGGCCATGGCTCATGGGCTAAGACACTCCACAGCATGTGGGATCTTCCAGGACTGGGGCATGAACCCATGTCCCCTGCATCGGCAGGTGGACTCTCAACCACTGCACCATCAGGGAAGCCCTATTTTATTTTTTGATGCTGTTTTAATGGATTTGTTTTCTTAATTTTATTTTCAGATTTTTAATTGCTAGCATATAGAAATGCAGTTGATTTTGTGTATATTGAATCTTGGATCCTACCTCCTGGCTTAGTCTCTTTATTAGTTTTGTGAGTTGTATATATGCTCTATACTAATATAAATTTATATTTTTAATATAACTTTCCCTCTGAGCACTCCTTTTGCCACATCTCATAAACTGGTTTGTTGTGTGTACATTTTCATTCATCTCAAAGTATTCTTTATTTTCTACTGTAGTTTTTCTTTGACCTGTTGGTTACTGAAGAGTGTTTTGTCTAATTTTCATAAATATCCTTCCCTTCTATATTTTTAATTTCATTCCATTGTGGTCAGAGAAACAACTTGTTTGACTTCAATACTTTAAATGTACTGTGACTTTTCTTTTTTTACTAATTAACATATAGTCTCCTTTGGAAAATGTTCCATTTATACCAGAGAAAAAAATATATTCTGCAGTTACTGGATAGCAGTGAAACACTTTACAGATGTCTGTTAAGTCTCATTGGTTTATACTGTTGTTCATGCCTTATGTTTCCATGCTGGTCTTCTCTCTAGTTGTTCTGTACATTTTGACAATGGAGTATTTAAATCTGCAACTATTATTGTCAACTTGTCCATTTCTCCCTTCAACTGTGTCAATTTTGCTTCAAGTATTCAACATTTCTGTATTTAGGTGTATATAACTGAATGCCTTCCTGATGGATTTACACTTTTATCATTACAAAATGTCTATCTTGTCTCTAATAACAATTTTGTCTTAAAGTTTATCTTATCTGGTACAATTATAGTGACTCAAGCTCTCTTTTGTTTACTATTTCCCTACTATATTATTTTATATTCTTTAACTTTGACTTAATGTATGTCTTTCAAGGGGTAACTTTGAATTTATCTTACTTCATTGAATAACAAAGTTATTTGAGATCCTCAGATTTGTAGATTGATGTTTTTCATAAGATTTGGAAAGTTTTCAGCTATTGTGTCCCAAGTATTCTTTTGTATCTGTTTATTTTTCTCTGGAAAAAGAGCTGGGGAAATGGAGATGAGAATAAGTCTATGTAAAACCACAAAGCTCTCTGTTCTTACAGAGATTCAGCCATTTGGTTTATTCCTTCTATCTGCTTAAGTAACTTCATTTTAAGCTGTTTTTCCACGCTGTCCAATATTTGTGTAATAAAACATAAGGAAACAGGGACTTCCCTGGTGGTCCAGCGGTTAAGACTCCATGCTCCCAATGAAGGGGGCACAGGTTTGATCCCTAGTCGGGGAACTAGATCCCACATGCCCACATGCTGCCACTTAAGACACAGAGCAGCCAAATAAATAAATAAATAAATAAACACTAAAAAAAATAGTTTTAAAGAAAGGGAAACAATTGTTTTTTTGTTTGTTTGTTTGTTTCCAAAAGAGGATAAGTTAGAAAAAAAGTAACATCCAAAGTATATAGAGTTATACAGAAATAATGTTTTTCATCCATTTACATAAAATTTGTTTTTTTAAAAAATCAGAGATTATATTAATTTACAAAAAAATAAATTTAAGTTGTTTCTTTATATAAAAATTACAATTACGGAAAAATTACACTTCTTATTTTTTGTGTTTTTTAACATATTTATGGGAGTATAATTGCTTTACCTTGTTGTGTTAGTTGTTGTATAACAAAGTTAATCAGCTATGCATATACATATATCCTCATATCCACTCCCTCCTGCGTCTCCCTCCCACCCTCCCTATTCCACCCCTCTAGGTGGTCACAAAGCACTGAGCTGATCTCCCTGTGCTATGTGGCTGCTTCCCACTAGCTTTCTATTTTACATTTGGTAATGTTTATATATCAATGTCACTCTCTCACTTTGTCCCAGCTTACCCTTCCCCCTCCTTGTGTCCTCAAGTCCATTCTCTACATCTGCACCTCAAAGCTGTTTTTTTTTTAAGTTAGCTTTTGATAGCAAACAATATTAAACAACAACAAACAACAGCATTTGGTAGTATACCAAATCTCTTTCACACAGAGACATCTTCATGTTTATTGTCTTAGTTTTTATATATTGAAATATTTTCTTTGCCTATTTTCTAATCAAGCTGTATGAACCATGAATTAGGTTTCAAAAACATGATACACACAAACAATTGTCAATTGGTATACATTTACTATTAATTTTGCTTATGTCACATAAATTTTTATTGTTTTATACTGTTTTCTTCTAATTTGTGTAAACCAGGAATTGAATGAAAATTAACTTGAAATTTCAAAACAGTCCATCCCCCTAACCAAATGACTAAGAAATAGAGAAGAATATTTAAAACAAAGTGCTATTTTACAACCCTACAAAGCACTATAAATAAAATGACAGTAATATGGTGATATTAATATTTGGACCAGTTGCTGACTTTAATCAAACAGACAGTTAAATTAATTTTGAAATATTATTTTGCAAAAGGTTCAGGCAAACTTCTCTGTCTTTTTATTATTGTTAATCAAAATGCTTTTTTCTTCCCAAATTTTTTATTATTTTCAGTGAAATAAATAATTCTCTGTCACATGTGCTGCACTTCCTATAGAATTATGTTTATATATCATATTCACAACATTAGAACAACATCAGAAACTATTACACATAGCCATCACCTTGTATTTTGAATTCTTATCTTATAACTAAAATTAATTTATAAATCTAGTTTCATGTCTTAAGAAAGAACTAATGTCTTTCAAATAGTTATGCTTAAATATAAACTTACAAACAAGATGTTGGAGTCAGGGTTCTCCAGTGAACCAGAACTAACAGATAAGTGTCCCTCTCTGCCCTCCTTCTCTCTCATCTCTAGCTCTTATCTATCTATCACCTACCTATCTATCTGTCCATCTAACTATCTATTCATCCATCATCTATCCATCTTTCTATCATCTATCTATCCATCTATCTATCCATCTATCATCTATCTATCTATCCATCTATCTCTCTATCTGTCATCTACCTATCTACCTATCATTTATCTATCTACCTATCCATCTATCATTTATCTATCTATCTATGTATCTATCATCTATCTATCATCTATCTAGTTAGCTAGCTATCAATCCATCTATCCATCTATCTATCCATCTATCTCTCTGTCATCTATCTATTTATCATCTACCTATCATTTATCTATCTATCATCTATCTATCTATCTATAATCTATCTATCCATCCATCAACTATCATCTATCTATCTGTCAATCTATTTATCTATCATCTATCTATCTATCTATCTATCATCTATCTATCTACAGAAATTTATTACAAGGGATTGACTCATGTAATTGTGGAGACTGGCAAATCCAAAATGTTCAAGGTAAGTCAACAAACTGGAGACTCAAGAAAGAGCTGATGGTACAGCTCAAGTCTGAAGGCAGTATGCTGTCAGAATTCCCTCTTCTTTGGAAGAGTTTATTCTTTTTCTTTAGGGTTTCAACTGAATAGATGAGACATGCCCACATTAAGGTCGATGATCTGCATTACTCAAAATCTATTGATTCAAATGTTAATATCATCAAATAAAATAGCTTCACAACAATGTCCAGAGATGCTTGTCCAAATATCTGAGTTCTATTGCCTGGCCAAGTTGACAAATAAAATTAACCATTACATAGGGCCAAAAAATTGTTTTAGACTCTATAAGTACTTTTATTTATCTGGATTATTTTACAAACTCTTCCTTCTAATTGCTTTGATCCTTCTCTATTATTGTCTTTCTCATTTCTAGTCTCCTCTGAAAAAACAGAATAAAAGCACTGAGGGGTCCTTTGATATCTAGTCTCCCACTGAAACTCAATGCTCAGTTTCATTATTTATGAAGAGAGTTAAAAAAAAAAAACTGTGATCTCTAAAAGAAAACTTTTCCAGATCACAAATCATTCTTCATCATGTACCTATTGCCTTATGTTAAAAATCATATAAACTGATGTATATTATTACTGGGATTTTTTTAATATCTTCACCATTCATTCATTAAATAATTTTACTGACCATGTAACAAGTAGTAGAGATGAATAAGACAAGTTGTATTCCCTCAAGGAGATGACAATCAAGTGAGGGATAGAGGAAAATGCAAACACTATAATACAACATGTTACTGCAGTGTAAGAATATTTGAAGAACATAGAAAAGAAGCATATAAGACAACGTTAAGGTGTCCATAAAGGTATTACTTCCATAAGGAGAGGCTAAAGGAATGGTTAGAGATACTCAAAGAGTAAGGCATCACACAGTCCTAGAGACCGGATTTTCAAGAGGAAATATAGATCTACTGGGATTAATACAGGAAAGTGATCCATTTAAATGAAGGTGTAGAAACTGTCTTTCAAGTTTGGTACATAGTAGAGCCATTTTATGGGATAACTGAAAGAGGCTGGTGTCATAATGAAATTTACAGAGAAATACCTGAAATATATAGTGAATACTAGTCATGAAAAATATTCCTTTGAACACAATGGATGAAACTGTGATCATAGAAATCATATATTGGAGTAGGTTAGTTTTTCATTTAGAAAATGGCTTGTGGGCCTTTGATGACTTAGAGCATTCAATCAAAACAAATAAGGAGCTTTGTCAGGTTCAGAAGAAAAACAATTATTAAAAATTTTACTGCTCTGTGATTTCCAAATTTGTAACATTATTTTTATAACTTTGCAGGTATCTCACTGTGATCTTAATATTTAACTCTCATTGGCTGCTCATATGACACAAGGATTTCATACACTGCTATCCTAGTCTAAATTTAGCTAATGTTTAGTTAAGTGGGTGCAGTTCATTTTGACAAAAGTATTTTCATAAATTTTACATTAATAAGTTAACAACAATCAAAAACTTTACAGTTTTTGATGTCATTATTTTACTGTTGTATTTTTAATAGACACATTTTATCTGGAATAAAGAAGATTCATTGAAAGCAGTATCAAAATTATACATATTGCAATGGACATATAATATCCATTTATTTACCATTTATTTTAAAATAATTATTAAGCTACTATCTGGTTCTTTTTCTAGTAATAGTAAAAATGAATCTAATAAGATGATAAAAGGAGATTTTAATTATACTAAAAACATCTGCTATATTGAGGATTAATACAAGCAACCAAAATTAAAGAGTATTTTAAAAATCTGGACTTTATTAATTTGTTAGATTGGTGATTACTTTGCACCTAATTCTCACTGCATTGTACATTTTTAAATTGGGGTCAAATATACATACAGTGAAATGAACACGTCTTAGGTGTACTATTTGTTTAGTTTTGATGTTTATATGCACCTATGTAACCAGTACCCCAATAGACATATCAAATATCTTCATCATCCCAGAGAATTTCCTTCTGAGCCTTCCTGACATTCTTTGTCTCTAGTAAGAAACCAGTACTCTGTTTTATACAACCATAAGTTTGTTTCACTTGATTTGATCTTCATAAAAACAGAATAATTCATAGAAACGAAATAACCATATTGTTTCTGGCTTTTTTGCAAACTCAGTATAGTATTTTTGAGATTCATCTCCATTGTTGTGAAGTTCAGTAGTGATTCTTTTTGTATTTTGTTGAGTAGTATGCTATTGATTGTACAGACCAAATTTTTTTGTCAGTTATGCTGTTGAGGGACAAAATTGCTTGTCAGTTATCCAGTTGGGGTGTTTGGTTTTTGGTCTGTTATAAAACTGATATAAGTATTCTTGTTATATATTTTTTGAAAATAATTTTCATATCTTCTATGTAGGTATTTAGGAATGTGACTGGGTAAAAAGATACATGTGTATTTAATTTTATAAAACAGTCTAATAGTTTTCCAAGGTGTTGTATAATTTCACAGCCCTCTGGCAAGCAATAAAAGTTCAAGTAGTTCTGCATTCCCACCAACATTTGTTTTCCCAATGATTTATACTATTAGCCATTTAGGTTATTGCCAAATTTAATTTGACAAATAATTTCCCAGACAACAAATGCTATTGAACAGTATTCATTTTTCAAATGATGCCTACAAAGTTGCATAAAATTTTAATTTTGATGAAGCCTAAATAACCTTTTTTCTCTTATGGATGGTGCTTTTTTCTTCTTGTCTAGAAGACTTTGCTTACTCCAATGCTATGAATATATTACCTTATGTTTCTTTAATATGTTGGGTTAATTTTTGCATTTGATATAAATGTTGAAGTTCCCTTTTCCCGTATTTATCCAGTAATTTCCACACTATCTGCTGAAAATACTTTCTGTTCCCTATTAAACTGTCTTGGTGCCTCTGTGGAAAATTAATTCATGCTATATGTGTAAGTCTACTTCTGGACTCTATATTCTGTTTTATTCCTTATTTATTTATTTATTTATTGTAGCAGTCTGCAGTGTTCTGAATTACTGTAGCTTTATAGTAGGCTTCAAAACCATATAATAGTAGTGTACTTCCTCCAACTTTCTTCTTTTTTAAGAGATATGAATACACATATATTTTAATTTTGACTTCTATTACTTTGCATTTATATATTAGTTTTACAATAAACTGAATAAATTACTCACAAATTTCCACCCCCAAAAGTCTGTTATAGATTTTGATTTTGATTACACTTAAGTCTATAGATTAGGTAAGAATTTATGTCTTCCCAAACGCTGTAATATTAACTCTTCCAATCCATCCTTAAGGAATATATATACATATACATACATTTATTTAAGAACCTCTTTAATTTCTTTTGACATTTTTATAGTTTTCAGTTTAGCAATCTTGCACATTTTCTATTATTCATAAGTTTTTAATGTTTTAAACCTGTATGTATGCCATTTTATCTATTAGGACAATCAAAGGTAATTATTTTTGAGTACAAAACTGATAGTTTTACCTCCAGAAGAGGAAAAAATAATGAAAACTATAGAAACTTTATTAAATATGGTAGTCTTAGTAGCAAAACCAGATAAGTTTCATTACTTTTGAGATGTTAAATGTTAAAATCTATATGAAGAAAAAGTTGCCAGAGACAAAATTTCTTCCTCAGACTATATTAATTAATGTCACATGATACCAAAGTCATATACTGTGGAAAAGTAAGCATTCAATATTATACGAGCAAGGATGTAAGCAATGATCTGCTGTAATAAATGTAGCTGTGGACGTATTATTGTGTGTGTGTCTGTGCCTGTGTTTGTGCATGCACTTGGGCACATGTGTGTAAATTACGCTATGAGTGGTTATTGCACCTAGAGCAGACGAGACTAGAAAAGATGGGTCGGGGTTGATATTCATGGATATCCATCTGAGTACTTTCAAGGAAAGTCATTTATATTCAAATAGAGATTGAACATACAAGGCAACCCACACTGCTTTATTAGAGTGAATTGTTAAAGTGAAAATGTTACTATTAATTAGATACTGACTGAGTTTGACTTAGTGTTGACAAGAGTTCAAAATTGTGACTTTGGTTAAATCTCCATCTGTGGGTACACAACTTAGTGCTGCATGATATTTAATAAAAAAATAATTTTAATATTACTTTTCTACACCTAAGTAGTTGTTAAAGGGAAGCTACTTTCATGACTTTTGGCTGCTGCTGTTGTTTTTATTTTATTATTGTTGTATCTTATTATTTTCTATATATTGTTTTGCACTATATATATATATATATATATATATATATATATAGTTCTATATATTTTGTTCTATATATTTGTTCTGTATATCATTCTATATATTTACATATGATTAGGTTTCATGACACCAATAAAGTCACTAAAGAGAAAATTTAATCACTAAATCAAATCAGATGACTAAAATAAAATAGTTTGGTGATATGTGTCCTGTGAATATACCTCAAGAAAAAATGTCAGGATATATTATATAATATTAAGAATGACATTTTAGTGTTTCTTGGGAAAGCCGAACTATTATAGATAAGAATTTAGCACTTCCTTAACCCTTGAGATGTTATTATGATTTGGAAAACAAATAGATAAAATGTCATTGGCAAATGTAATAACTCTACCCATAAAATTTAAAAAGTGTTTTACAGTTTTATTTAACCAAAAGTAGGCATCAAATTACCACTACCAAAACAAATTCAGTCTTTATATTTGAAAACAGTGATGCATCTCCTAGAGCACTGAACACATTCTGTGTGTAATAATATAGATTAAAAATATTAAGTAATTTGACTCAGCTTTTCTAAAATTATAGTTGAAACTATAGGGAGAAAGTTTCAATATCTCCAAATAAGACACCTTTGAGCATATGAAAGCACAAGTATTTTGAGTACACATTTATATTTTAAGGAAAACATAAAGTAGAAAGCTGAAGAAAATTTACAAATTAATATATGTAGAAACTAAAATGTTAATATAACCCAGATTACGGTTACCATTGTTATATTAATGACATAATTACATAATCAAAACAAATTTAGTTCGTTTATTTACAAGAAGAACTCCTTTGACATTCTTACATTGAACTGTAAAATGTTTATAGTTTTAGTGTGGCTTTTCAAATTTCTGCTTATTTAAATATTTATCATGGACATTTCAATTTATTATAAGTTTTTGCAGATAATTTTATTGAAATACGATGTTTAACTCATTATAGAGGATCATATGAATTTAATTTAGCTACCTCACTTGTATGTAAATGCCTTGACTTTATAGTCAGTAAAAGTAAGTGTTTTGTGTTGTAAAGTTATCCTTCCTCACATGCCTTTTGGGGAATTTCAGTGTTGTTACTCTAACAAATTCATTTATAAGAAGCAACATAGAGTAAGGTTTATTTGACAAATGAGAAGTCTTTTCATAGTGTCTGGCTCCATATTCAATCCAAATATCTTAAATTGCCTGACAAAACTGTCAAACTCTTCCTGCCATCCCATATGAATGATAATTATGTTTGAATATTATAATTTATTATATATAATGAGTAAGCAAAGAAATATAATAAAGGTCAAACCAGACGAATGTGTGAAGTTATTCATCAACAATGTAGATAAAGAAACCTTGGGAAAGATTACAAATATTATTAACTCCCTCTTCCATTGAAGCTATTAATAGTTCTTTTGATTTTCAATTGTTATATTTTATTTTTACAATTTAAACACTGGGATGGTATTTTTAATTTACATGAACATTGTATTCTGCTTTTGAGTGAAATCCATGATAGATTGAGATTTGCAGAGATTTTGCAATATAATATAGGGTAAAAAAATAATTATAAGATGAAGAAGAAGTAGACCTAAACATATTTACAAGTTGAGAGAAATGGTCATTAAAGAGAGAAAGGGGTCTGAAGACAGAGACAAGACAGATAAGTATTGGTGTAATTAATGAGATCAGAATTCACCATGGATGAGAATGGAATGCACTTGATATTGAGAGAGTTTCTCATTAATTGAATATTCTATGTTAGTTTCTGTTCTGAGCTACAGGTAAGTGGTAGAATAGAGCAAAACGGAAGAGCTGTGGCTATTTGGAGAATGTTGGTGTTGAAGGTTGCCAAACAAAGGCTAATAGACAGTGCTAAGGCACAGGGATGTTAGAGATACTGTGAGGTTTTGTCTACCATTCATCAGGCCAAAGGGTGAAGAAGAAAAAGCAGAGGGAGCCCTGATTTAGGATTTAGGGAGTCTTGTGAAAAAAAACAAAACAAATTGTGAATTATCTTTCAAAACATTTTTGTGTGTTTTCCTTATTATTAGTGATTTTTTTTTTTTTGCCACATGGCATGTGGGCTCTTAGTTCCCTGACCAAGGATCAAACCTGGGCCCACTGCTTTGGAACTATGGAGTCTTAAACACTGGACCACCAGGGAAGTCCCTATTACTAGTGATTTTTAACTTAGTGCATTTCGAGGCCAGATTAAACATGAATAATAAACCAAATGAATTGTCCATACTGATTATTTAACTTCTGTTTATATTCCACTGACAGAAAATTATGTATTAAAAGAAATTCATTAAAATTAAGCCTATCAAACACAATTTTATATGGTTATCAGTCAGCAGAATTCATCTTTTGTAGATAATAAATTATTATATAAATATTTGTGTTCTGTAAGGATGAGTCTAATCTTTGAGCTCAATTATGATAGAAAACATTAAATTAGCTTAAAATAGTGTTTCCTTAGTGAACATTAAAAATATTTTCCAGTAGTTAAACCCAGGAGAAGCTGATTTTATGTGACTAATGGGTTTTTGTTTATTAGGTATCAAAATAAATCATACAATTTTTAATATTTATCTCTATAAAACTAATTAATAGCATTGGATGTCTGTGTTTAGTTGAACAGAGTAGGATTTGGGTATAATGAATTTTTTATTTGGGAGTACTATATGCAAGTAAATTATGAAGCTGTCAGATATATAACTATACAACTGATTCTGTCATTAAAATAATTAAAATTAATCAATTTTGAAATGACTTTGTATTTATTATTAAACACAGTTCATGCAATTTACCAAAGTGCTTATTGAGATTCTGATCTCAGATTGTATATACATACTGTTTTTATATTTCATGAACAAAATGAATTATACCAGATTATAAATTCCTGGAGAGAAAGAAGTATGTTCTTATATCCTTATATCCATTAGAATTATACATTATAATGTCCAGCACATAGAAGTTGCTAAAAAATATGGGAATTAAGATTCAATTATGGTTCTTACCTATCACATTTGATATACATTTGTGCCATTAAAATTAATAATAATGATAAAAACATAAGTATTTACCAAAGTTCTAAGTATTTTAGCAAATTGGAAACCTCCCCCTGTTATTGTATCTCTAGAAGAAGGTATGGGAAAGATTCCAGTGAGGAGACTTGTATGGTGTGTACTTCCCTATATCTGTTACCTAACCTAGTTTAATTACTTTTTTAAAGTAACCTTTGAGTCTTCTTAAGACTATCTAACAGCCTTTGATAAATTAATACCACTTAGGGGCTCCTCATTTCTATGGAAGCATGATTCACTCCTCCAATCAAACTTTTGGAGCTGTTGCTTCTGTTGTTGGAAACCAAAAAAGTTGGAAATATTGTAGAGGAAAAAGGTAATGTGACTATTTTCTCTTCAAAACTGAGAAGATAGGAAAAGGATTAAGACAAATATGCATGGCTAGGAGAAAGTAGGCAAGAAAATAGGTTGTATTCAAAGTTCACTACACGACTATAAAAAAATAGCCACTGTGACAGTAATTCGGGGGAAAAAGAGATTAGAAAAGTCATTAGAAAATGACAGTAAGTTTCTATTAAAATCTTTAAAAGTTCTTAGCAACATTGTGAACTAGGATGGTGCTCTGGAGAATGAACAGGGAAATCTGATTCCATTTACTCTGGAATCTTATGGTTGCATTACAATCACATCTCAGTGCAGTTAATGGCTATGACAAATGTCTTGCTGACTTTGTCTGGCAATTACTAGCTTTTCAGTTACTAGTGCTGTAGGGATATATGATTTAATTATGTTAATACCAGTGTCCAGTGTATTTTGGCATTATTTAGATGTTAGAGATATAGGTATCAATAAAATAAAATTTCCTTTAAAAACACACAGACTGGAGCGGAGGAAGATGGCAGAAGAGTAAGATGCGGAGATCACCTTCCTCCCCACAGATACATCAGAAATTCATCTACACGTGGAACAACTCCTACAGAACACCTACTGAATGCTTACAGAAGACCTCAGACCCCCCAAAAGGCAAGAAACTCCCCACATACCTGGGTAGGACAAAAGAAAAAAGAATAAACAGAGACAAAAGGATAGGGATGGTACCTGCACCAGTTGGAGGGAGCCGTGAAGGAGGAAAGGTTTCCACACACTAGAAGCCCCTTTGCGGGCAGAGACTGCAGGTGGCGGAGGGGGAAAGCTTCAGAGTAGCGGAGGAGAGCACAGAAACAGGGGTGTAGAGGGCAAAGCAGAGAGATTTCGGCACAGAGGATCGGTGCCCTCAGGCACACACTAGCCCGAGAGGCTTGTCTGCTCGGCCACCGGGTTGGGCGGGGCTGGGAGCTGAGGCTCGGGTATCAGGTTTCAGTTGGAGCGCAGGGAGAGGACTGGGGCTGGCGGCAGGAAGAGAGCCTGAGGGGGTTAGTGCACCACGGCTAGCCCGGAGGTAGTCCAGGGGGGAAAAGTCTGGAGCTGCGGAAGAGGCAAGAGACTTTCTGCCCTTTTGTTTCCTGGTGCACGAGGAGAGGGCATTAAGAGCACTACTTAAAGAAGCTCCAGAGACGGGCATGAGCCACGGCTAAAGGCGTGGACCCCGGAGACGGGCGTGGGACGCTGGGGCTGCAGCTGCCAGAGTCACAAGGCCTGTGTGTGAGCGCAGGTCACCGTCCACACTGCCTTCCGGGGAGCCTGTGCAGCCTGCCACTGCTGGGGTCCTGGGACCCAGGGACAGCTTCCCCGGGAAAGCACACGGAGCACCTCGGGCTGCTGCAACTTCACGCTGGCCTCTGCCGCCGCAGGTCTGCCCTGCACTGGGTGCCCCTCCCTCCCCTCGGCCTGAGTGAGCCAGAGCCCCTGAATCAGCGGCTCCTTTAAACCCGTCCTGTATGAGCGAAGAACAGACGCCCTCCGGCGACCTACTTGCAGAGGCGGGGCCAGATCCAAGGCTGAAACCCGGGAGCTGTGAGAGCAGAGAAGAGACAGGGAAATCTCTCTGTGAAGCCTCGGAGGCAGCAGATAAAAGCTCCACGGTCCACTTGATGTGCCCTGCATCTGTGGAGTGCATGAATGGACAGCGAATCATCCCAAATTAAGGAGGTGGACTTTGAGCACAAGATTTAAGATTTTTTCCCCTTTTCCTCTTTATACAATGAATTATCCCAAATTGAGGAGGTGGACTTTGAGAGCAAGATTTTCAATTTTTCCCCCTGCTCTTTTTTTGTGAATGTGTATGTGTATGCTTCTGTGTGAGATTTTCTCTGTATAGCTTTGCTTCCACCATATGTCCCAGGGTTCTAACTGTCCGTTTTTTCTTCCAATAATTACATTTTAATTTTAATAACGCTACTATATTTTACACTTTATTCAATTTTACTTTACCTTCAACAACAAGAACACAGGCACTAGTCCCCTCCACCAGGAAGCATACACAACCTACTGAAACAACCTTAGCCACGGGGGACAGACACCAAAAAAAACGGGAACTACGAATCTGCAGCCTGCAAAAAGGAGACCCCAAACACAGTAACATTAGCAAAATGAGAAGACAGAAAAACACACAGCAGGTGAAAGAGCAAGATAAAAACCTACCAGACCTAACAAATGAAGAGGTAATAGGCAGTCTACCTGAAAAAGAATTCAGAATAATGATAGTAAAGATGATCCAAGATTCTGTTTCCAAGATCCAAAATCTTGGAAATAGAATACACAAAATGCAAGAAACAGTTAACAGGGACCTAGAAGAACTAAAGATGAATCAAGCATCAATTAAAAACACATTAAATGAAATGAAAAATACTCTAGATGGGATCAATAGCAGAATAACTGAGGCAGAAGAACGGATAAGTGAGGTGGAAGATAAAATAGTGGAAATAACTGCTGCAGAGCAAAATAAAGAAAAAGGAATGAAAAGAACAGAGAACAGTCTCAGGGACCTCTGGGACAACATTAAACACACCAACATTCAAATTATAGGGGTTCCAGAAGAAGAAGAGATAAAGAAAGGGACTGAGAAAATATTTGAAGAGATTATAGTTGAAAACTTCCCTAATATGGGAAAGGAAATAGTTAATCAATTCCAGGAGGCACAGAGAGTCCCATACAGAATAAATCCAAGGAGAAATATGCCAAGACACATATTAATCAAACTGTCAAAAATTAAACACAAAGAAATCATATTAAAAGCAGCAAGGGAAAAACAACAAATAACACACAAGGGAATCCCCATCAGGATAACAGCTGATCTCTCAGCAGAAACTATACAAGCCAGAAGGGATTGGCAGGACATAATTAAAGTAATGAAGGAGAAAAACCTGCAACCAAGATTACTCTACCCAGCAAGGATCTCATTCAGATTTGATGGAGAAATTAAAACGTTTACAGACAAGCAAAAGCTGAGAGAGTTCAGCACCACCAAACCAGCTTTACAACAAATGCTAAAGGAACTTCTCTAGGCAAGAAAAACAACAGAAGGAAAATACAATAATGAACCCAAAACAATTAAGGAAATGGGAATAGGTACATACATATCAATAATTATCTTAAATGTAAATGGATTAAATGCTCCCACCAAAAGACACAGATTGGCTGAATGGATACAAAAAACAAGACCCATATATATGCTGTCTACAAGAGACCCACTTCAGACCTAGAGACACATACAGATTGAAAGTAAGGGGATGGAAAAAGTTATTCCATGCAAAGGGAAATCAAAAGAAACCTAGAGTAGCAATTCTTATATCAGACAAAATAGACTTTAAAATAAAGACTATTAGAAGTGACAAAGAAGGACACTACATAATGATCAAGGGAACGATCCAAGAAAAATATATAACAATTATAAATATTTATGTACCCAACATAACAGCACCTCAATACATAAGGAAAATAATAACAGCAATAAAAGGGGAAATCAATAGTAACACACTCACAGTAGGAGAATTTAACACCCCACTTTCACCAATGGACAGATCATCCAAAATGAAAATAAATAAGGAAACACAAGCTTTAAATGATACATTAAACAAGATGGACTTAATTGATATTTATCGGACATTCCATCCAAAAACAACACAATACACATTTTTCTCAAGTGCTCATGGAACCTTCTCCAGGATAGATCATATCTTGGGTCACAAATCAAGCCTTGGTAAATTTAAGAACATTGAAATTGTATCAAGTATCGTTTCCGACCACAATGCTATGAGACTAGACATCAATTACAGGAAAAGATCTGTAAAAAATACAAACACATGGAGGCTAAACAATACACTACTCAATAACGAAGTGATCACTGAAGAAATCAAAGAGGAAATAAAAAAAAATACCTAGAAACAAATGACAATGGAGACAAGACGACCCAAAACATATGGGATGCAACAAAAGCAGTTCTAAGGGGGAAGTTTATAGCAATACAATCCCACCTTAAGAAACAGGAAACGTTTCGAGTAAACAACCTGACCCTGCACCTAAAGCAAGTAGAGAAAGAAGAACAAAAAAACCCCAAAGTTAGCAGAAGGAAAGAAATCATAAAGATCAGATCAGAAATAAATGAAAAAGAAATGAAGGAAACAATAGCAAAGATCAATAAAACTAAAAGCTGGTTATTTGAGAAGATAAACAAAATTGAAAAACCAGTAGCTAGACTTATCAAAAAAAAAAGGAGTAGATTCAAATCAATAGAATTAGAAATGAAAAAGGAGAAGTAACAACTGACACTGCAGAAATACAAAAGATCATGAGAGATTACTACAAGCAACTCTATTCCAAGAAAATGGATAACTGGGAAGAATTGGACAAATTCTTAGAAATGCAGAATCTGCCAAGACTGAATCAGGAAGAAATAGAAAATATGAAGAGACCAATCAGAAGAACTGAAATTGAAACTGTGATTAAAAAACTTCCAACAAACAAAAGACCAGGACCGATTGGCTTCACAGTCAAATTCTAGAAAACATTTAGAGAAGAGCTATCACCTATCTTTCTTAAACTCTTCCAAAATATAGCAGAGGGAGGAACACTACCAAACTCATTCTACGAGGAAACCATCAACCTGATACCAAAACCAGACAAAGATGTCACAAAGAAAGAAAACTACAGGCCAATATCACTGATGAACATAGATGCAAAAATCCTCAACAAAATACTAGCAAACAGAATCCAACAGCACATTAAAAGGATCATACACCATGATCAAGTGGGGTTTATCCCAGGAATGCAAGGATTCTTCAATATATGCAAATCAAACAATGTGATACACAATATTAACAAATTGAAGGAGAAAAATCATATGATCATCTCAATAGATGCAGAGAAAGCTTTCGACAAAATTCAACACCCATTTATAATAAAAACCCTGAAGAAAGTAGGCATAGAGGGAACTTTCCTCAACATAATAAAGACCATATATGACAAACCCACAGCCAACATTGTCCTCAATGGTGAAAAACTGAAACCATTTCCACTATCAGGAACAAGACAAGGTTACCCACTCTCACCATTCTTAATCAACATAATTTTGGAAGTTTTAGCCACAGTAATCAGAGAAGAAAAGAAAATAAAAGGAATCCACATTGGAAAAGAAGACGTAAAGCTGTCACTGTTTGCAGATGACATGATACTATACATAAAGAATCCTAAAGATGCTAACAGAAAACTGCTAGAGCTAATCAATGAAATTGGCAAAGTAGCAGGATACAAAATTAATGCACAGAAATCTCTGCCATTCCTATACACTAATGATGAAAAATCTGAAATTGAAATTAAGAAAACACTCCTATTTACCACTGCAACAAAAATATTAACATATCTTAGAATAAACCTACCTAAGGAGACAAAAGACCTGTACACAGAAAATTACAACTCACTTATGAAAGAAATGAAAGGTGATACAAATAGATGGAGAGATATACCATGTTCTTGGATTGGAAGAATCAACATTGTGAAAATGACTCTACTACCCAAAGCAATCTACAAATTCAATGCAATCCCTATCAAATTACCAATGACATTTTTCACAGAACTAGAGCAAAAAATTTCACAGTTTGTATGGAAATACATAAGACCTTGAATAGAGAAAGCAATCTTGAGAACGAAAAAGAAAGCTAGAGGAATCAGGATCCCTGACTTCAGACTATACTACAAAGCTACAGTAATCAAGAGAGTATGGTACTGGCACAAAAACAGAAATATAAATAAATGGAACAGGACAGAAAGCCCAGAGATAAACCCAAGCACATATGGTCACCTTATCTTTGATAAAGGAGGCAAGAATATACATTGGAGAAATGATAGGGTCTTCAGTAAGTGGGGCTGAGAAAACTGGACAGCTACATGTAAAATAATGAAGTTAGAACACTCCCTAACACAACACACAGAAATAAACTCAAAATGGATTAAAGACCTAAATATAAGGCCAGAAACTATCAAACTCTTAGAGGAAAACATAGGCCGAACACTCTATGACATAAATCACAGCAAGGTCCTTTTTGACTCACCTCCTAGAGAAATGGAAATAAAAACAAAAATATAGAAACGTGACCTAATGAAACTTCAAAGCTTTTGCACAGCAAAGGAAACCATTAAGAGCAGAAGACAATCCTCAGAATGGGAGAAAATATTTGCAAATGTAGCAACTGACAAAGGATTAATCTCCAAAATTTACAAGCAGCTCATGCAGCTCAATAACAAAAAAACAAACAACTCAATCAAAAAATGAGCAGAAGACATAAATAGACATTTCTACAGAGAATATATACAGGTTTCCAACAAACACTTGAAAGAATGCTCAACATCATTAATCATAAGAGATATGCAAATCAACACTACAATGAGATATCATCTCACAGCAGTCAGAATGACCATCATCAAAAAATCTAGAAACAATAAATACTGGAGAGGATGTGGAGAAAAGGGAACACCCTTGCCCTGCTGGTGGGAATGTGAATTGATACAGCCACTATGAAGAACAGTATGGTGGTTCCTTAAAATACTACAAATAGAACTACCATAAGACCCAGCAATCCCACTACTGGGCTCATATACCCTGAGAAAACCATAATTCAAAAGGAGTCATGTACCAAAATGTTCATTGCAGCTCTATTTACAATAGCCAGGAGTTGGAAGCAACCTAAGTGCCCATCATCGGATGAATGGATAAAGAAGATGTGGCACATATATAGAATGGAATATTACTGAGCCATAAAAATAAACGAAATTGAGTTATTTGTAGTGAGGTGGATGGACCTGGCGTCTGTCATACAGAGTTAAGTAAGTCAGAAAGAGAAAGACAAATACTTTATGCTAACACATATATATTGAATCTACGAAAAAAATGTCATGAAGAACCTAGGGGTAAGACGGGAATAAAGACACAGACCTATTAGAGAATGGACTTGAGGATATTGAGAGTGGGAAGAGTAAGCTGTGAGAAAGTGAGAGTGGCATGTACGTAAAAACGTAAAAGAGATAGCTAGTAGGAAGAAGTCGCATACAACAGGGTGATCAGCTTGGTGGTTTGTTACTACCTAGAGGGCTGTGATAGGGAGGGTGAGGGAGGGAGACGCAAGAGGGAAGAGATGTGGGAACATATGTATATGTATAACTGATTCACTTTGTTATAAAGCAGAAACTAACACATTGTTGTAAAGCAATTATACTCCAATAAAGATGTTAAAAAAAAACAAGAGTAAAAAAAATAGAAATGATAGCATCTCCAAAGCACTGGCAAAGATGTATGTAACCTTCAATATTTCTGTAGAAAGACCCACAGTTACTTTATTTAAATTTATTATATTCAGTTCAAAGCATAGTTGTTTTACCAATCAATTCTTGCTCAGAATTTTGTAGTAATTAATTTATATTTTCTTAAAACATGCAGACAGACAGGAGATGTGCTTTGGAAGCATATTGGATGAGATTCTAAGAATCTTTTATTAGATTGAATATTTACTGTAGAATAATGTGTTTACAGCTTTTTGGTATATATTGATCTATAAACATAGGATGATGATTTTATGTGGGTCTACCTTAGTGCACTTAAAATAATTGAAATAATTTTCATAAAATTAAATCACATGGTTCTCCCTGAGGCTGATATATGTATGGAGAGCTGCTATAGGTAGAAAATGAAAGAACAGGAAAAGTAGAAAAGAAGATTGCATTCGATATGCATGTGAGCCTTATATTTTATTTTGAAAATCCACTCTCATTAGTAAAATTCCTTGATATCACCACCATTCCATTTTATGAGCTCAATACAAATTATTTAACTTTGTTTCTTCTCAGATTTTTATAGTTCCCCTATTTGCTTTTTCCTATCTTCTGTTTCCCTACACACCTCAGCCTTCACCAGTTCAATCATACTGCCCACACATCCTGCTTCTAATTCTGCATCTGGACAGCAGCTACCCTGGTCCATGCCCTCATCATTACACAGCCAGGAATGTATTTCAACTCTGCTTCATTTTTCCAAATTCTCCTGTCTTCCAAATCTGGCTGTCAGAATACCTTTTTGGACTTATTCCCTACTGCTTTTTCCTTAATATACTTGTAAATTCTAGCCACATGTAGTTAAAAATAATCCTTTAATTTTATTTCTTTTAAAACAGTAATAGTAAGGTCTAAATACCTGTTAATAGATAGTGATAATGAAACATGTTTTTCCAAGGTGTTGTAGAAATTTATTGAACAAAATTATATCAAAAGTTTTGTAAACTTTATACATTTTTATGTTCATCTTTACACTCTCCTTACATGATATTCAAATATTTTTTTTTAAAAAAAATATAAAAAATACACTCTCCTTACATGATATTCATATAATTTTTATAAACTAAAAAAGTGTATAATATCTTCATACATGTTTATGAGAACTGTGATTTCAACACAAATCCCCTACCAAAGTCATTACCATGGCCTTGCTTCTGTCTTGTTTGGTTAGCATGGATGAAACTACCTGCCTTTTTATTGATTTCTCTCTTTAAGTAGCCCTGGGTTGAAAAGCTTGAGAGGATAACTTGCCTGAGGTTTACACATCACTTCTCCTTTCCAAATTGATTCTCAGGAACAAAGTGTCAACACAGTCTCTATAGAATATGTAACAAGAGCACAGACATAGATGAAATACTTTAAAGTCATAGTTGTTATTTTCATTTATGTATTAATTTCAATTTATTTTTTAAAAGTAGCTGAAGGTTATGCCACTTGCACTGTGGTTTCCACCACTGATCTATTATTTTTTAATAATTTTTATCCATAAATACATCTATATTGTGAATTATTAAAAGTTAAAACTCATGAAAAACATTCTTATTGTCCCCAGTTAATATTTTATACATTACAAAATGAACATAGAATAAAAATGCACATCTATCTATTTTTAATATGCTGTGGGTTAGAAAAAGCTAAATATCTGACACTCTCATAGAAGACAAAAAGAAAAACATTAAAATAACATGGTCAAGGATGATACCTTAGAAGCAGACTGAAGAAAAGATTTGAGGAAAAAAGCTATTTTCAGAAGATGAAATTACATCATACTTTGCTAAATTAGAATAGAGACTTGGAATATAAGAAGAAAACATTGCAATTATTTCATATATTTTGAATTTCTCTACCATGTCATTGATATAATTTGACAAAATGTCAACAAAAGTTAACATTCTGGCAGATGGTTTTTGTATCAATCTCACAATTATACATTGGACCATTTGCACCATCTGCTGTGTAAACTTCTGCAAAGAAAAGAACAATATACATTTCTGGACATTACGTTAAAATGCAGTTCAAGAGGATATACTGTATCAAGGAGAAAGGAATCAAAATATACTGAGCAGCAAGAAGATTATAGTTCAGAACAGAACAGAGAAACAATGAAGACTGAATCCTTTCATCATATCTTGTCTTCCATGTGCTTGGAAATATTTATATAGAAACTTTGCTCATACACTTACTGATTCCTTACTCAGATCCAGTAAAATAAATCTTCATCAAACTATTCTTAAAAGTGACTAATAAAAGGAAACATTGTTGGGCCACATCCCTTAATTAAATGTGTTGTGGATTTTCCACATGGTAGGAAATGAAAACATATAAAAATAATTTTTCTGTTAATTAATTTAGATGTTTGTAGAAAACAAAACGTTTATAAGTATCAAAGTGTTATTTTATAAAATATGTCCTATGTTCTCCTCAAAATACAAACATTTTGTTATTATTTATGGTATGAGTCCAGGGATGGTTTTAGATGACTGTGTAGTTATAACATTCTGGTTTTAGATAACTGTCTGTTGCCTAATTAATTCAACTCTCTTTCTTAGGAACATGTCAATTCCTAGGTCAGTAAATAACACACACACATACACACACACACACACACACATACCTCCTTCAGAAGGAAGATCTATTGTTTCTTTCTCATTTCCAGGAAAGGACTTTTTCTTAGATTATCCCTCAGTTGACGACTTCAGTACACAACTTTAAAACTCATCTGGAAGAGTCACAAGATCTCTAGCTGAGCTTATCATCTCTTACCCTGGACTCATGAATTTCAATGTTCTCTCAAGGAAACTAGGAATTCATGTCTTCAATTTCTTAATTAGATGTTTTAATTTAAGAAAACTATATAAATATGAATTTATTCTGTCATATGAACATAAAAAGTATAAAACTGTTTTAATACTTTGTGTTAAAATAATCTTGCTTTCACCATCCAGAGATTTGTAGTGTTTGTTTTAATTATTCTAAAGTACATTAGACTTTTATTTTTAACTCTGAATATTTGTACACACAGATATATATATATATATATATATATATATATATATATATATATATGTATATATATACAAAAAAATATATATATACTTGTAATGGGTATAAAGGTAGCCCTCCAAAAGATATTTCTACATGTAATTCCAAGGATCTTTGAATATTACCTTAGATGGCAAAATATGTGATTAAGGGTTCTGAGAGGGGGAGGTTATCCTGGCATTATGCAGATAGAACCTAATTCCAGTGACCCTCCTTTTTAGTGAGGCAGAGGCTGACTTCATAGAGACACACAGATGTGGAAGACATATGACCACCAGGTTAGAAATTGGAGTGACATGGCAACAAGAAAAGGAATGCCAGCAACCACTAGAAGGTGGAAGAGGCAAAGAACAAGTTCTTCTTTACATCCCTCATGAGGGAGTTAGTCCTGTCAAATTTAAGAACTCTAGCATCCAGACTTGTGAGAGAATACATTTCTGTTGTTTAAAGCCACCAAGTTTATGATGATTTGTTATAGCAACCTCAGGAAAATAATACTTGGAAAATAAAAATGAAAAAAAAAAAAAGGCTATGGAATTGTCACACACTTGGAAATAGTAGTATAGAATTAAAGAGGAAAAGAGTACTAAAATGGTCAACACTTAGTATTTGCAACCCATAAACATATATTAACAAGTATTATGTGTCAAGCTCTGTGACAGCTACCTCAAGGATAAATAAGCATGATCTCTCCTCTTCAGAATCTCATGATACAGCACATGCCCCATCTATATCTTATGTAAGAAATATCTAGAAGACCAAACTCCAAGCTTTAATAAAATAAGAGTCAAGCAAAAATATAGGCAAATCTGTTGTAATGGGCTTCTGGACAGTCTGGTATGATGGAAAAAGTATGGAATTTATATCCAAGCTCTTCTCCTTATAACTGGCTGACCAAGGATAAGTGAAGTATTTTTTTTTTTTAGCTTGTGTATCCTTATCTATAAAAATGATTAAAATAGTACTTAGGTCTAAAATTGGTTTGAAGAAAAATGGGTTAATCTATATAACTCGAATATATTTTGCCTCAATATCCACTATTCATGCAATACCAGACCATGATACCTCTCATCTGCAAACTCTCCAATGGTTGCTTTATTTTTCGATGGCCATCTCATTTCACATTTCCTAGAAATATCCCAGTTTTAACACTGAAAAATCCCATGTCCAGGGAACTCCCTTAATCTTATAAAAAACAGAATATTTGGTTCACTCTGTATTTTATGGTCACTAAAGGCATGTCCCTCAATGATGGTAGTCCTGGCACTCATGCTCCTGTGTCATCCACATTGAATCTGGTCCATCTCTTGACTTAACTCACCAATAGAAGGCAATCAAATAAATGTTATGGGACTTCCAAACCCAAGAATTTAGAGCCTGTAAGCATTTGTATTTGTGTTTTCTGGGAACCTAGAGTGACCCAGAAATCTGGACACTCTGCTGGGGAAACTATAAGGAAAGAGTTCATGAAACATATATAGTCAGAGAGGCCTTGAGACCATATGAACAATGAGGAAATTCCAATCCATCCAGTGTTTCTGTTGAGCCTTCAGATGATTCCAGTCTGAGCAACCATTTGACTACAAGTAGGTAAGAAATCCCAAGTGATATCAGCTGAATCCAGTTAACACACAGAAGAGGTAAGAGACAATAAAATGAACGCTGCTTTTAACCACAAAGTTATATGATTATTTGTTTTGCAGCAGTAGATAAGTAAAATATTCACCATTGGTTTGTTTTTCACTTGCCCACAAACCAATCACCTATGACAATCCTCCTATAACAATGGTTCTTTGTTTTCCTTTCTGTACTAGCTGCCAAATTGAATTCAAACTAGTTGCCCATAGTTGAGTTAAAAAAAAAAAGACTTTACTGTTGTTTTCTGATGTTTCTGCAGAAGATATACTATTGACTCTGAACATCTGGAAAACAGCATCTGATCTTTGTTTGAGGGGCCAGAAGAGACCTGAATTTTGAGCAGAACGAGAGGAAAGTCTTCTCTCCTATTCCATGAGGTATAATAATGCCTGAGAACTCAAAGATCTGTGGCTTGGCTTGGGACAAACTTTTATTCAAGTTCCCTTCCATACAGGAGCTCAGTCCAGTCCACGAGATCCATCAGGAAACAGACACCACACCATACATTCTAGATTTGTCATTTTTTCCCTCCCAAATCTTCTACCCACCAAAAGTCCTCTGCATTTCAAAAGTAACAGAAGGAAAGCTCCTAAACACAGGGAAAGAAAACAGTGTGATTTTGTAATTGTGGTTGAATAATGGTCCCCAAATATGTGCATGTCCTAATCCCTTCGAACCTAAGAATATTACCTCATATGGTAAAAAGGACTATACCCACATGATTAAGTCAAGGATCCTGAGATGGGAGACTATCCCTTTGTGTCTGATTTAGTCATAATGGTCCTTGTAAAAGGGATGCAGGAGCATCAGAGTCAGAGGTGAAAGGGACATGATGATGGATGAGAATGGATAAGATTTGAAGATGAAGGAAGGAGCCACACACAGTTAGAAGCTGAAAAAGGCAAGGGGGATGGATTCTCCCCCACAAAGTCTCAGGAAAAAGTAGCCCTGCTGACACCTTGATTTTAGCCCAGTAAAAATGATTTCAGACTTCTGATGTCCAGAACTATAAGGGAATAAATTTGTGTTGTTTTCAGTTTGTAGTAATTTGTTACAGCAGCAAGAGTACACTAATACAGTAATGGTAGGAATGACTACAGGTTGATGATTACACCACCAGAAGCAAACCTAAAGATATTCAGCTACACTTACATAAGAGTACCTGAACCAGAACACAGAGAAAGGAGCCAATAATTTTTAATATTAAATTTCATCTCTTCGGTAGCTACTAAAAGAAACCTGATGGTCTGTGATGCAGAACTTTGCTTCCTTGAATCAAGATATGACAGGGTAATTGTTCCTCATTTGCAAAGGTAAGATGAGTATTAACGTTTTTAATTTTTGCCTCACTTCCTTGGTGTAAGAAATTAGCTTTGTTACATAATAGGGAGTCAGTCTATGTAACTCTGGCTCATATAATCATCCATATATATATTTTCCTCAGACTTTGCCTACCCCTTGCTTACAACCCTGGAGGGGGGTAGTGCTTGAGTTCTCTATATTCAGTTTTGGCTGTCTCAAATGATAGGCAAATAGCCAGTACCTCAGAAATATGCTGCTCAGTGTCCTGGCAGGGGGCTTCACATCTTTAAAGAAGTCCAAGAAGCCTGTTGTGTTTTTCATAACTAAGCCTGGTTGTAGAAGAACACTATGGTTTGATAGTGTTTGACAGTGTCTCTTTACAGGAAGACCAGCTTATCTTATGCAAAGGAGAGAATATAGTTCATTCTTCTTAATATGATAATTGAAATTAATTTAAAAATTATATTTTAAATGATAATCTTATCCAGCTACAGTCAACATTATTACACTGTTTATCAAGTTTTCTCTTCTATTAGACCCTGAGCTAAGCTTAGACACATGATGTGTAATGCATGCAGATTTTCACATGTCAGAAGCTAGTCTAGATAACAAATATATGTAGATCTTCTAAAGTCCCTTCCAAGTAGAAAAAGAGGAAGCAGAGGGTATTGGTTAAATCCCTGAATCTGGATGCCTAGGGTTAACTCTTCACTACCATGGCTTCACTGTGTGCTCTTCAGCAATCTGCTTCCCCAGGGTCTTAGTTCTTCACTTGTAATATCAGGCCAATAATACTACTTGTTTCATAGGATTGTTATCATATTTATTTTCATTCATGTTTGGAAATGGCTTAGAACAGTGTCTGGACCTTAGGAAGTGCTGAAATGTATATTAAAAATAAAGACTGAAAAATAAAAATGAGAATGTGGAAATTACAAAAAAAATATTAGAATTATAGAGGCTGTTAGTTGTAACCAAAAACAGAGATGGCTATCAATGAGAATAATTTGGTTACAATAAATATAAACCATTATTTAACTACTTCAACCCACATGGGGATATTTCACAAAATCAAATGGCAAAAACTGTAGTCATCAGTGGCTGGCCAATAATTGTAAGATTAGGAGTCAAAATTTTTCTTTCTGATTGTTCATGGACTTCTGTCTTTGGTTCTTTCAGCTTGTTTTATAATTTTCCCTCAGCAGACTATCTTTGCTTTGTCATATCCTTTACAGAACATTACTACTCAATTTTCACTCTGCACGACACTAAAGCACCCAAACAAACTAACTGAAGTAATCATGTTGTAGGGAAAAACTTGTATAACTGCAGTTTTGGTCAGATTTTCACTTCAGTTTCATTACAGTATGTGTGCATTGGGAAGATAGACTGGAAAGGCATCCCTGGGTTGTCCACAATAAGTGATTATTCACTTTTATAAGGGTAGGCTTTTGAATGTAACTTCTGACTGTTATAAGGAAACTTCTAACTTGATTCTCTAAGCTGGAGGAGAATTTAAAAATGTGAAGCTTTCCATGGATTTAATATATTTAATAGTCTCCAACTAATGTAAAATAATTTAGGTGTTTTAAATGACAATGTAGAAGGAAGGAGGTGCAACTTATGGTATATTTAAATGAGAATAATATATTTTCAATTTCTAAAAAAATGATCATCATGAAATCAAAATATCAGTTATGTATACTAACAAAAAAAGAGCATATTGAAAAAAATGGCTAATATGAGATTGTTAAATATGGCCCTGGAATCTACATATCAGGATATTTGATGTCTCAACAAAGTGGGTATAGAGGGAACATACCTCAAAATAATAAAGCCCGTATACAACAAATTCACAACTAACATCATACTCAATGGTGAAAAACTGAAAGGTATTTCCTATAATATCAGGAACAAGACAAGATCCTTACTCTTTCTACTTTTATTCAGCATAGTATGGGAAGTCTTAGCCACAACAATCAGACAACAAAAAGAAATAAAAGGCATCCATATAAGAAGTAAAACTGACACTCTTTGCAGATGACATGATACTATACATAGAAAATCTTAAAGACTCCACTAAAATACTATTAGAATTAATAAATTAATTCAGTAAAGTTGCAGGATACAAAATTACTATACATAAATCTGTTGTGTTTCTATACACTAATAATGAACTATCATTAAAAAATGAAAAAAAAATCCAATTTACAATTACATTAAAAAAAAAAACAAAACAAAAAAACTAGAAATTAACCTGACCATTGAGGTAAAAGATCTGTACTCTGGAAACTATAAGGTGTTCATGAAAGAAACTGAAGATGATGCAAATGAATGGAAAAATATATTGTGTTCATGGACTGGAAGAATAAATTCTTAAACAACCATACTACCCATGGCAATTTACAGATTCAATGCAAACCCTATCATTATGCCAAAAGCATTTTTCACTGAACTAGAACAAATAAACCACAAATTTACACAGAAAAAGACCTCAAAATAGCCAAAACAATCTTGAGAAAAAAGAAGAAAACTGGAGGTATCACACTCCATGACTTCAGACTATACTATAAATCTACAGTAATCAAGAGTATGGTACTGGCACAAAAACAAAAACATAGAAAAAGGAACAAAATAGAGAGCCCAGAAATAAGCTTATGTACCTATGGTCAGTTAATCTATGACAAATGAGGCAAGAATATACTATGGGGAAAATACAGCTTTTTCAATAAAAGGTGTTAGGAAAACAGGACAGCTACAAGCCAAAAAATGAAACTGGACAACTTTCTCACACCTTATAAAAAAACAAACTCAAAATGAATTAAAGATTCGAATGTAAGACCTGAAACTATAAACTTCTAGAAGAAAACATAGGCAGTACATGCTTTGACACATGGGTCTTAGTAATATATATATATATATATATATATATATATATATATATATATATAGTAATATATATATATAATACATATATATATATAATAAATATATATAGTAATATATATATATTTATTTATTTATTTATTTATCTGTTTCCTCAGACAAGGGAAACTAAAGCAAAAATAAACAAATGGGTCTCATCAAACTAAAAAGCTTTTGCACAGCAAAGGAAACCATCAACAAAACTAAAAAGCAGAACACTGAATCGGAGAAAATAATTGTGAATGATATATTAGATAAGGGGTTAGTACCCAAAATATACAAAGTACTCATACAACTCAAAAAGCAAATAACCCAATCAAAAATATGGGAAGAGAGCCTGGACAGACACATTTTGTAAAGAAGACACACAGATGGCCAACAGACTTATTAAAAGATGATCCATATCAGTAATCATCAGGGAAATGCAAATCAAAACCACAATGATATACTACCTCACACATGTCCGAATGAATATTGTCAAAAAGACAACAAATCACAAGTGTGGTGAGGATGTGGTGAAAAGGGAATCCTCATGCTCTGTTGGTGGGAATATAAATTGGTGGAGTCACTATTGAAAAAATTATGGAGGTTTCTTAAAAAGTTAAAAGTAGAACTACCATATAAACCAGGAATTTCACTTCTGGGTATTCACCTCAAGAAAACAAAAGCACTGTTTCAAAAAGATATATGCACCCCTTTGTTCATTGTAGTATTTTACGACAGTCACGATATGGAAGCAGATGAAATGTACATGGATAAAATATGTGACGCACACACACACACATACACACACACACACAGAGGAATATTACTCAGCCATAAAAAAAGAAATCTTGCCATTTGTGAAAATGTAGATGGATCTAGGGGGTATTATGCTGAGTGAAACAGAGAAACACAAATACCAATGATCTCACTTATATTTGGAACCTGAATAATAAAACAAACACACAAACAAACAAAATGAAATGAAATCAGACTCAGAGATACAGAGAACACACAGGTAGTTGTTGTCGGGGAGGGAGGTGGTGGCTGGGCTAAATGGGCAAAGGGGATTAAGATGTACAAACTTCCAATTACAAAATAAATAAGCCATGGATAAGTAACCTACAGCATAAGGCCAATAATATCATAATAACAGTGTATGGCCACAGATAATTACTAGACTTGTTGTGGTGGTCATATCATAACATATGTAACTGTCAAATCACTGTGTAGTTCACCTAAAGCTAAGATATCTTGTACATCAACCATATTTAAATTTAAAAAAAGTGTTTAATGTTCTTGGGGCCTTCATTATTTGCTAAAATAGAAGGCCTTATCAGCTTGCCAAAATCTGCCTCTTTTTGTCTTACTAATTTTCCCCTTCTTCTCCAAACTGAGTTATTTGAAGGAAATATCTCACTATCTGCCCTTGATCTTAGTAAAGATCTCACCAGATAACTCATATTTTACATGGAATAGGAAAATAAATTTGTTATCGTTATTATATTCAAAAAGTACTTTTATAAATAGTATGGCAAATATATTCATTCATCAGCAAACATCTATGAAGTGGTGCTGTGTGCTGGATACTGGTCCATAAAATTGAGTATCTTTGATTTCTGCCCTTAAAGATTTCACAGATGACTAAGATAAAAAATTCAAAGCATTTCCAGATGGAGGTCAGTAATGGCTATGTGTGATTCAGCATCTAAATGACCACATTCAGATTCTCTGTTGGAAGAATTATCCCACTTAGAGGGCATAGAAATGGTATAAGTTGTTGTAATAGAGGAAAAATAAAGCTAGAGAACATGCTATTGATAGTCTAGAATGATTGAGATACTGAATACAATGGGCAGGAAGTGACGGGAATACACCTAGGAAACAAGCAGAAGCAGGCCAAGGATGGTCTTGTTTCAGGAAAGAGAGTGGGGCGTGAGAGGGTGGTCATGTCTCAGGTCTCAAACGAATCCCCAGCACAGCCGTAAATAAAGTGTGGGTTCTTGTCTTCACATGGGAAAGAATTCAACAGTGAGCCATAGTAAAGTGAAAGAAGCTTTATTCAGGGATATACACACTCCATAGGATCTGAGCTATCTTGGAAGGTTAGAGGCACCAGGGTATGGGATTGTCAGTTTTAATAGGGGTGGGTAATTTCATAGGCTAATGAATGGGAGGAGTATTCCAACTATTTTGGGGAAGGGGTGGGGATTTCCAGGAATTGGGCCACTGCCCCCTTGTTGGCCTTTGATGGGCATCCTTGGAACAGTCATGGCACATGTAGGTGTGTCATTTAGGGGTCTGATGTATTATAATGAGCATATACTGAGGCTCAAAATACACTGAAATTTGACTTGTCTGCCATCTTGGACCAATTTTGTTCTAACCAGTTTATGTTGTATCCTCAATGGCTATGTCATTCTTTTTTTTTTTTGGTAGTACGTGGGCCTCCCACTGCTGTGCCTCTCCTGTTGTGGAGCACAGGCTCCGGACATGCAGGCTCAGCAGCCATGGCTCACGGGTCCAGCTGCTCTGCGGCATGTGGGGTCTTCCCGGACTGGGGCACGAACCCATGTCCCCTGCATCAGCAGGCGGTCTCTCAAGCACTGTGCCACCAGGGAAGCCCGCTATGTCATTCTTTTAAAGGTTGTGCCCTGCCCCCTTCCTATTTCAGTCTTAGTTATTAAGGATTTTAGGTTTCAGGCGATAGACAGTAAACCTTTGGAAAGACTCCAAACAGAAAATTGGCAAAATTAGATTTCATTTTATAAGTGACCCCTAGAAATTTCTGGTTCAGTACTGTCAACAGGGTAGCCTTCGTGTGGCTAGTGATGAGAATTTGAGGTTAAGACACAGAATGTGGTGTTAGGAAACGTTTTTGGACCAGATCATGGGATTAGGGGTGGGTATGATGGGGTCATTTGCCAAAGTGAGGTGTAAAGAATATGAAGCAGTTTTAAGGGAAGATATACTTTTGTTTGTTTGTTTTTATTCTTTTATTTATTTATTATTTTAGTATGGACTCACTGAGTTTGACATAATTGTATTCCATGCTTAGGACAGGGATACTGGGATGCAAGAGCAACAGCTTTCAGAGAAGGAAGTTCTCCTGTCTCCCTCCTGTTAGGCTGCAGGGTGTTTCTTGTATCAGAAAACACAGGAGAGGACAGTTTCAACAAATTTGCATGCCACATTAACACTTGTCTTCTTTCAAAAATGATGGATAAGAAAATACATTATCTTCCTGTAGAGAAAACTTGTTAAAAGTTAAACCTCTGTATTTCCTATAGGAGTCTTGAAATACCTTTATATGTTGCCCCCTTGTTCTTTCCATGTAGTATACATAAGGTAAATGTGTATTGTCTAGAATTCGTTTATCAGTGGAAGTACATCACCTGATTTCATAGGCACTCTGTATACACCTGAAATGTGGGAACAGGTGCTTATGAATTTCAGTTGCAGGCAGTGGTGTAGAAGGAAAAGTTTAACAACCAGTTCTCCAGAAAGAACAAATTCTGATTTCTAGCATTTGCCAGTCTCTGAGGGGTAAATGCCCCACCATTGTTGACTTCAATTTTCCAATGAGATGTCACTGCACACAGACTTGGGAAGCAATGTGTACAGGCCTGCTCCAATATTGCACAGGTTTTAGGCCAGTGACAATCTCTTGTACAGAAAATCAAGTTATACTGAAAAAAAGGCATAAAAGGAAGAAGTCTCTTATCTTGCAGACAGGCAATATGAATTGTCAGGGCCAAAACGAAAAATGAACTAGAGTTATATGATGAGAGCAAATGAAATTTGTAAAAATGCACATATATCCTCTAAGGTATCTAATTTTACTTTTAATACATGGATAAACATCCATGTATTAAACCACCCACGTATTAAAGGTAAAATTAAATATCTCAGTATATTTATTTTATTATATATATATATATATATATATATATATATATATATATATATATAATCTATATATTTATTTTAAAATGCTTATAGTTGAATATAAATCAAGCTTATACTTTTCTCCCAGTAATATAGTTTAACAAATGAATAAGAAAATAAATTACTTTAGACTCTTGATAAAACATAATTGACATTAGTTATACTGAATTGATGTATATAGACTGTGAGTCTCCCTCAACTATTTTAGCTTAAAACAAAAGAGACAGAACTACTACCATAACAACAAAAAAAAGTAATGTTTATAATTCTAATGCTACTTATACTTGAATAAAACTTTATAGTCTACACATCCTTTCACTTATGATAGTGCATTATGATGCGACCAAGATCTCTCAGGGCAGTCAGGCTATATAATTAATATTAAATGGCACCTTACACTTATGTCAAAGAGCATTTTCAATGTTCTCGAAATGAAAATTAACAGTTTGTACCAAATAGTTTCTCTAAGTTTTTTAGAATGTTTTATGCATTTTGTATTATTAATTCTCTCAAATTATTTGCAGGTTGGAAGAAAATTCTATTGTCCTTGCATATTGGAATAATAAGCTCAAAGAAGAGTTAGGGTTGATGTCATGATACTCAGAATAGGGTCCTCAGTACCTTTGCCAGAATTTAGGGGCTTTAGTTGGTGCCAGGAAAAGATGGAATCCATAGAGGGAAAGACAAAATGAGAATACGTCCTCTAAAGTGAATGCATGGCATCAGTGGATCAGGTAAGTGCTGAGTGAGCACTCATTGTTACAGGAGAGAATGATAGTAGCTTTTAGGAATCTTAGATAATCTGTTCAGAAAAAAAGTTGAAAATTATTAAATGAAATTAAATATTCAATTCAGATTTTGGTTTTAGCAGTTAAAAATGTTCATTTTACAAAGAATAGAACAAGTTTTGTTTTTTTTTTCCCAAATACATTTGCTACAGATAAAAGTACATTTATCAACTACTTGCAGGATATCTATCTATCTATCTACCTACCCACCTGACTACTTACCTATCTATTAATCTCTATCACCTGATGAAAAGCAACACTGGAATAGTTTTCCCTTATTATCCCAAATAGATAAGAAAACAAGCTAGCATGCAAAGAACAAACAAAAAAACATTCTGTCATTTTAGATATGAATCACTCAGTCCACACTTTACAATCATCCCACCATATCTTTTAACCAGCAGCCAGAAGCTTTTCTAAGGAGAAAAAAGAAGCATCTACTGAACAGCATTCTAACTTGAAAAGCATGCTACACATGTGGCAGGTATTCCGTGACATTATTCATCTGAGAATTCCCTCACTAAATATTGCATTTATATTTTTGAGCCTGGAATTATAGAAGTTTTAACTAGAAGATACGTGAAAGCACTTATTCCAAATTATATGTTCTTTTTCAAAAATGAGATATTAAGTGCATCCTGCCAAGTATTGTTAAATATTCGCTACTATTTCTTAAAGGAAATGTATTTAAATTAAAATGTTCTTTCGAAAATGCCATTACTGAAGAATTTTGTCCCTCTTATATTAACCTTTTCAAAATAAGTCTAAGATTTAGTTCCATACAGAGTTGACTTCTCTTTGATTTAATGAGGGGAATTATAGATATTTAAATGTAAAATCAGGTAGCAGTGCTTGTGAATTAACAGCTTTTGGTGACAATTGTAACAATGAACACAGTAAATCCTCTAGAGCTGTCATACTTCACTAGGTAAATAATCTGCTTTTGATGCCTCCCCAAATAAATGTTTACATGAATGATTGCAATGGATATGAAGAAGCAATTATATCAAGGAAGTCAATAATATACTTTTGTAAGAGTCTTAATCTGTTAGAATGTATTATGTCAGTTTCCAAATGACAACTTTCGATGATGCCTCAAATAGAAAATTTTCTAAATTTGAAAAGATAAACCATAGAGACCATTAGTTGTTTAGTTATGTCAGATGTATTAATAACAATTCATTATCTAGGACAAAAAACGACAATAACAACAACACAAACAAACAAACAAAAAACTGTTGTTTTATTAATGCCCCATAGTTTAGATGATCACATCTGTTATCTATTTTACTTTGCCTTTGTAATTTATAGTTTAAGTAATATTTTGACTAATAAAGGTGAGGGAATATAAAAATAATGTTAAATCAATTCATATCTTAAAGCCACAAAAAGAGCTCCAGAATTAATATATCGACTGGATGAATGAGTGGATGAATGGATTTATAGACCTATAATTGGAAACGTGTATGTTTTGAGCCTGCTTTTAGACTTCTTAAAAATAACACCCTGGGACCCAGCCGGCTTCTATATATTGCAGGAAGCACATGATAAATATGGGCCCTGTGTTTGGAAGGAAAATAAGGCATACTGCACTGCACTTAGCTTTTCCTGTTATGAACATATTTGCACATATATATTTGGCAACTGAAGCTAAACCTCAGACTTCTTATCTCCATATCTATTACAGATTCTGAAACACTTGTATTATGTTAGCCAACAGTATACTAAAACAAAACATGTGGAACACTAAAAATATATCTTCAAAGTGAAAATATTAACCTTTACTACTGTTACTAATAATGAAAACTAAAAGCAATCCATATAATAAAATCCCAATAAACTTGTGACATGACATCATCATCTCCATTTCATACATAAAGAAGTGAGAGCTCAGGGGCTGAGGTAAATGATGTATATCAAGTAGCCAGGAAGGAAGTTGTAATTTCAGCTGAGGCCTTTTGACTTCCAAATGCTTCCTCTTCCAAGCTTGTCCAATCTGACAAACAACCAACAACTTTTTCAATTTAATAATTTATGTTAATATCTAAATTAAATTATCTCATCCAAGTAAAGTGATGAGTTTTATCCCTGGTAAAGTCATATGGTCACAATCTGATCAGCTGATTTTTTTTCTTTCTCATCTTTCCCAGATCAACTTTGTAAAATGCCAATTGACAGAATAAATACTGACTGCCGAGATTTTTTCAGAGCATAATGTTCATATTTAGGGAATATATCTATTTTTCTATACTGTATAGTCATAAGTCCTTTCCTAAATGACTTTTACTACTCATAAATTATTAAGATTAAACAATTTTGTCTTTATCCATCATCGTTTTCACTTGATAGTTGGCCTGAATCAACGAGTTTAAAAGAAGAAAAGTAATAACAACTTCAAGGTAGTTGAGTCCATTATAAAACTGTCCTGCAAAACATCTGAGAACATTTGTAAAGCTTGAATATAGTTTTAATCCTTTAGAGATAAACAAACCTCAAAATAGTTTTCAAAGCTCAGTAAAAAATTAATCATACTTACTTAAATATAATTATTCCCCAAATAGCTATTTGTCATCTTATACTGACCTGCCATATACCATATATACAGTTTATGTTAAAGTAATATTTTTCAGTGAAGTCTTGAAAGCAAATATTTGTGTCAGGAATATTCCTTTTGAATGTCTTTTTGTCATTCACAAATAAATATTGAAGCAATCACCATCCTTTGGTTTGGAATTCTACTTGAATTGGGTGGAGTCATGTTATTGTACAATGCAGTTCTGAAACTGGAAATCCTTTCTGGTTAGTGCTTTTCCAAATAAGCTGTCATTTGTAATCATTTTCACACTTGACAGTTTTGCATACTGCCTTGCTGAAAGTGTTCATTCAGAATTTTCCTGGCTTTATCCAGGGAGGACAAAAAAAATCTAATTCTTGTTCTAATTTCAATGCTTCCCCTCATATACATGCGTGTCTGTAATAGTCAATAGGTCTGAATTCCACTTCCTAGGCCAATGAGCTGAACCTCTGTGCGTTGGATCCATTAGAATTTGGCAAATGCTGATCAACACAGTGGATGCACCCATGTGATGTTTTTCTATGCTGCTAATGCTCAGCTTTTAACTGACATCAGCACCATGAGGCAAAATGGCTTCCAATCTCATTTAAGCAGCTGCACATTGGAATAGGGCTAAAGTGGGCTTTAGTAAGGTGGTGAAGCTTAAGTTTTGGAGATGTATAAATTAACCTGGACACAAGCCAGCTTTCAGAAACTTGATTCCTGTTTGTCCTCCTAAACATATATATTGTTTCTCAGGATGAAGACAATGGGTTAAAAATGGAGACTAATGAATGATGCACAATATGCTTTTGTTCGACCCTGTGGCTTGGACCTATATGGGCTCTCAGCCATTGTGCTGACCTCTGCAGGGCCAGGCACTTGATTGAACTCTGTGCCACACTATTCTTATTTCTAGAGCTATGCAGGGACAGGGAATACCCACTGCTGCTTCCTTTCCATTGAGGTACAACTGTCCCTCTCTTTTGCCTTTCTTTTATCCTTTTCATGAGTGCCAACTCATACAGATTCTATTATCATTGTTGAAAATTGTCATTTTCTAATGTTAATGGTAGCAGTATTTCTTCGTCCTCAAAACCTCACAAACACACCTTGATGTTGGCACATGTATCAGATCAGAGGAAATGAAGAGTGCCACTGAAAAGTCAATTTACAACATCATTGACATTTTTCTTTTGATAAAGTCTACTCTTTCACCTTGCATATCAATTTGGGTAGCCTAAAAATACTTTTTGACTGTAATCAAATATTATTGAGATGACTTTGTCAATAAAAGTGTAGGAAAATGTTATTTGTCACACTTTTTATATCTTTCCCCTTTAAAATCTATTAAAGTAAACCAAACCAAACCAAAATAAAACCCATGAATTTAATTCAAGAGCTCTCAGGAGTGCTAAATGCGCCATCTAGTGGCATAATTGAACCCAGGGAAAATGTATTACACTTAAAATAGAGTGTTTGTTTACTTCTTCTCAGTGAGGCTTATTGATGAGACAAAAGTGATCAGAAACAGGGGACAGCTTCAAAATATATGAAATGTATCTATATTCACTTATCAATATTTTGCTTGAAATATTCTAACATTTACATTTAAAAAATTAAACTATATGTGTATTTAATATTTTTAAGAAGAGTCATATATTTCTACTGGCAATTTAAATAACTATTATAATCAAGGTAGTGGGTAATGTATAACATTTATGTAGAATTAAAATCTAAGAATGAATTAATCCAAACATTTTAAGAATGACAGGTAACTAATATTTGTCATTTATCTTTATCCTTCTATAAACTACATTTTTCATAAAATATAAAAATAAATCTAAATTAATTACTATCAATCTTGTTCATGACTCTGATGTATAATTATCTAAATTTGGGGTCAGCAAAACTATTTTACAAACAGTAACATTTGTTGACTTGTGTGTTACATACAGTTTAGTCCTTATTATTTTTTTTCCTTTGGTTGTTGTCTTACAACACTTTAAAATATACACAGATATTTTTTTTTTCAAAAAATAGTTTTAACTTTAGATTATAAAAAAACAGACAGTGGACTCAATTTGGTCCCCAGGCTGTAGTTTGCTAACTCCTAATCTAAATTATTACATTTAGAATATAAGCACTTTTGTGATTCTTAAAACAAATAATGATAAAGTGACATAATCTTAGTCTTTCATTTAGTTACTATCTGGAAAATCATTGTTTGCCTGAATAGTAGTCAGTCACCTTATGAAAAAAAAATATTAAATTACATTCAACAAGACCTCTAAATTTTCTTTTTTTTTAAATTTAAAGTACCATGGTATTATGTTGAGTAGCATGGCAGAAAGCTGTCAAACTTGAGAGAAAACTGAAGTAGCTCTAAATAAAGCTTAAAATAATACCATGATATTAGAACAGAAGTCTTGTGATTAAAAACCAAGTTTAAGTTTTTGTTTCAGAAATGGTTACAGTTTTGTGAGAGTCAAAATGAGAGGGTATTTCATCTCTTCTTAAATACAGAATTTGTTCACACATTTTGTTGTGAATTCCATAAAGGAAGTAACAATTGGACCACTGGGGATAACATTTTCCTGACCTTGAGGTCAAGCATGGCCATACAAATTGCTTTGTCCAATGGAACATGATCAGAATTGAAATATGCAAGTTCTTAATAGAAGCTGTCAGATAAAAAAGCAAGCCCAGATTCAGTAAGGAGAGACTTAATAAGAAAGGCTTATACAAACGGGTAGAAGGGCCATGACAATAGGGGAAGGGGAATTTTTACAATAGGGAAGACATTCAGAGCCTAAGAGATACAAGTATCTCCAGGGCTAGGCAAAAGGATTAAGTTTGTTTTATAGGGAAGAGTAAACAGGAAGGGAATGTGGGGAGGTAGGATGAATGACAGGGACAAGGTAAGATAGCAGCCCAGAGAATGCTTTACCCTGAGGCTAGCTTCCTCTCCCTGTGGATTTAAGGAGGTGCTGATTCTTGGCTGAGGCTGAGGATTGGCCAAGTTCAGGAGCTTGGAGGGAAGACAGAATTTTAACTAAAGTTTGATTAACAAGCTTTTTGTTCCAGTTGATCAGTGGGACAAACAGTTCAGCTATTCATTTATGAGGTGAAGAATGGGAATTTGGAGAGTCCATGTTATAAACAAGGTATCCATGAATCTTATCTAAATCATTCAGGAAGGGTATTTCTTTGCAGTAAGCTGTTTTCTGGAACATAAGGTATAGGGCCTTTCTTCAATTGTACATGTTTTCTAGGATCCCAGGGCTTGGATGAAATTCAGCATTGTCCAAGAGTCTAATTGCTAGTGTCATAATCACCATTAAAGGAAAAATTTCCACAATTTACTGACCTAGTAGGCTTTTATTCAAGGATTCATGAATTGGGTGGCATCGAATTTAGCAGATAGAAAAGAGCTCCAAAGACTTGTACAAGGTGAGAGATTTTTACAGAGCAAAGTAATCAGGAGCAAGGAATTTGTACTAGGTACTTGCTGTTGGTTAAGGCAGGGTTAGTTTCCTTACACTGGAGCAAAGGGAAGTCTTAGAGCCTGGTTAGGTAACTTGTATTGATCAGGAGGACCTAAACCTTCCTTTTCAGGAAAAACAGAGCGTAAAAACTTAGTTAAGTTTTGGTTTTCTGAACGAGGGCCTTAACATGAGGGACTCCATCTGAGGGGTAGTCTGGTTACTTTAACATAATCATGGAAGCGCCTTTGTTACAGTGGCTCTTGAAGAGTCTTATATGCTGAGGCCACAGCTGAAGGAGTATGTCTGGGTTAGTTCCCCAGGCTAGAAACAGGTTCTAAGTGAGTGTAGTATACTGTTACTGTCCCAAGCTGCTGAAATTTGGGGTACTTCTCCTTAGCCTTAGATTTATGTATGCCAGGTTTATGTAATTTAATATAATCTAACTGATACACTCTGTTCCAGTTTTTAACAGTCAATTAGAAAACCATCAGGGGCTATTTGGTATCATTGCTATTATGATTATGATCATTATTTGATGTTTAACTAGTTGACTGGCCATTCTACCCAACCTTCTTATTCTTGGATCAGAATGTGCTTATAAATCAAGAAAAGGAAGCACTTAGATCCCAAAATACATTAGGTAGGCTAAAGAATAAAATCTGAAAATAAATAGAAGGTGCTCAACTATTTCTTCTTTCTTTCTTTTTTCTTTCTTTCTTTTTCTTTCTTTCTTTCTTTCTTTCTTCCTTTGGAGGTGAGGCGGTAGAACACCTTCCCTATTAAACAGGCAAATATAATGCTTTTGACAGAAGTTGTGATTATCAGAGAAAGCATAGCAAAAAATTTAACAATTATTCACAGTGATAGCTTGTGGACATTATAACTTATATAAAATTTGAAAAACAATAGAGAGTTGAAGTCTCCATTCTGTTTACTTTTGCCTTGGTAGGCATATTCTAATAATCATTTTTAATGCAATATTTACAAATAAGATTATGTATAATACTAATGAGGAACATATAATAATTTTAAGAGTAAGAAATGTAAGCACTCTAACATTCTGAAAAGGAAGGATTTGGTGGCCAAAACACAGTTCTACAATATCTTTCTTTTTATGGGAGAACATAAGTATAAAACTCTATGTTTATTGTTCATGAAATAGGAGGATTTTTAGAATGTATATTTTATATGAGAAAGTTGGATACCACTTAGACATAATTTAATATTTAGGTTCTTTGGATGATACTTCTTGACTCAAAAGATATAAACCTAGAGTCTGTCATAGAGAGTGAAGTAAGTCAGAAAGAGAAAAACAAATAACCATATGCTAACACATATATACAAAATCTAAAAAAAAAAAAAATCGTTCTGAAGAACCTAGGGGCAGGACAGGAATAAAGACACAGATGTAGAGAATGGACTCAAGGACACAGGGAGGGGGAAGGTTAAGCTGGGACGAAGTGAGAGAGTGACTTGGACATATATACACTACCTAATGTAAAAGAGATAGCTAGAGGGAAGTAGCCACATAGCACAGGGAGATCAACTCGGTGTTTTGTGACCACATAGAGGGGGTGGGATAGAGAGGGTGGGAGGGAGATGCAAGAGGGAGGAAATATGGGGATATATGTATATGTAGAGCTTATTCACTTTGTTATAAAGCAGAAACTAACACACCATTGTAAAGCAATTATACTCCAATAAAGATGTTTAAAGAAAAAAAAAGATATACACAATGGTTCTACTTTTTGAAGATGAAGCAATTGATTACGTGTGAGAGTAAAGATGCCTGAACACATTACAAATCATTTATTGTGTCTATATAGGTTATGTAATCCAAGAACCCTCACATGAATTTACCTAATAAGTTAATAAAATGTTGATGTTGTAAATTAGGAAATATATTTTAAATATCAAGTAAATTAAAAATAATGCAAATAAAGATGTTATAATAAATATGTGATGTAACCAGGCCTTTTTATTCTTTTTTTTTTTTTTTTTGCGGTACGTGGGCCTCTCACTGTTGTGGCCTCTCCCGTCACAGATCACAGGCTCCGGACGCACAGGCTCAACAGCCATGGCTCACGGGCCCAGCCGCTCCGCGGCATGTGGGATCTTCACAGACCGGGGCATGAACCCACGTCCCCTGCATCAGCAGGTGGACTTTCAACCACTGTGCCACCAGGGAAGCCTGCATTTTTATTCTTTAATAAGATAAACTGGAAAATAATACAGTGAAATAAAAAGAAAATACTAAAATACTTCTTTTAGAAAATACTTGATAAATGCACTTTCAAAATTATATGGAGAAGCTGGCCTAGATAGGAAACTGTACCACATTTCTTTTTTTTTTTTTCCATAAGCAGAGATAGTTTGAACCTTATGTAGTTTCCATTATGATCCAGGACAGATATATGAGATATAGCTGCTCAGAATTAAGGGCAAGTGCAATTTATGGCACTAGGACACTGTGTGAAGCTAACTGGTCTCCTGTAGAGATTTAAATCAGAACTTTGACCTCATTAACTCTGCATACAAATCAACAAAATTAACCGGTTCACATATGCCAAATAAGATTAACTCTCACATTACTTATTAAAAATATAGAAATCTACACATAGCACAGTTAATATTTTCATTTATTTTGATGCACCTCCTACAACATTTCACAAATATGGAAACACAGTTCATGAAAAACAAAGTAGTAGGTAGTCTCCCCAGTGTCACCTGCTTGGAACAGAGTTAGGACAGAGTCTTGGTCTTGGTAGTTTTCCCATGATTGCTTACATATTCTGGCAATGAATTTAACCATAAATTACTGTATTAAATTTATTTCTATCTTCTGTGTGTCTAACAGAGCTATTTATTAAAGGGCACCATAAAAGACTTTCTTTCAGGATTTAGTAGCAATTATGTGCTGTGATTTACTGTTCATGAGTGAGGTCTGTTTTCTGCCATGTACTCTGGCTTGTTTTGTGTAGGCAGAAATTTCATACACCTTGTGCCACGACATAGCTTTATCTTCTGGAGTGTGAATTGTCATAAAAGAATAATGATTCTGTAATTACATGTAGATATGAATTAGTTCCCAGACAAATAAAATGAGTCGACACGTTGAATTTACCAGAGTCTGTATGCTTAGAGGCTGAAGTTTTGCAAATGGTTGCTCAGAGAGAAGTATGATTTTAAAAGATTTTATCTTTATTTGGTCTTCTCAACAATTTACATATTATAAGGCAGATGTCAAGCTGTCTTACAGATGTACTGAAGAATCCAAAACTTTCCCAGGTTTAGAATCTAAAACTTTTTGCAGATAAAAGATTTTAAAGTGGTTGATGTTTTATATTGGAAACTACAGGCAAGTCTTTAGGATTTACCTAACATAAAATGCATAGAATCTGAGGACAAAAGAGCTGACTGATTAAAATCTTTGAAAGATACATCAAATGAACTTTTACAGCAAAATATTTAATCACATAAAGTCAGGTCAATATTTTACTTTATTTTTTTTAATAAAATGTCTTCTGAACCATACTAGAGATTATACTAACATGTTAGAAGTAAGGCTTCACCTTCAAGTATTGTTTCCAGCTAATTAAGGAAACAATACAGATTCCCACCAAAAGACAATATAGATCACCATCACCAATGTGATTAAAACTCATCAATGGATTACTATGCCAGATAAATCTAAATTTTGAAACAAGTCATTCGAGTTTCAAAAGAAAGAAAAATAATTGAAAGATAAAGAGAGATGGCTTTAGGAGAGTGTTCTAATTTTCAGTGTAGTTACACTGAATTCAGTCACTGCAGATATTCAGCATTAGCTGGACAACAGCAGTCACAGAGTCCTTAGACAGGACTCGAGCATCTGCTGATGTTTGAAGTAACTGACATTAAAAATATATATTATTGAACCCTGATATTACCAACTGTTTTTCATGCTTTTCTCACCTATTTTCTTATCCAAAGGAATAGCATAAGAATAACAGGTTGTTTGTTGAAGCATAGTAATCCTGTGGTCCCCTCAAAAATTTTTAATGGAAGATGTCTCCCAGAACGTTAGTACCTTTTTTTGAAGTGCATCTTGTTCAACACTCAATAGTCTACAAGTTATGGAAAATATGAGGTTTGTCATGACAACTGGATAGGAAATTTAGTCAATATAATTCATTTCACATAATGCAGTATTCTCTTCCTTCTTATTTGTTAAAAACATATAATTCCATGGCAAATCCATATTCTTCACTGAAATAGTCTGAAATATGTCTGATGATATACACTGCAGATACTTATATAAATAAGAATTTATAGAAAGTATATTTTTTCTGGTCAGATTATGCATTTTCTCTCTTGATCCCACCTTTTCCTCCACCAGTCAAGTCAGTGCCTGGACATTGAATGGACAGCACTCAGGCTTAAATTGAGCTCAGGAAAAATTCTCTCTTGACTTAGAGTTTGGTGACCATTAAAAATAGGTTAATTCTAAAGAAAAGGTTCAGAAGCAAATTTGATATATCAAAGTGAAGCATGTAATTCAATTTTCAATGCACATACAGAGCAGACTGAAGCACCAGGAAATGGGATGAAAGCTTGGAGTGTGAGACCACAGCGAGAAGGATCACAGAGGGTGTCTGCTTTTTAAAGTATTTAATGAAATAAATAATCTGGAAGTCAGTTTCAGATAATCTCATTCTACTTGTTCCATGTACCAGATATCATCCCTATCATATCACCTTCCATAAATATAAGTGACTATATTATTGGAGTCACCATTATTTTGTAAATTTTTCTGGCACTATTAAATTTTCAATAATGGAAATGTGCAGAAACCTAGGTAATGACCATATATAATTTCTACTGTATAGGCAATCATTTTACGTCCTCCTCCAGTGAGTGAAATATAAAAAAAAAAAAAAAAATCATTAAACCAGGAATGTACATGTGCTGACATATATCTCGGTATTTCCTTAGAAGATGTCAAGTTTAATAAAGAGAAACCTTAATTAAAATAATATCAGGAGGGTGTGGCTGAGATGGATCACATCTTCCCAGAGGCACACCAAACTTACAACTATTTACAAAGCACCTATTGAGAAATATTGGAAGACTAGAAGAAAATATCTTCTGCAAATAAAGACATAAAGAAGGAACCACAAGGAGACAGGTAGGGGGGCAGAGATGCAGTATAGTCAACTCCCACACCTCTTGATATGTGTTCCACAAACAGGAGGGTAAATACAATTGAGGAGAAACTCCCCAAGGAGTTAGGGGTCTGAGCCCCACATCAGGCTCCATAGTCCAGGGATCCTACACTGGGAAGATGAACCCTCAGAACATTTTGCTTTGAAGGCCAGTGGGGCTTACTTTTGGGAGAGCCAGGAGGCTGTGGGAAATAGAGACTCCACTCTTCAGGAGTGCATACAAATATCTCACATGCTCCAAGATATAGGGCAGAAGCAGGAATTTGAAAGGAGCCTAGGTCAGACCTACCTGCTGATCATGGAGAGCCTCCTGGAGAGGCAGAAGGAGACTGCTGCTCACCTGGGTACAAGGACACTGGTAGCACTCATGTTTGGGAGCTTGATCTACCATGTGGACACTGATGCTTGCAAGGACAATTTTGGAATCCTCTCTCTAACTTATTAGCACAGGGCTCCAGCCCTGCCCCTACTCACCAGCCTATAGGCTGAGATGCCACAGGTCAAACAACTAGTAGTCTAGGTGGAGACACAACCCTACCCACCAGCAAGCCTGCTGCTTGAAGACCCCCTGAGACCACAGCTGCCTGGTGCATAGCCATGTCCAAAAGAAGGTCCAGGACCTGGTCTTGCACATCAGTGATGGCACTAACCCCAGGAACCCCAGGGCCATGCAGCCAGAGACCCTGAGAACCATCCTCACCACCAGTGGGCCAGCACTAGTCCTAGGACAAGTCTCATCCACCAGTTCATAGGCATCAGCTGAAGGACATCCTAACCCTTAGCCCAACCCACCAGTAGGCCAAAACATCAACTCTGGGAGCCCAGAGCTCTGCAGCCAGATATCCATGGACCCAGCTCTGCACAACAGTAGGACAACACTAGACCCAAGAGCAACCTCACCCACCAATGGGTAGGCACCAGCCCAAGGACCTCCAGGTCCCACCAGCAGACCAAAACATAAACTCTGGAAACACAAGGGCCATGAAACCAGAGGCCTTGGTCCCTGATCCACACACCAGCATGTGGATGCAAGCCCCAGGACCACAACAGCCCTGAAGCCTGCCTTATCATGGCCCAGCCCACCCTTCAGCAGGCAGGAACCAGCCACAGGACCCCTTGGTCCTGTACCTGTACCTGTACCTGTCCACCAGCAGGCCAACACTAGCTCTGAAACACATTAGGCCCCACAGTCAGCTGTTCTGGGACAGAATCTCACCCACTAGGAGGCTAATACCAGCTTTGGGATACGCTAGACCAAGAAGTGAGTCAGGTCAAATGAGGATATACCCACCAGCAGGGAAACAACAGCTCCAGGGCCCTGGAGACAGCCCCAGGAACCTGTCTCTGCACACCATTGAACCAACAATATCCCTGGGACACCGAGATCCAGGTCCCATACACCAGCAGGCTGAAACCAGCTCCAGGACACCTTGGAACCCTCTTCAAGTCACCACTGGATCCAGCCCCACTCACTAGTGGGCCAAGACAAGCTTTGGAAGACCCCAGACTCTGCAACCATCCATGTCAAAAATAATCCTTGCTCACCAGCAGGCAGAAACTAGATCTGGGACCCCATCCCCACAATCACCCACCTCAGAACTAGGCTCTACCCCAATCACAATTACATGAAAATGAATAAAATATTTAGGAATAAGTCTAAGGTAAAAGACCTGTACTTGGAATACTATAAGACACTGATAAAAGAAATTGAAGACCACAGAAACAGACAGAAAGATATACTACGTTCATGGATTGGAAGAATTAGTATTGTTAAAATGACCACACTACCCAAAGCAATTTACAGATTCACTGCAAACCCTATTAAGATACCAATGGCATTTTTCACTGAACTAGAAAAAAATAATTCTAAAATGTGTATGGTAACACAAAAGACCAAAAGAAAACTTAAGAAAGAGCAAAGATAGAGAAATCATGCTCCCTGATTTCAAACTATACTATAAAGCTACAGTAATCAAAACATTATGATATTGGCACACAACCAGACACATAAATCAAAGAAAGAGAATAGAGAGGCCAGAAATAAACCTACATTTATAAGGGCAGTTAATCTACAACAAAGGAGGCAAGAATATACAGTGAGGAAAAGACAGCCTCTTCAATAAAAGGTGTTGGAAAAACTGGACAGCTGCATGCAAAAGAATCAAACTGGACTACTTACTCACACCATGCACAAAAATAAATTCTAAATGGATAAAAGACCTAAATGTAAGACGTGATATCACAAAGTTTCTAGAAGAAAACATAGGCAGTATGCTCTTTGCTATTGGTCTTAGTAATATTTTTTTTGGATATGTCTCATCAGGCAAGAGAAACAAAAGCAAAAATAAACAAATGAGACCTAATCAAACCTAAAAGCTTTTGCACAATGAAGGAAGTTATTAACAAAACATAAATGCTGCCTATTGAATAGGAAAATATATTTGCAAACAATATATCCAATAAGGAGTTAATATCCAAAATATAAAAATAACTCATACAACTCAAAATCAAGAAATAATTAATCCAATTAAAAATGGGCAGAGGTGGGGCTTCCCTGGTGGCGCAGTGGTTGAGAGTCCGCCTGCCGATGCACCGGACATGGGTTCATGCCCCAGTCTGGGAAGATCCCACATGCCACAGAGCGGCTGGGCACGTGAGTCATGGCCGCTGAACCTGCACATCCAGAGCTTGTGTTCCCCAACTGGAGAGGCCACAACAGTGAGAGGCCCGCGTACCAAAAAAAAAAAAAAAAAAGTGGGCAGAGAATCTAAACAAATATGTTTTTTCAAAGAAGACAGATGACCAATGGGCACATGAAAAGATGCTCATCACGCTAAGCATCAGGGAAAGGCAAATCAAAACCTCAATGAGATATCACTTCACAGTTCTTAGAGTGGCTGTCATCAAAAAGACAACAAGTTACAAGTGTTGGTGAGGATGTGGAGAGAAGAGATCAATTTTACACTGTTGGTGGGAATGTGAATTGGTGCAGCCTCTATGAAAAAACAGTATGGGGGTTCCTCAAAAAACTAAAAAATTGAATTACCATATGAACCAGCAATTCCACTCCTGGGTATATATATATGAAGAAAACAAAACCACTAATTCAATATATATATATATATATATATATATATATATATATATATATATATATATATATGCACCCTGAAACCAAGCAGGACGCTGTAGGGCTCCTGGACATGGAAGAATTTCTGTTCCCCATTTCTTGTTTGTAAGGAATAGACCTCAGCCTCCATGAACTTCCCTGAGTTCTAAAGGGCAGATTTGAACAGTTGCTATTCAGGGAAAAGAGGGGATGCAGAAATAAGGGAGGAGCAGGCAAGAAAAAATAGTGCCTCCTTGGTGCAGAGTCCTGGTTCTGCCTTAAAGATTACACATAACAATATCTTTAATCTCTTTATAGAAATACAACCTCCAACAAATGGAAGATGTCAGCATTCTTCATTCCAGATTGAAGGAACCAGAGGAGCTCTTCAAGAAGACCACCCAGGGCCAGATTAAAGGAAGCACAGAAACTCATCAGATTGCCTGAGACTAGATTAAAGGAGTGCAGACCCTGCACACACCCTAATCTTGTCAGCAACCCCACCCTTGAACTATTGATATAAAACCCCTCACCAAATCCCCCTGGGTTGGGACACAGTTTTGAGAGGTAGGAGCCTGTGTGTCCCTTTTTGCCTGGGAAAACAATAAAGCTATTATTTTCTACTTCAGCTAAAACTCAGTCTCCAAGATTCGAGTTGGCACTGAAAACTCAGTTTTTGTCCTCAACCCGAGTGTTCATTGTGGCATTATTTACAACAGCCAAGATATGGAAGCAACCTAAGTGTCCATAAACTGATAAGTGGATAAAGAAGATGTGGTATATATTCACAACAGAATATTACTCAGTCATTAAAAAATATGAAATTCTGCCATTTGCAACAATGTGGTTGGACCAAGAGCATATTATGCTGAGTGAAATAAGTCAGACAGAGAAAGCAAATACTGTGTGATTTCTCATATGTATGGAATCTAATCAAACAAAACAAACAAACAAACACAAAAAATAAACACAGTCACAGATACAGAGAAAAAACAGGTTGTTGGCAGTCAGGAATGTGGTGGGCAGATGAAAGAATTTAGTGAGGGAGATTAAGAGCTACAAATTTTCAGTTACAAAATAAATGAATCACAGGTATGAAATGTACAGTATAGGGAATATAGTTAATAACTATGTAATGTCTTTGTATTATGATATATCATATCTAGAATTATTGTAGTTATTATTTTGAACTCTATAGAAACACCAAATCACCATGTTATGTAAGAAGAAATAACATAGTATTGTAGGCCAGTTATACTTCAAAAACATCAAAAAAATGAACAAACAGATAAAAAGGTCAGGTGTGTGGTTATCAGTGGCAGGGGGAGGAGGGAAGAGTAATTGAATGATGGTTGTCAAATGCACAAACTTCCAGTTATATGATGATAAGAACTAGGGATGTATTGTACAATACAATAGTTATAATACCACTCTATATTATATATGCAATTTGTTGACAGTTATCTTGAGTTCTGATCACAAGAAAAAAATTCTTTTTCTATTTCTTTAACTTTGTTAAAATTTTTATGTGAAATTATGGATGTTTAAGAAACTTTCTGTGATAATCATAAGTCAAGCTATTGTGCTGTACACCTTAAACTTACACAGTGCTATACGTCAATTAAATATGTAACCAGGAAACCAGAAGGGGGAGTATACTCTACAATGATAGTAGAGCCCAAAAGGAAGAAAGACTCCCTCTTCTTTCCTGGCAAAAGCTCATCCAATGAGATAATTACAACTCAGCCAATGAAATCCATACTCTTCGTTTACTGTAGCCCTCCCACTTTCTTCCCCCTCTGTAAAAGTGTTCTCCTCTATATTTTTGCAGGGGATTTGCACATGGCTCACCATGGTTGCAGACCTTGAATTGCAATTCTTTGCTGATACTGAATAAACCCATTTTTGCTGGAGAAATAACTGGCAGCCTATTTGTTTTAGATCAACTTTATGGTGGCCTGTATGGGGACCAGAGAGGACCCCCAAGGAATCTGAGGCTGGTGAGCAAATAAGTGCAGTACCTACACTGAGCCCACAGTGCTCACTGCTTTTCTCACTGACCTTGAGACTTGTGGGCAAGTTTTCCTCCTGAATCTGACCTTCTGCAATTTTTACAGTTTGAAGTTCTCCAAGGTTTTATTTGGGATTTTTTAAGGTTTTATTCTTTCTGGCTATGACCTTGTTCCATATGTGAGTATTTGTTCAGCACTTTGGCATGATTTTTGAAATAAGGCTGTTCCATCTGAATCTGGCTTGCCTTCCACCCATTCCTTTTGAAATAGGGGTTGTTTAATTGGAACTGTGTCAGTTCAACCTTCAGCCCATTCCTTTGGAATATGGGCTGCTCTATTGTAACTGTGATGAGCAGCCTTTGGCCTGGCTGGTCTGGGACTAGATTGTTCTCTTAGAACTGGCTGGTATTAGGGCTGCAGGATATTTGAGCTGTTTCAGCTGTTTGAAAATTGTTCTTTTATGCTAGAGAAAAAACTGAGGAGAAGGATCCCAGTTATATAAATATTTTGAGGGCATGTCTGCTACAGAGACCCCAACCCATTTGATGTTTGAAAATCATGGTGCATTTCTAACCAAATGGACTGACCTGACCAAAGGCAATTTAGAATATCAATGGTCCTTGTGAGGAACTCACTTTTATTGAAACCAAATTGGAAAACCATAGCTCTAAAATTTCCAAAACTCAATGGAATGCCTGTTTCAATTGGTATTTTGAGGCTTGACATATTATCAGGAGTCTAAAATTACTGAAAAATAAGATCTTAACGTTAACTGGGGAAAATAGTTAATGATCAAAGAGAGAAAATCTCTCTGAAGCCTCAGGCTCTTCCTCTCTGGTTTCTTTGTCTCAAGACCCCTCCAGCAACATCCTCCTCTCTCCCATCTATGCTACCTACATCTCCTCTAGACTCTCAGTTCCCACATACTAATTCTTGCGCTGGACTTCACTTTTTCTCTAAAATTCGCCCTACTGCCTTTTCCTCTGAACCTATCAGAACCTGCAGATGCAAAGACTACACCCTTCATTTCTTATGTTCCCTGGACCAATGCTGAACCATGAGCTATAGTCAAAGATTTTCTCAAAGTAATTGGAGATCCTCACAAATTTGCTGAGTAATGTAATATAGTCATTCAAACATATCAACATGTCTTCTCTGACTTATATCAGCTACTTCATATGCTTATCAGTAAAAGTCAGGCCCAGCACTGGATGAAAACTGTTAATTGGGAAAATTCTGAAAGCTCTCTAGAATGATAATTGGGAGACCATAATATAAGAACTTCACCGAGCAATTCCTAGGGCTTTGCAAAGCCTGCTGATTAGAACAAGTTCAGGTTTGCACACAAAAATCTCATGAAACTGCCCCTTCTAATAAGATGGAAACAGAAACTATGTCTACTCCAGATTTAGTTAAGCTGGCAAACCAGACTCTAGATGAGCACAATGGAAGACCACCAAAATTCTTAAAATCCAACTCTAGACAATGGAGGACCCTAAATGAAACCAAAACACTTCTATTTTTGCTATTATTGCAAAGAACAAGGACACTGGAGAAGAGATTGTTACAAATTCAAGCACATTAGGCACCTTCAGCCCTTTAACCAGCCTTTCCAAAGTCCTCCCAATCCTCAGTGATGGACTCCAAGGAAATGCAGGGCCTCTTCACAATACTCCTTCATAATTGGCATGGAGGAACATTTCTCCAGATAGGGGATGAATTTCTTCTAGTCCCAATTGACACCAGTGACACACTATTTTTTTTTTTTTTTAGTTTCTGTTGTATAACAAAGTGAATCAGTCATACATATACATCTGTTCCCACATCCCTTCCCTCTTGTGTCTCCCTCCCTCCCACCCTCCCTATCCCAACCCTCCAGGCGGTCACAAAGCACAGAGCTGATCTCCCTGTGATATGCGGCTGCTTCCCACTATCTATCTACCTTATGTTTGGTACTGTATATATGTTCATGCCGCTCTTTCGCTTTGTCACAGCTTACCCTTCCCCCTCCCCACCCATATCCTCAAGTTCATTCTCAAGTAGTTCTGTGTCTTTATTCCTGTTTTACCCCTAGGTTCTTCATGACATTTCCCCCCCTTAAATTCCACATATATGTGTTAGTGTACGGTATTTGTCTTTCTCTTTCTGACTTACTTCACTCTGTATGACAGACTCTAGGTCTATCCACCTCATTACAAATAGCTCAGTTTCGTTTCTTTTTATGGCTGAGTAATATTCCATTGTATATATGTGCCACATCTTCTTTATCCATTCATCCGATGATGGACACTTAGGTTGTTTCCATCTCCGGGCTATTGTGAATAGAGCTGCCATGAACATTTTGGTACATGTTTCTTTTTGAATTATGGTTTTCTCAGGGTATATGCCTAGTAGTGGGATTGCTGGATCATATGGTAGTTCTATTTGTAGATTTTTAAGGAACCTCCATACTGTTCTCCATAGCGGCTGTATCAATTCACATTCCCACCAGCAGTGCAAGAGTGTTCCTTCTTCTCCACACCCTCTCCAGCATTTATTGTTTCTAGATTTCTTGATGAGGCCATTCTGACTGGTGTGAGATGATATCTCATTGTAGTTTTGATTTGCATTTCTCTAATGATTAATGATGTTGAGAATTCTTTCATGTGTTTGTTGGCAGTCGGCATATCTTCCTTGGAGAAATGCCTATTTAAGTCTTCTGTCCATTTTTGGATTGGGTTGTTTGTTTTTTTGCTATTGAGTTGCATGAGCTGCTTATAAATTTTGGAGATTAATCCTTTGTCAGTTGCTTCATTTGCAAATATATTCTCCCATTCTGAGGGTTGTGTTTTGGTCTCATTTATGGTTTCCTTTGCTGTGCAAAAGCTTTGAAGTTTCATTAGGTCCCACGTGTTTATCTTTGTTTTTATTCTCATTTCTCTAGGAGGTGGGTCCAAAAGGATCTTGCTATGATTTATGTCATAGAGTGTTCTGCCTATGTTTTCCTCTAAGAGTTTGACAGTTTCTGGACTTACATTTAGGTCTTTAATCCATTTTGAGCTTGTTTTTGTGTATGGTGTTAGGGAATGATCTAATCTCATACTTTTACATGTACCTGTCCAGTTTTCCCAGCACCACTTATTGAAGAGGCTGTCCTTTCTCCACTGTACATTCCTGCCTCCTTTATCAAAGATAAGTTGACCATATGTGTGTGGGATTATCTCTGGACTTTCTATCCTGTTCCATTGATCTTTCTTTCTGGTTTTGTGCTAGTACCACACTGTCTTGATTACTGTAGCTTTGTAGTATAGTCTGAAGTCAGGGAGCCTGATTCCTCCAGCTCCGTTTTTCGTTCTCAAGATTGCTTTGGCTATTCGGGGTCTTTTGTTTTTCCAAACAAATTTTGAAATTTTTTGTTCCAGTTCTGTGAAAAATGCCAGTGGTAGTTTGATAGGGATTGCATTGAATCTGTAGATTGCTTTGGGTAGTAGAGTCATTTTCACAATATTGATTCTTCCAATCCAGGAGCATGGTATATCTCTCCATCTATTTGTATCATCTTTAATTTCTTTCATCAGTGTCTTATAATTTTCTGCATACAGGTCTTTTGTTTCCTTAGGTAGGTTTATTCCTAGATATTTTATTCTTATTGTTTCAATGGTAAATGGGAGTGTTTTCTTGATTTCACTTTCAGATTTTTCATCATTAGTGTACAGGAATGCCAGAGATTTCTGCGCATTAATTTTGTATCCTGCTACTTTACCAAATTCATTGATTAGCTCTAGTAGTTTTCTGGTAGCATTTTTAGGATTCTCTATGTATAGTATCATGTCATCTGCAAACAGTGACAGCTTTACTTCTTCTTTTCCAATTTGGATTCCTTTTATTTCCTTTTCTTCTCTGATTGCTGTGGCTAAAACTTCCAAAACTAAGTTGAATAAGAGTGGTGAGAGTGGGCAGCCTTGTCTTGTTTCTGATCTTAGTGGAAATGGTTTCAGTTTTTCACCATTGAGGATGATGTTGGTTGTGGGTTTGTCATATATGGCCTTTATTATGTTGAGGAAAGTTCCCTCTATGCCTACTTTCTGCAGGGTTTTTATCATAAATGGGTGTTGAATTTTGTCCAAGGCTTTCTCTGCATCTATTGTGATGATCATATGGTTTTTCTTCTTCAATTTGTTAATATGGTGTATCACATTGATGGACTTGCGTATATTGAAGAATCCTTGTATTCCTGGAATAAACCCCACTTGATCATGGTATATGATCCTTTTAATGTGCTGTTGGATTCTGTTTGTATTTTGTTGAGGATTTTTGCATCTATGTTCATCAGTGATATTGGCCTGTAGTTTTCTTTCTTTGTGACCTCCTTTCCTGGTTTTGGTATCAAGCTGATGGTGGCCTCGTAGAATGAGTTTGGGAGTGCTCCTTCCTCTGCTATATTTTGGAAGAGTTTGAGAAGGATAGGTGTTACCTCTTCTCTAAATGCTTGTTAGAATTCACCTGTGAAGCCATCTGGTCCTGGACTTTGGTTTGTTGGAAGATTTTTAATCACAGTTTCAATTTCAATGCTTGTGATTGGTCTATTCATATTTTCTATTTCTTCCTGATTCAGTCTTGGCAGGTTGTGCATTTCTAAGAATTTGTCCATTTCTTCCAGGTTGTCCATTTTATTGGCATAGAGTTTCTTGTAGTAATCTTTCATGATCTTTTGTATTTGTGCAGTGTCAGTTGTTACTTCTCCTTTTTCATTTCTAATTCTATTGATTTGAGTCTTCTCCCTTCTTTTCTTGATGAGTCTGGCTAATGGTTTTTCAATTTTGTTTATCTACTCAAAGAACCAGCTTTTAGTTTTATTGATCTTTGCTATTGTTTCCTTCATTTCTTTTTCATTTATTTCTGATCTGATCTTTATGATTTCTTTCCTCTGTTTACTTTGGGGGATTTTTGTTCTTCTTTCTCTAATTGCTTTAGGTGCAGGGTCAGGTTGTTTACTCCAGATGTTTCCTGTTTCTTAAGGTGAGATTGTATTCCTATAAACATCCCCCTTAGTGCTGCTTTTGCTGCGTCCCATAGGTTTTGGGTCGTCGTGTCTCCATTGTCATTTTTTTCTTAGTATTTTTTTATTTCCTCTTTGATTTCTTCAGTGATCACTTTGTTATTGAGTAGTGTATTGTTTAGCCTCCATGTGTTTGTATTTTTTACAGATCTTTTCCTGTACTTGATGTCTAGTCTCATAGCATTGTGGTCGGAAATGATACTTGATACAATTTCAATTTTCTTAAATTTACCAAGGCTTGATTTGTGACCCAAGATATGGTCTATACTGGAGAATATTCCATGAGCCCTTGAGAAAAATATGTATTCTATAGTTTTTGGATGGAATGTCCTATAAATATCAACTAAGTCCATCTTGTTTAATGTATCATTTAAAGTTTGTGTTTCCTTATTTATCTTCATTTTGGATGATCTGTCCATTGGTGAAAGTTGGGTGTTAAAGTCCCCTACTATGAGTGTGTTACTGTCGATTTCCCCTTTTATGGCTGTTAGTATTTGCCTTATGTATTGAGGTGCTCCTATGTTGGATGCATAAATATTTACAATTGTTATATCTTCTTCTTGGATTCATACCTTTATCATTATGTAGTGTCCTTCTTTTTCTCTTCTAATAGTCTTTATTTTAAAGTCTATCTTGTCTGATATAAGCATTGCTACTCCAGCTTTCTTTTGATTTCCATTTGCATGGAATATCTTTTTCCATCCCCTTACTTTCAATCTGTATGTGTCTCTAGGTCTGAAGTGGGTCTCTTGTAGACAGCATATATATGGGTCTTGTTTTTGTATCCATTCAACCAATCTGTGTCTTTTGGTGGGAGCATTTAGTCCATTTACATTTAAGGTAATTATCGATATGTATGTTCCTATTCCCATTTCCTTAATTGTTTTGGGTTCGTTATTGTAGGTCTTTTCCTTCTGTTGTGTTTCATGCCTAGACAAGTTCCTTTAGCATTTGTTGTAAAGCTGGTTTGGTGGTGCTGAACTCTCTCAGCTTTTGCTTGTCTGTAAAGGTTTTCATTTCTCCATCAAATCTGAATGAGATCCTTGCTGGGTAGAGTAATCTTGGTTGCCGGTTTTTCTCCTTCATCACTTTAATTATGTCCTGCCAATCCCTTCTGGCTTGTAGAGTTTCTGCTGAGAGATCAGCTGTTATCCTGATGGGGATTCCCTTGTGTGTTATTTGTTGTTTTTCCCTTGCTGCTTTTAATATGATTTCTTTGTGTTTAATTTTTGACAGTTTGATTAATATGTGTCTTGGTGTATTTCTCCTTGGATTTATTCTGTATGGGACTCTCTGTGCCTCCTGGACTTGATTAACTATTTCCTTTCCCATATTGGGGACGTTTTCAACTATAATCTCTTCAAATATGTTCTCAGTCCCTTTCTTTTTCTCTTCTTCTTCTGGAACCCCTATAATTCGAATGTTGGTGCGTTTAATGTTGTCCCAGAGGTCTCTGAGACTGTCCTCTGTTCTTTTCATTCTTTTTTCTTTATTTTGCTCTGCAGCAGTTATTTCCACTATTTTATCTTCCACCTCACTTATCCGTTCTTCTGCCTCAGTTATTCTGCTATTGATCTCATCTAGAGTATTTTTCATTTCATTTATTGTGTTTTTAATCAATGCTTGATTCATCTTTAGTTCTTCTAGGTCTTTGTTAACTGTTTCTTGCATTTTGTGTATTCTATTTCCAAGATTTTGGATCTTGGAAATAGAATCTTGGATCATCTTTACTATCATTATTCTGAATTCTTTTTCAGGTAGACTGCCTATTACCTCTTCATTTGTTAGGTCTGGTAGGTTTTTATCTTGCTCCTTCACCTGCTGTGTGTTTTTCTGTCTTCTCATTTTGCTTGTCTTACTGTGTTTGGGGTCTCCTTTTTGCAGGCTGCAGATTCATAGTTCCCGTTGTTTTTGGTGTGTGTCCCCAGTGGCTAAGGTTGTTTCAGTAGGTTGTGTAGACTTCCTGGTCGGGGGGTCTAGTGTCTGTGTTCTGGTGGTTGAGGCTCGATCTTGTCTTTCTGGTGGACATGTCCACGTCTAGTGGTGTGTTTTGGGGTGCCTGTGGTCTTATTGTGTTTTTAGGCAGCCTCTCTGCTAATGGGTGAGGTTGTGTTCCTGCCTTGCTAGTTGCTTGGCATAGGGTGACCAGCACTGTAGCTTGCTGGTCGTTGACTGAAGCTGGGTGCTGGTGTTGAGATGGAGATATCTGGGAGATTTTTGCTGCTTGATATTATGTGGAGCTGGGAGGTCTCTTGTGGACCTGTTTCCTTAAGGTGGCTCTCCCACTTCAGAGGCACAGCACTGACTCCTGGCTGCAGCACCAAAGCCTTTCATCTACCCGGCTCAGAATAAAAGGGAGAAAAAGTAGAAAGAAAGAATTAATAGAAGAAAGAAAGAGAGAGAGAAAGAAAGGAAGAAGGAAAGAAAGGAAGGAAGGAGGGAGGGAGGATGGACGGAAAGAAAGAAAGGAGGGAGGGAGGGAGGAAGGAAAGAAAAAGAAAGAGTGAATGGAAGAAGGGAGGGAGGAAGGAAAGAAAGAAAGAAAGAAAGAAAGAAAGAAGCAAGGGAGGGAGAGAGGAAGGACGGAAAGAAAGAAAGAAAGAAAGAAAGAAAGAAAGAAAGGAAGGAAGGAAGGAAGGAGGGAGGGAGGGAGGGAGGAAGGACAAAAAAAGAATGAAAGAAAGGAAGGAGGGAGGGAGGGAGGAAAGAAAGAAAGAAAGACAGCAGAGAGGGAGGGAGAAATGAAAGCAAGCAAGCAAGAAAGAATGAAAGGGGCAGAGGGAGGGAGGGAGGAAGGGAAGGTAGGAAAAAAAGAAAGAAAGAAGATAAAGTAAAATAGAATAAAGTATAAAATATAGTAACATTATTAAAAATAAAAAAGTAAGTATTGGAAAAAAAATAAACAAGAACAACAACAACAAAAAAAACGGATGGATAGAACCCTGGGTCCTATGGTGGAAGCAAATCTATACAGAGAAAATCTCACACAGAAGCATACAGATACACATTCACAAAAAGAGAGCAGGGGGAAAAAATTGGATATCTTGCTCTCAAAGTCCACCTCTTCAATTTGGGATAATTCGTTGTAAAAAGAGGAAAAGGGGAAAAAAATCTTAAATCTTGTCCTCAAAATCCACCTTCTCAATTTGGGATGATTCTCTGTCCATTCATGAACTCCACAGTCACAGGGCACATCAAGCGGACCGTGGAGCTTTAATCTGCTTCCTCAGAGGCTGCACAGAGAGATTTCCCTGTCTCTTCTCTGTTCTCACAGCTCCCGGGTCTCAGCCTTGGACCTGGCCCCACCTCTGCGTGTAGGTCGCCAGAGGGCTTCTGTTCTTTGCTCAGCCAGGATGGGTTTAAAGGAGCTGCTGATTCGGGGGCTCTGGCTCACTCAGGCCGAGGGGAGGGAGGGGCGCACAGTGTGGGGCTGGCCTGCGGCGGCAGAGGCCAGCATGACGTTGCACCAGCCCAAGGTGTTCCGTGCGCTTTCCCAGGGATGCCGTCCCTGGGTTCCGGGACCCCAGCACTGGCGGGCTGCACAGGCTCCCCAGAAGGGGGGGGTGGACAGTGACCTGCGCTCGCACACAGGCCTTGTGGTGGCAGCAGCAGCAGCCCCAGCGTCCCACACCTGTCTCCCGGGTCTGCGCCTTTAGCCTCGGCTCGCGCCCGTCTCTGGAGCTCCTTTAAGCTGCGCTCTTAGTCCCCTCTCCCCGCGCACCAGGAAACAAAGAGGCAAGAAAATGTCTCTTGCCTCTTCAGCAGCTCCAGACCTTTTCCAGGACTCCCACCAGGCTAGCCGTGGTGCACTAACCCCTTCAGGCTCTCTTCCTGCCGCCAGCCCCAGTCCTCTCCCTGCGCTCTGACTGAAACCTGATACCCGAGCCTCAGCTCCCAGCCCCGCCCACCCTGGCGGCCGAGCAGACAAGCCTCTCGGGCTGGTGTGTGCCTGAGGGCACTGATCCTCTGTGTGGGAATCTCTCCGCTTTGCCCTCCACACCCCTGTTGCTGTGCTCTCCTCCGCTACTCCGAAGCTTTCCCCCTCCGTCACCCGCAGTCTCTGTCCGTGAAGGGGCTTCTAGTGTGTGGAAACCTTTCCTCCTTCATGGCTCCCTCCCGTCCCTATCCTTTTGTCTCTGTTTATTCTTTTCTCTTTTGCCCTACCCAGGTATGTGGGGAGTTTCTTGCCTTTTGGGTGGTCTGAGATCTTCTGTCAGTGTTCAGTAGGTGCTCTGTAGGAGTTGTTCCACGTGTAGATGAATTTCTGATGAATCTGGGGGGAGGAAGGTGATTTCCACGTCTTACTCTTCCGCCATCTTCCTCCGACCCAGTGACACACTCTTGGTTCTCAATCCCACTACTCTAAAATAGCCCCTGCCTCAGAGTTCAAATAGTGGGGATCTGTCCACCTATTCCCTTTTGTTTAGGTCCTTTGAGAGATAGATACATGCCCTTTCCTCCTTAGTTCCTCCAACCCTATCCATCTAGGCCAAGACTCTCAGGGAAGTATCATTCAGAAATGTCTTTCTCCCAAAAAAGGGAAATAATTCTAGGACTTGAATGTAATCATCAAAATAATCAACTAGGTGAATTAAATGCCCCTTTGATGTTTATTATTCCCTTTCTCTCTGATGGTACTAGAGCTGATTCAGGAACAATGATTATTTGTTTCTATTGAGTCAGCTACCAACCTTCTTACAGCCAAAATTTCCAACTGCTATTGACAAAATTCACAGCAAACCTCCAATCAAGAGGTAAAAAAAGCACTTCAAGTCATAAGGCCTATAATAGCAATTATAAGGTTCAAGGTTTCGTTATCTCCTGTACTATTATCCCGTGTACTATCTCCCCTGTAATATTCTCATTTTACCAGTGAGAAAACGAAAGGGCTGAGGGAGGACATTTGTCCAGGACCTCGAACAATAAACATTGTTATCCCTCAACACCATGCTGTCCCTAAGTTTTGTGGATGCTACGAACATCCATTCCCAACAAAAGCAAATTCTCTATTGTAATTGATTTTTACAGTGTATTCTTTAGTGTTCCAGTTGATGAAGCTAGTCAATACCTTTTTTGCCTTTACATTAGAAGAAAAACAATTCACCTGTACAGTAATGCCCCAGGGTTTTACTGAGAGTCCTTATTTCCTGCAGATCCTGAATGCTGATCTGGATTATGCAAAGTGCCCTGGGGATTCTACTTTATTTGCAGTATGTGAATGATTTCTTTAAGCTCCTTAGCAAGCCTCCTCACTAGCTAAAGCTTTTAGCCTTAAACAGACATAAGGCTGGCAAAGTAAACTTGCAGTTTTTCCAAACTCATGTTTAAAATTGAGGGCATGTGATATTAGAAAAAAGGCTACCCCTAGATCCAGATAGACTTCATGGTGTCCTAACTTAACCAAAATCCAAAACTAATCCTTAACTGCAAGGTTTTCTCTGGCTATTGGTTATTGCTGAAACAGAATCCCATATTTCAGTCTTATGGCCAAACCGCTGTATATTTTACTAATGAAAAATAACCTGACCCAATTTTATGTGAAGAACCTGATGACATAGACTTTAAGAACTTGAAGTAGAATTTGTGAACCCACCTGCTCTTGGGCATCCCAATTATGAGATCCACTTTTTTCTTTTGTTATTTGAAAAAGAAGGGAATGCCCTTGGGTTAACTCACCTCGAATCATAGAGATCACCATCAACTTGGACCCTGTGGCACAACAATACCCTCTTTGCCTTAGAGCCATTACAGCCATTGCCTTTTTGGTTAAGGCCACCGAGAGAATCACTGTGGAATTCCCTTTAATTATTTTTGTACCTCACGCAGTAGAAACCCTACTGCATCCTCATCACACTCAACATTTCTCAACCAGGAGTCTTACCTTTTGTTAACTGCTCCTCACATAACTCTTTCATTTATTTCACTGATGATTCTTATTTAAAAGGTGACTAACAAATATTGTGTTGTGTATGCTACTGCAACTCCTTTCAATGTTGTTCAGACAGCATCTTTAACTATAGCTGTTACTCTGGCCCTACAAGCTGAACTATATACACTTACACAGCCCTGTACTTTAACCAGGGGCAAAGGTGCCAGTATCTATACTGATAGTAGATATGCTTTTGATGTAGTTCATAATTTTGGAATGTTGTGGAAGCAACCTGGCTTTCTTACTTCCAGAAGAAATAAAATTTAAAATGGTCCTTATGTTAAGGAACTATTTGATGCAATACTTTTGCCTTTCAGAGCCCAAGTCTATCAACAGGTGGCTACAAAAAGGCATCGGAACACACACAAATATCCAAACAGAAAATGGCACCACAAAGACACAGACTTATTTTAGCCACTCTTTATTAATAGGAAAAAAGTCTTCCTAGAAAGTACCAGAAAAAATGTTACAGCACATTACCAGATGGTATGCAACAACCCATACAAGTTTAGACAAATGATGATTTGAGAGCTAATAAGTGATTTAACTTCCTTAAGATCAAGATCAAGAGATCTCCACCTGTTTCTTAAACAAAATCAAGACATTTTTAGCAGGAAAGAGGAGAAAATGGTCACTGCGTTAGCAAATAACATCCACTGCACCAGCAGACTGACCTGCAGGTTATTGCTTCCTGTACTGCACTTTTGTAGGGTCCCACCATTCTTTTAAGCCCATATATATTGAAGTACTTCTGCTTACTGTGGCAACACTGGAAAGAATACTTTTAAGAGGACAATCTTTTAGTGTAAAAATAATGCTCAATATTTTAAACTGTAATGGATTTCTTGAGTTTGATACAAAAACAACGCCTCAGAGAGGTCTGGTCAGAAAAAAAAAAAAAAAAAAGAATGAGAGAGAATGTAAACCGGGTTAAAGATTGTCACTCATTTCACCCATTTCTCTCAATCAATTACATATAGTGTTTTTGTTGTTGTTGTTATTGTTGTTTCAGATATTCAGTTCAAATTAATTTTTACTCTAAAAAATAGCCTCTTAATAATAAATTTTATAATTGCATAATAATAATAAGCACTCTGGAGTCAAGTAGGTGGCAGTAAGTTAGAGAGTCCATGGCAGTAGTTTTCAACGTGTATGCTACACATCCCTGGTTATTCTGCCAGAGGCAGATCTGTTGTGTACAATTTATTTTTATTTCATCTGAATACATATACACTTATGGCACACTTGGTCAAATGATATATTTAAATGAGTTGTTCTGAGATGCAGTTTGCTACATGCAGACAGTTCATGATGTAATATTATGAGTTATGCATTGTGCACATGTGTATGTGTATTGTATTCTCATTGCTGTAGGGAAAAGGGAAATCTCTGGCTCACTCAAATAAGAGCTGGTCCCAAGTCCATACCTACATAGCAGTCTGGGTAAGAAATAGAAACTGTAGCTAGGAAGACAGTTTCCAAAACAACTGCATATTAAAGAAAGGGCAGTATAAGCTTTGTAGTACCATAGCAATTTTGTCACACAATCCATGTCCAAGTGTCTTCATCCAATGTACTGGTAATTGCCACTTGAGAACTTTTTAGACAGCTATGTATCATTAGTTCCAGACTTGATGTGACTCTCCAATACTAGTGAACACAAGGTAAGCTTTCATAAATTCAAAAAAATCCATTGAGTATTCATTATGTGTCAAGCATGTATTAGGCTAAGTATATCACAGTATATATGTCATGATGTCCAAGATCTTACAGTCCAGTCCAGGGAATGACAAACTTGCTGTGAATGGCCAGGTAGTAAATATTTTAGGCTCTGTGAGTCACATATGAACTTCGTTGCATCTTCTTCTTTGTTTTATGGTTTGTTTGTTTTGTGGTTTATTTTTTAAACAACCTTTAAAAACGTAAAATATATTCTTAGCATGAGATCTGTACAAAAAATGTGTGAGAAAGCTTTGGATCTGTGCTTTCTATTTTGCTGGCCCCTGTCTAGTTAAGAAGTCTAGAGGAAGGTGAGACTGGACAAAATGCAGAAACATAAAGACAAACAGTGATTGACTAAAGGCTCCTCACTGCTTAAAAAAAAACACAGGTTTTTTTTTTGTTATTTATATTTGGTTCTTTTTAGAATAGTTCATTATGCAGGTGAAAACATATCATTAATAAAACATCACACTACTGAAAATAATAATACTCTAAGTTTGGCTTAATTTCTTTATTATTCTAATATTATAATGTTTAGTTGAATTACCTAGAATTTTAATACTTCAAGGAAGAAAATATATAACTTCTACTCTAATTTAGTTTCAGTGTCAGTGAAACTGAAAATCTGAATAATACATTATCATTATATTAGTTTGAAAAGCACCATAGAATTTTAGTGCTGAATCAATTTAACTTTATCTTTCATGATCCTTAATGGGCATTAAATAGGTGTGAAAAAATGTAAGATAAACTTTGGATTCTGTTTCTTGCACTTGGGTTTTGCAAAGTACTCTCATACCACATTAGGTGTGTAATTTTGATTAAACGTCGGATCATTGTTTTCTGTTACAGAACAAAGTCATCCTTTTTTGAACAAGTATGCACTTTATGATCCCTCCAGACAGTTTGTGATTACTTCTGATAAAAATATTTTAATGCTATTATGGTTTCTACATGGCTGTACTGAAATTATCCTTTAAAGACATGAAAGAATTATCAAGAAAAAAAAAACTAGATTTAAAAAAAAATCAAAGTGGACACAGAGTGCTCAAATCCTAATATAGTTCAGAAATACACTCAGCAGCATGTTTTTCTTTCCTGAATATAATTGTTGATGTAGTAATATATATATTTTTAAGGAATATAATAGCTTACATTAGTACACTGATATAGTTACTCCTCAGGATTTTATACTTCATGGTTCTTTTTAGAGCAAATATAAGCTTTTACAATAAGTGTTTTTCTTTTTTCTTTTTTTTTTTTTTTTCCAGTATGTGGGCCTCTCACCACTGTGGTCTCTCCCGCTGCGGAGCACAGGATCCGGATGCACAGGCTCAGCAGCCATGACTCACAGGTCCAGCTGCTCTGCAGCATGAAGGATCGTCCTGGACTGGGACACGAACCCATGTCCCCTGCATCGGCAGGCATACTCCCAACCACTGTGCCACTAGGGAAGCCCCAACAATAACTTCTTTTTAAAATTCCATTGACCAATATATGTTCTCTTACTCATTGTTGTGGACCTACCTGCACTGGGTCAACTGAGCAGAGCTGGTACTAGGTTTTCCAGTTCCTTTTTTTCAGATCATATGTGCCACAAGGTACACTTTGTGTGGCATATGGAAGGCAAAAGGGAAGCAGCAGCCAAGTTGTTTTTAGGCTCATAAGGGCAGTGCAGGGCCTGGTGCTGTTGTAGTTAACACATATTGTTGCAGATTCGCTGGCTTACCTTGTTGACCTGGGACACAGCCAGGCCCATAGTTCCTTCATCTTCCACTACATCTTCTTTTTGTGCAAATTCTGAGCACCAGTTTCTCTAGCATGTCACCTGATCATCAAAATTGGAGACTGAGAAACCAGTGCAGATTCTAGCTGGTCTTTACGAGTTCCAGTTTGCCCTTTTTGTCCTCCATTTTATATCCATCTTTCTTTCCTGAAAGTCCACCCTGCTCTCCAGACCCAAAACTAAAAGCAAAACAACAGGTGTCTATAAAGTGTTATCAGCACCTTACAGTTGTATAACTTCAAGTCTTTTGTATAAATTCCATACCTCTATCATTTATAGTGGTTCTATTTCTATGATTGACTCCTGCATGATAAACTCACTATCTTGAATATTAATTATTATACAGCAACAGTTATTATACAGTAACATTTAAATTTGCCTCATAATGTTGCAAAACATAATTTTTCTTTACAGTGTTTTTCTTTAACTTTACTTCTTACACTAAAGAGAAAATAAATGAATAGTTCATTAGTCAATGTGTGAATGTTTCACAGCATAAACTTTTGAAAAATACAGTGTAATACATTTTGCATTTCAAAATGTAAAATGTGTAATGGAAAGCCTAAGAAGCTACTTTTAATAGTTTTTATTATATTAAGTGTGAACTAAGAGGGTCAGAAAAATAATTTTCAAAAAGTAATGTGAATATAGTGGACTCTGGAAAGATGCAGCCTGAACATACATTCCTGAATCCTTCTCATAATGTGTCTCCCTATTTGAAATAACAAACAAAAGATACAAGCATGCTTGTTTTTAGCTTAGATAATATTATTAATGCCTCTTTTATTGTGATAAATTCCAGAGCATGGCCCTCATTCTTTAGAGAAAAATGAGAGAACTGGAAAACCACACCAAAAAAAGGTTCCCCTCTCCTTTAAATTATGAAGAGAGATCTGTATATTTCATCACAAATTAAGGAGGTCCATCTGTGTCATCCCCTTGAATGATCTGTGGAGGTAATCCTCAATCCTGCTGTGATTAGGATCGAAAGAAACCCAGGCACTGATAAACTTAATTATTCAGTCCATGAGAAGTGAAGCAGATAGCCTCTTACAACCAGAGAGGACTGTTAACCTGGGGCTCTTTCTATGTATCTCAGCTCAGAGGAAAATATTTCCCAGCTACTCTAATGTTTCAATTCCCAGCATTGAAAGATTATTAAACAGAGAGAGAGATAATGATATTAATAATAAAAATGACAGTCCTCAAGGAGTTGCTATTGAAGGATTTTTAAAAATATCTTTCAGAACTAAAACCCAGTCTCCAAATTGAAAAAAAAATCACGATAATTAATAGTTTACTATTTTTTTTGTTTGTTTTTTTTTGCGGTACGCGGGCCTCTCACTGTTGTGGCCTCTCCCGTTGCGGAGCACAGGCTCCGGATGCGCAGGCTCAGCGGCCATGGCTCACGGGCCCAGCCGCTCCGCGGTATATGGGATACTCCCAGACCGGGGCACGAACCCGTATCCCCTGCATCGGCAGGCGGATTCTCAACCACTGCGCCACCAGGGAGGCCCAATAGTTTACTATTTTTGAGAAATAAGGTCAAATACATTATTTCACAAAACAGAGATACAAAGAGGAATAATAATCTCAGACAAAGAAAAATGAGATATTGAAGAACACCTAATCCGGTAATAAATAGGAGGTAAGTTAGAAACATCACAGGCTGGGAATCCAGACTGCCTGGCTCTACCATCCACCAGCTGTGTCAATCTCTAAAATTGGGAGTATCATATCAACAGTACCTGTCTTGCATGTTGTTAATCTTTAGTCATGAAGATTAAGTATATATGTTATAGTTTGCAAAATAATTAGAAGAGTACTGGGCACTAAATTTATGAAATATAGGCATAGGCAATTCTTCTTATTAAGCCAGTTTTAAAAGCTAATGAGATATTATTATTAGTGTGTCATTACACTTGAAAACATACATGAAACTGAAATTTCCTAGAAAATAAAATAGAAATTACAAAAATGACTTAAGAAGTTAGAAATCTTGAACAGTCCTACTTTAAAAATTACAGTGAGGTACTCTTTATCTTGATATGTAGTAATCAATTATTAATTAGGAAATTCCCCAAACCAGGTAATAGACATACAAGAAAATGGCAAGGTTCATGACTCAAAAGTGACTCAAAAAGAAAGAGAGACATCCATATACCCAAATTTAACGAAAAGCTCATCAGGTGACAAGGAACCTGACTGAGAGTTTATCAGATAGCTATGGGATGACTTAAAATCCCACAGGCAAATGTAGAAATACTTGCATGTACTGGTTAATAATTAAAGGAACAATGTAGCCAATAAAATACATAAATCATGGATTTCAGCATAATGTATCAGTTAGAACATAATTGCTATTAATAGACAAAACTGGAGATCTAAATTATTGATGCTTGTCCAGTTCAGGGTAGAATAAAATAAACATAAACCATCTTGCCTTTCCACTGAAGATAAACATAAAATCTGGACAGAATGAACGAATAAGTAGCAGGAAGTTTGGAGCAAAAGACTAGAATTCTAAATGCCACAGAACCAGTGGTAAATTTACCATTCTTTGCCCACTGGTATTCCCTAGCTAGTATATGAAAATATCAGAAATTCTGACGTCGGTATGATCATGGACAGAGAAAGCTCCAGGAGAAGCCAGCTAGGAAAAGAAGATTCCAGAAGAAGATTCCATGAAAATTATGTTCTAACTGATACATTATGCTTTAGCAGAAGATTCCAGACACCTAAGAGGACAAGAAAAATCCCCTTGTAACAGGGTATGATGAAAGAAAAAAAAAAAAAGAAAGAAAGAAAAGAGGAATCAAAAGTGGGACAAGCAACCATGGCAGGAATCTTAAGGGCAGGGGAGGTCCCCACACTCAGAAAATCCCCCTCACAGTGGAGAAATCATCTGGGACAGAAAGGGACCTTTGGGGAATCAAATGCAGTGAATGGTCCATGGAAGGCAGGACAAAGTAAGAACTATGTGCATGGTCTGTGCTGCAGCCTTGTGCACCCCAGCCTGAGTTGTTTGTCTCCTACTGTGGAGGGGGAGTTGGGTGCTGGAAAGTGGAGCTTGAAACATGGTCCCAGGGAGGGGACAACTGTTGGCTGTGAAAAGACAGCCTGAAGGGACAGGTGTAAGGAGCTCCACAATGGGGAAAGTTTGTGGAAAAAGCCTGGGACACCATAGAAGCAAGGTGTTAATATTGAGTGACACGCGAGAAGTAGTGCTGTCATTGAAACACCTTTCCCCACCTGCCAGCTTCTTTGGCCTCTGCGGGCAGTGGGAGGGATGCCCACCAGAGAGAATACACCCCAGTCTGTTGCAATTGCCTGCTGGCCCCTACTGCAGCAGGCACTTCAGACACACCACAGTTGTGGCCGCCATAATCCTCTTGGACTTGAGTGAGTAAGTGTGCCCCAATCAGCTGCTGCTTTTACTCCCTCTCATCTGGGTGGGAAACAGATACCTGAGGGTTGCACACAGGCAGAGGTGGGGTGAAAAGACAAGTTGAGCCCCAGGGCTGGTGAAATTAAGGAAGAGGATGGAAATCTCTCCATGCAGCTGCACAGGCCTCAGATTAAATCCCTGCGATTGGCTTGGTAAATCCTGTGTCTCTGGAAGATCTGAATAGACAATGGGTGCTCCCAAATGGAGACTGGTCTAACTTTAGCAGCAGTGGACTTTGGGGGCAAGTACAGGAGGGAGTTGGGACAGGTCAGAGTCTGAGCTGACCCCACAGTGTCCACAGCAGGTCCAGAGACCTACCTAGAGGTATTGAAGGTCCTCCTGGAGAGGGAGCGGTTGACTGTGGCTCACTGTGGGTGGAAGGACACTGACAGAGGAGGCCCCAGGAAAATATACTTATTACTATTTTTCGTTTTTTGTTTGTTTCATTTTGTTCAGTTATTGGTGGTGTTCTTTTTAATGTTTTTTTTTAAATTTTCATTATTTATGTTTTTATTTTTTTAATATCCTTTTCTTCTATTTTACTTTACATTTTTGCTGTTTTGTGCTTTTTCTTGTTTTTGTTCTTTTTTATCATTTTAATGTGTTTTATATTTTCTAGGCTTTTTAGTTTGCCTTCTGTTTTTGTATTATTTTTTATTTTTCTTTTGTTTTAGTTAGCTTAGTCTTTATTTATTGTTCTCATTTTTGAGTTATTTTGTTTGTTCTCCTGTTTTTTTTTTTCTTTTTCTTTTCTGTCTACTCTTTGTGTATTTCTGTTAGTTTGTTTTTGTTATCATTTGTCTTGAATTTGGTGTGTTTGTTTTCTTTCTTTGTGTGTGTCTTGTTGTGGCTGTTCTTATTTTTGCTATTTGTCTTGGGGATTTTTGTCTGTTTTCTTTTCCTTTCTTTTTTTTTTTCTTTTCTTTCTTTTTTCTCTGGCCATACTACATGGTTTGTGGGCTCTTGGTTCCCTAGTCAGGGGTCAGGCCTAGGCTTCTGGCCTCAGGGTTGTGAGTGCAGAGTCCAGGACACTGGACCACCAGAGAATTCCTGGGCATAGGGAATATTAATTGACGTGTGCTCTCTCAGAAGTAGCCATCTCGACACCAAGACCTGGCTCCAACCAACTGACTTCAGGTTACAGTGCTGGAAAACCTCACACCAAACAACTAGCAAGACAGAAACACAGCCCCACCAATTAGCAGACAGGCTGCCTAAAATTGTACTAAACAACTTTAGTCACAAACACACCACCTGATGCGACCCTGTCCATCTGAAGGAAAAGACTCAGCTTCACCCTCCAGAGTACGGGCACCAGTCCCTCCCACCAGGAAGCCTACACAAGCCCCTGGACCAACCTCAGTGACCAGGTGACAGTCAACAGAAGCAAGAGGAACTAGGGCCCTGCAGCCTTCAGAGAGGAGACCATAAACACAGTAAGATAGACAAAGTGAGATGACAGAGAAATAATTTGCAGACGAAGGAGCAAAGTAAAAACCCACAAGACCAAGTAAATGAAGAAATAGGCAGCCTATCTGAAAAAGAATTCAGAGTAATGATAGTAAAGGTGATCCAAGATCTCTGAAATAGAATGGAGACATGGCCTAGAAGATGAAAAAAAAAATGTTTAACAAGGACCTAGAAGAACTAAAGAACAAATAGTCAGTGATGAACAACAAAATAACTGAAATGAAAAATACACTCGAAACAATTGCTGAACAACTGAGGCAGAAGAATGGATAAGTGAGCTGGAAAATAGAATGGAGGAAATAACTGCTGTGGATCAGAATAAAGAAAACAGAATAAAAAGAAATGAGGACAGTTTCAGAGACCTCTGGGACAACATTAAATGCACCAACATTTGAATTATAGGGGTCCCAGAAGAAGAGAAAGAGGAAGGGTTTGAGAAAATATTTGAAGACTATTGTTGAAAATGTCCCTAATGTGGGAAAGGAAATAGTCAGTGAAGTCTAGGAAGTTCAGAGAGTCCCATACAGGATAAACTCAAGGAGAAACATGCTGAGACACATATTAATCAAACTATCAAAAATTAAATACAAAGAAAAATATTAAAAGCATCAAGAGAAAAGCAACAAATAACATACAAGGGAATCCCCGTAAGGTCATCAGATGATTTTTCAGCAGAAACTCTGCAAGCCAGAAGGGAGTGACAGGACATATTTAAAGTGATGAAAGGGAAAAACCTATAACCAAGATTACTCTAAACAGCAAGAATCTTTTCAGATTCCATGGAGAAATCTAACGCTTTACAGACAAGCAAAAGCTAATAGAATTCAGCACCAACAAACCAGTTTTACAACAAATGCTAAAGGAACTTCTCTAGGCAGGAAACACAAAAGAAGAAAAAGGCCTACAGAAACAAACCCAAAACAATTAAATAAATGGTAATAGGAAAATACATATCAATAATTATCTTAAATGTAAATGGATTAAATGTTCCAACCAAAAGACACAGACTGGCTGAATGGATACAAAAAGAAGACCTTTATATATGTTGTCTACAAGAGACCAACTTCAGACATAGGGACACATACAGACTGAAAGAGAGGGGATGGAAAAAGATATTCCATGCAAATGGAAATCAAAAGAAAGCTGGTGTAGCAATACTCATATCAGACAATAGGACTTTAAAATAAAGACTATTACAAGAGACAAGGAAGGACACTGCATAATGATCAAGGGATCAGTCCCAGAAGAAGATATAACAAGTGTAAATATTTATGCACCCAACATAGGAGCACCTCCATACATATGGCAAATGTAAGCAACCATAAATGGGGGAATCAACAATAACACAATAATAGTGGGGGATTTTAACATTCCACATACACCAATGGGTAGATCATCCAGACAGAAAACTAATAAGGAAACACAAGCCTTAAATGACACATTAGACCAGATAGACTTAACTGATATTTATAGGACATTCAGTACAAAAACAGCAGAACACACTTTCCTCTCAAGTGCACATGGAACATTCTCCAGGATAGATCACATTTTGAGTCACAAATTGAGCCTCGATACATTTAAGAAAATTGAAATCATTTCAAGCATCTTTTTGGACCACAACACTATGAGATTAGAAATCAATTACAGGAAAATAAAAATCTGTAAAATACACAAACACATGGAGGCTGAACAATATGCCACTAAATAATCAAGTGATCACTGAAGAACTCAAAGAGGAAATTTTTTTTAAATACATAGAAAAAATGATTCAAAGCAGTGAAATTAGAAATGAAAAAGTGGAAGTTACAACTGACACTGAAGAAGTACAAAGGATCATAAAAGACTACTACAACAAACTAGATGCCAATAACATAGACAACCTGTACGAAATGGGCACATTCTTAGAAAATGACAGCCTCACGAGGCTGAACCAGGAAGAAACGGAAAATGTGAACAGATGAATCACAAGTAATGAAACTCAAACTATGATTAAAAATCTTCCAACAAACAGAAGTCTAGGACCAAATGGCTTCACAGGTGAATTCTATCAAATATTTAGAGAAGAGCTAACACATATCCTTCTCAAATGCTTCAAGAAAATTGCAGTGGGGGGAACACTCCCAAACTCATTCTACAAGGCCACCTTCACTTTGATACCAAAATCAGACAAAGATATCACAAAAAAAGAAAATTACCAGCCAATATCACTGATGAACATAAACGCAAGAATCCTCAACAAAATACTAGCAGAACAAATCCAACAACACATTAAAAGGATCATATACCATGATCAAGTGGGATTTATCCCAGAGATGCAAGAATTCTTCAATATATGCAAATCAATCAATGTGATACACCATATTAACAAACAGAAGAATAAAACTCATACGATCATCTCAATATATGCAGGAAAAAATTCTGACAAAATTCAACACATATTTATGATAAAAACTCTACAGAAAGTTGGCATAGAGGGGACTTACCTGAACATAATAAAGGTCATATACAACAAACACACATCAAACGTCATTCTCAAGAGTGAAAATCTGAAACAATTTCTGCTAACATCAGGAATAAAACAAAAATATCCACTCTCACCACTATTATTCAACATAGTTTTGGAAGTCCTAATCACTGCAATCAGAGAAGAAAAAGAAATAAAAAGAATCCAAATTGGAAAAGAAGAAATAAAACTGTAACTCTTTGCACATGACATGATACTATACATAGAAAATCCTAAAGATGCTACCAGAGAGGACCTTCAAGATGGCAGAGGAGTAAGACGTGGAGATCACCTACCTCCCAACAAATACATAAAAAATACATCTACATGTGGATCAACTCCTACAGAACACCTACTGAACACTGGCAGAAGACCTCAGACTTCTCAAAAGGCAAGAAAATCCCCATCAACCTGGGTTGGTCAAAAGAAAAAAGAAAAAAACAGAGACAACAGGATAGGAAAGGGACCTGCACCTCTGAGAGGGAACTGTGAAGGAGGAAAAGTTTTCACACAGTAGGAAGCCCCTTCACTGGTGGAGACAGGGGATGGGCAACAGGAGAAGCTTCAGAACCACAGAGGAGAGCACAGGAACAGGGATGCAGAGGGCAAAGTGAAGAAATTCCTGCACAGAGGATCAGTGCCAACCAGCACTCAACAGACTGAGAGGCTTGTTTGCTCATTGGCTGGGGCGGGTGGGAACTGGGAGCTGAGGCTCAGGCATCAGAGGTCAGATCCCAGGGAGAGGACTGGGGTTGGCTGCATGAACACAGCTTGAAGGGGGATAGTGTGCCACAGCTAGCTGGGAGGGAGTCCAAGAAAAAGTCTGGAACTGCCTAAGTCTGGAGACCACTGTTTTGGGTGGAATGAGGAGAAGGGATTCAGAGCACCACCTAAACCAGCTTCATAGAAAGGTGCAAGCCATGGCTATCAGCACAGACACCAGAGATGGGCACAAAATGCTAGCACTGCTGCTGCAGCCACATAGAATCCTTTGTGCAAGCACAGTTCACTACCCACACTTCCCCTCCCAGAAACCTGTGCAGCTCCCCACTGTCAGGTTCCCAAGATCCAGGGACAACTTCCCCGGAAAACACAGGGCACAACTCAGGCTGTTGCAACATCATGCCGGCCTGTGCCACTGCAGACTCGCCCAACATTCTGTACCCCTCCCTCTGCCCCAGCCTGAGTGAGCCACATCTCCTAATCAGCCACTCTAACTCCCTCATGTCTGGTCAAAGAACAGATGCCAGAGGGTGACTTACATGCAGAGATGGTGCCAATCCAAAGCTGAATTCCAGGATCTGTGCAAACAAAGAAGAAAAAGGGAAATTTCTCCATGCAGCCTCAAAAACAGAGGATTAAATTGCCACAATCAACTTGATGTACACTGCATCTGTGAAATACTTGAACAGACAACAAATCATCCCAAAATTGAGGCAGTGGACTTTGGAAGCAACTGTAGATTTGGGGATTGCTGAATGCAACTGACAAGTTTCAGATTCATATGGTTATTTTAGTTTAGCTTTTAGGGCTTGTTATCATTGGTAGATCGGTTTATTGGTTTGGTTGCTCTCTTCTTTTATTTATTATTTTTAATTTTTTTAACTTTAAATAATATTTTTTTTATTTTAATAATTATTTTATTTTCTTTCTTTCTTTTTTTTTCTTCCCTTTTCTTCTGAGCCATGTGGCTGACAGGGTCTTGGTGCTCCAGCCGTGTGTCAGGCCTGAGCCTCTGAGGTGGGAGAGCCGAGTTCAGGACATTGGACCACCAGAAACCTCCTGGACCCAAATAATATCACTCGGCAAGAGCTCTCCCAGAAATCTCCACCTCAAGGCTAAGACTCAACTCCACACAATGACCAGCAAGTTCCAATGCTGGACAACCCATGCCAAACAACTAGCAAGACAGGAACACAACCCCACCCATTAACAGATAGGTTGCCTAAAGTCATAATAAGGTCACAGACACCCCAAAACACACTACCAAATGTGGTCCTGCCCACCAGAAATACAAGATCAAGGCTCACCCACCAGAACTCAGACACTAGTCCCCTCCACACCAGGAAGCCTACACAACCCACTGAACCAACCTTAGCCACTGGGGGCAGACACCAAAAACAACAGGAATTATGAAACTGAAGCCTGGGCAAAGGAGACCCCAAACACAGTAAGTTAAGCAAAATAAGATGACAGAGAAATATATAATAGATGACGGAGCAAGAAAAAAACCCACCAGACGAAACAAATGAAGAGGAAAATGCAGGCTACCTGAAAAAGAATTCAGAGTAATGATAGGAAACATGATCCAAAATCTTAGAAATATAATATAGAAAATACAAGAAACATTTAACAAGGACCCAGAAGAACTAAAGAGCAAACAAACAATTAAGAAAAACACAATAGATTAAATTAAAAATTCTCTAGAAGGAATCAATAGCAGAATAACTGAGGTAGAAGAATGGAAAAGTGACATGGGAGATAAAACAGTGAAAATAAGTAACACAGAGCAGAATAAAGACAAAGGAATGAAAACAGTTGAGGACAGTCTGAGATACCACTGGGACAACATTAGACACATAAAAATTCAAATTATAGGGGCTCCAGAAGAAGATAAAAAGAAAGGGTCTGAGAAAATATTTCAAGATATTATAGTTGAAAACTTCTCTAATATGGGAAAGGAAATAGTTAAACAAGTCCAGGAAACACAGAGAGTCCCATAAAGGAAAAATCCAAGGAGAAACACAGCAAGACACATATTAGTCAAACTATCAAAGTTAAATACAAAGAAAAAAATATTAAAAGCAGCAAAGGAAAAGCAACAAACAACATACAAGGGAATCCCCATAAGGTTAATAGCTGATCTTTCAGCAGAAACTCTGCAAGCCAGAAGGGAGTGGCAGGACATATTTAAAGTGATGAAAGGGAAAAACATACAGCTAAGATTACTCTACTCAGTAAAGATCTCATTCATATTTGATGGAGAAATTTAAAACTATACACACAAGCAAAAGCTAAGAGTATTCAACATCACCAAACCAAATTTACAACTAATGCTAAAGGAACTTCTCTAGGCAGGAAACACAAGAAAAGGAAAAGACCTACAGTAATAAACTCAAAACAATTAAGAAAATGGTAATATGCACATACATATTGATAATTATCTTAAATTAAAATGGATTAAATGTTCCAACCAAAAGACATAGACTGGCTGAATGGATATAAAAAACAAGACAATTATATATGCTGTTTACAAGAGACCGACTTCAGACCCAGGGACACATACAGACTGAAAATGAGGGGATAGAAAAAGATATTCCATGCAAATGGAAATCAAAAGAAAGCTGGAGAAGCAATTCTCATATCAGAAAAAATAAACTTTAAAATAAAGACTATTACAAGAGACAAAGAAGGACACAACATAATGATCAAGGGGTCAATTCGAGAAGATATAACAATTGTAAATATTTATGCACCCAACATAGGAGCACCTCAATACATAAGGCAAATGCTAACAGCCATAAAAGGGGAAATAGACAGTAACACAATGATAGTAGGGTACTTAAACACCACGTTTTCACCAATGGACAGACCATCCAAAAGGAAAATAAAGAAGGAAACACAAGTTTTAAATGATACATTAAAAAAAGATGGAGTTAATTGATATTTATAGGAAATTCCATCCAAGAAAAACAGAATACACTTTCTTCTCAAGAGCTCATGGAACATTCTCCAGGATAGCTCATATCTTGGGTCACAAATCAAGCCTTGGTAAATTTAAGAAAATTGAAATTGTATCAAGTACCTTTTCTGACCACAATGCTATGAGACTAGATATCAATTACAGGAATAAATCTGTAAAATATACAGACACATTGGAGCTAAACTATACAGTATTAAATAACCAAGAGATCACTGAAGAAATCAAAGGAGAAATCAGAAAATACCTAGAAAAAAATGACAATGAAAACATGATGACACAAAACTATGGGATTCAGCAAAAGCAGTTCTAAGAGGGAAGCATATAGCAGTAAAATCCTACCTCAAGAAACAAGAAAAATCTCAAACGATCTAACCTTACACCTAAAGCAGTTAGGGAAAGAAGAACAATAACAACAAAAAAAGCTGATGATAGCAGAAGGAAAGAAATCATAAAGTTCAGATCAGAAATAAATGAAAAATAAATGAAGGAAATGATAGCAAATGTCAATAAAACTAAAAGCTGGTTCTTTGAGAAGATAAAAGTGATAAACCATTATACAGACTCATCAAGAGAAAAAGGAGAAGACTCAAATCAACAGAATTAGAAATGAAAATGGAGAAGTACCAATTGACACTGCAAAAATACAAAAGATCATGAGAGATTAATACAAGAAATAATACACCAATAAAATAGACAACCTGGAAGAAATGGACAAATTCATAGAAAAGCACAACCTGCCTAGACTGAACCAGGATGAAATAGAAAATATAAACATACCAATCACACGCACTGAAATTGAAATTGGGATTAAAAGTCTTACAACAAACAAAACCTAGGACCAGATGGATTCACAGGCAAATTCTATCAAACATTGTGAGAAGAGCTAAAACCTATACTTCTCAAACTCTTCCCAAATATAACAGAGGGAGGAGTACTCCCAAATCCATTTGATGACACCACCATCACCCTGATACAAAAACTAGACAAAGATGTCACAATAAAAGAACACTACAGGCCAATATCACTGATGAACATAGAAGCAAAAATCCTCAACATTTTAAATGCTAGCAAGGAGAATCCAGAACACATTAAAAGGATCATACACCATGATCAAGTCGGGTATACCCCAGGAATGCAAGGATTCTTCAGCACATGAAAATCAATCAATATGATATCTATGTTAACAAACTGAAGGATAAAAACCATATGATAATCTTAGTAGATGCAGAGAAAGCTTTAGACAAAATTCAACACCATTTATGATAATAACTCTCCAGAAAGTAGGCATAGATTGAACTTACCTCAACATAATAAAGGCCATATATGACAAACCCACAGACAACATTGTTCTCAAAGGTGAAAAATTGAAAACTTTTCCTCTAATATCAGGAACAAAACAAGGGTGACCCTCTCACCACTAGCACTCAACATAGTTTTGGAAGTTGTAGCCACAAAAATCAGATAAGAAAAAGAAATAAAATGAATTCAAATTGGAAAAGAAGAATTAAAACTGTCACTCTTTGCAGATAACATAATACTATACATAGAGAGTCCTAAAGATGCTACCAGAAAACTATGAGAGCTAATCAATAAATTTGGTAAATTAGCAGGATGCAAAATTAATGCACAGAAATCACTTGCATTCCTATATACTAATGATTAAATATCTGAAAGATAAATTAAGGAAACATTTCTGTTTACTATTGCAACAACAACAATAAAATAACATACCTAGGAATAAACATACCTAAGGAGACAAAATACCTGTATGAAGAAAACCATAAGACATTGATGAAAGAAATTAAAGATGATACAAACAGATGGGGAGATATACAATGTTCTTGTATTGGAGGAATCAACATTGTGAAAATGACTGTACTACCCAAAGCAAGCTACAGATTCAACATAATCTCTATCAAACTACCAATGGCATTTTTCACAGAACTAGAACAAAAAAAATTAAGAATTTTTCTGGAAACACAGAAGACCCCAAGTAGCCAAAGCAATCTTGAGAAAGAAAAATGGAGCTGGAGGAATCAGGCTCCCTGACTACAGACTATACCACAAAGCTACAATATTCAAGACAATATGGTACTGGCACAAAAACAGAAATATAGAACAGTGGAACAGGATAGAAAGCCCAGAGATAAACCCATGCATATATGTCACTTTATCTTTGATTTCAGAGGCAAGAATGTACAAAGGAGAAAAGACAGCCTCTTCAGTAAGTGGTGTTGGGAAAATTGGACAATTACATCCAAAAGACTAAAATTAGAACACTCCTTAACACCATACATAAAAATCAACTCAGAAAGGATTAAAGACCTAAATGTAAGGACAGGCACTAGAAAACCCTTAGAGGAAAACATAGACAAAACACTCTTTCAGATAATTTGCAGCAAGATCTTTTTTGACCCACATCCTAGAGTAATGAAAATAAAAACAAAAATAAACAAACAGGACCTAATTAAACTTAAAACTTTTGCACAGCAAAGGAAACTATAAACAAGATGAAAAGATACCCCACAGAATGGGAGAAAATATTTGCAAATGAAGCAACTGACAAAGGATTAATCTCCAAAATATAAAAAAATAGCTCATGCAGCTCAAAATCAATAAAACAAGCAACCCAATGAAAAAATGGCAGAAGACCTATATAGACATATCTCCAAAGAAGACACAGAGCTGGCCAAAAAACTCATGAAAAGCTGCTCAACATCCCTAATTATTAGATAAATGCAAATTAATCCTACAATGATGTATCACCTCACACTGGTCAGAATGGCCATCATCAAAAAATGTACAAAGAATAAACGCTGGAGAGTGTGTGGAGAAAAGGGAACCCTCTTACACTGTTGCTGGAAATGCAATTTTATACAGCCATTATAGAGAACATTATGGAGTCCTCTTAAAAATCTAAAAATAGAACTAACGTATGACCCAGCAATCCCACTACTGAACATATATCCAGATAAAACCATAATTCAAACTGACATATGCACCACAGTATTCATTGCAGCACTATTTACTAAGCCAGGTCATGGAAACAATCTAATTATCCATCAACAGAGGAATGGATAAAGAAGATGTGGTATATATATATATATATATATATATATATATATATATATACACACACACACACACACACACACACACACACACACACACAATGGAATATTTCCCAGACATAAAATGGAACAAAATTGTGTCATTTTCAGAGCCTTGTATGGACCTAGAGACTGACATACAGAATGAAGTAAGTCAGAAAAAGAAAAACAAATATCATATATTAACACATATATGTGGAATCTAGGAAAAATGTATAGATGATCTTATTTGCAAAGCAGAAATAGAGACACAGACATAGAGAGCAAACATATGGACACCAAGGTGAGAAGAGGGAGGTGGCATTATTTGGGAGATTGGAATTGACATATATACACTAGTATGTATAAAATAGAGAACTAATGAGATCCTACTGTATAGCACAGGGAACTCTACTCAGTGCTCTGTTGTGACCTAAATGGGAAGGAAATCCAAAAAAGAGGGGATATATATATGGCTGATTCACTTTGCTGTATAGTAGAAAGTAACAAAACATTGTAAAGCAACTATACTCCAATAAAAAATTATTAAATATAGCTTCAAACAATATAAACTCAAGAAGCCCATTTCCTGTCACATCACAATCAAAACGTTTAAATAGAAGAAAATAATCCTGAATATAACCAAGAGAATATAAAGCATTATTTATAGGGGAACAGTGTGACTGTAGGTAGGTCACAAGAAATTGGAAACAATGACTAATTTACAGAAAGAAAATAATCATTAATGTAGAATTATATATCCAGTAGAAATAACTTTTAGGAAAGAAGATGAAACAAAGACATTCCTAGATGATGGAAAAATAAAATAATTTGTTGCCAGTAGACATGTTTTAAATATTGCTAATGGAAGTTGCTAAGACGGGACATAAATGATAAGTAGGAAGTATTGTGAAGCATCAGAATGAAGGATAATCAGCAAAGATGGTAACTAACTGGATATATAAAATAAATTATCCTCTTTTAAACTTCTTAAATTATATACCTTCGTTGTAATCAAAATCTATAACTGATTTGGCTTTTAATTTATGCAGCTATAATATATGATACCTATAATATAAAAAGAAAGATCAAAGTGGTCTCTGTGGTGGTAAATTTTACAATTTGACTTTAAGTAATAAATTATTGATCCTAAGTAAATTTTGAAAAATTAGTTGTCCATATTGTGGGTCAACAGAAAGCAGTAAAAATAATACAAAGAGATGTAATAAAAATGGATAAATTAAAATGAAATATTAATTATATCAGATAACCCAAAATAAGACAGGAAAGAGTAAATATAGGAACAAAAACTAGAGGAAACAGATAAAAGACACATAATAAAATGGTAGATATATATATAAAATAGATCAATAAATACATTAAATGTATACATCATAAGCACATTAATTAAAAGACAAAGATTTTCAGAATGGCTAGAAATAAACAAACAAAACAAATTAAAAACAAAACTATTGCCTTATAATATTCTGTCCCCTAGGAACTCACTTCCAATGTAATGACATAAGTAGGTTTAACATAAAGAATATGAAAGGATATCGCATGTAAACTCTGATCAAAGAAAGCTGCAGTGGAAGGAAGGAAGGAGATGATGGAGGAAGGGAGGAATAAAACGAAGACTCTTTTGCTACCTACTCTAATTGGTTGTTATATTAACTCTTTACCCTGAAAAATAATTAAAATAAAGGGATTTAATGTTTAATTTTTTTAAGAATCAGTTTATCTCTAATTCCTGAAAGAACTATTTTATTCACAAGATAAAGCTAGATAATAAATGAGCAATGAGTGATGTAATTAGAAGATAACTGCCTACCCAAATATATGAACCTACTATATTAATAATTTTGAAGAAACAAAAGCATTATGACAAAAACAATATAATAACTGCCACAACAAATAAAAAACCTAGAGCTATCTTCCTTTTACAAAGCATTTCACACCTACTACATAGTATAGAACACCACCCTCTAGTGACAATGTTTTGTCTGTATGTGTTGAGGAGGATGGGGCTACTTGCTAGGCATTCCTAAATGTATTATTTTTACATAAAATTTTGAACCAAGTACAGACACAAAACAGCCTCAGACTATTGCTATTTTGTTCTTTGATCAAAATCTTGTACAATTAAAATATGTAACATTAAGGTAGATACAGCATTCATTAGTTACAATTTCCTGCTTTCATTTTACTTAGCAAAGGTAGTCTTAGAAACTCTTAGCATATTAATATGTGCATATGTGCATGCAGAACAGTTAAGATTAGTCTTCCCTATTTCTCTCAAGACAATTGAAAAGAAGCATCATGTTCCCCCATATATGTATTTACTATAAAGGTGTAGACCAATTTTAATTTTGGGGAGGACATGTTACATACTGATAAAAACACAAACGCACATCATTTTATTCATCTTTGTTTATGAAAAATGTATATTCCCACTTTGTAATATTTTAAATTTGCATATTGAATAACAGTTTTTAAAAGTCAATGAATTTAAGAAATAAAGAGTGTGTTGAACATTCTGCAAATGAATTACTTCAGTTCTTTTCAGCAGACTATAATTTTTCCTTCTGGATCATGTGGCCTTTCAGTTTCACCACTTGATTTCCCCCATTCATCTTCGAGCTCTGTCTGGTTCACAAGTGCTAAGGCAGCCATGGAAATGAGGCCCTGTGCAGAGCAGAGAACAGAGCATCACCTTTGAATGTTATGTGGGAACGTGTTTCAGAAAAGAAGAAACATTTCCCAGGTACCTTCCAGTGTGGTTAATACATGACATTTCCCCAATCTCTTCCTCAATACACAAAGGGCTAAGTTTAATTTTCTTATATGAAAATCATTCATTTCCTCAATATCCATCATTATTTATTTGTACTATGAAATCTTATTACTTTATCTAAAATTTTCCCAAATATAAATTATATTTTATAATTATCTTGCTTGGGGGACACAATTACTTACAAAAATTCATGGCACTGTGAAATATTTAAAATCCAGAAGGCAAGGGATTGTTCAGATTTATATTATGAATGTACAATATATATTTGATTTTTTCTAGTAAATTATCTTTATTTCTAATGAGTAAAATATCAAGCTCATTTGTAAAAAATAAACAAGATTGAGGAATTCAGGTGTAGCAAATCAGAAGCTTATAAAAAATGTGATTTTATAGTTAAACAATTTAAAAGGGAAAAACTGAAATAACTGTTTGGATTATTCAGTTAGTTGGATTTTGTATTATTCATAGGTAATTTCAGATTTAATTATATTATGAGAGCTTGACATTTAACATCACATATGTGATACATATCTACTTTTACACATAGGTATATATTTATAATGTAGAGCTGATTCAGATAACCTCTATACAATACTATACATTTATTGTCCACTTTATTCCTTATCATCACCATTCATTATATGCTTTTATAGCTGCTCCTAATCTCTTTGTATCTTAATTTATATTTCTTTAAAATGATACATTTTATCAGAAAATATAAAAGACTCATTCTTTTGTGATTCTATAGAAATATCATCCAATGAGTTGAAGTCATAAGCAAATAGTCTTTGACCCTTTATAAAGAATGCTAACCAATTATGGTTTAAGACATTTTGTTGTCAGAGAGAGTTTCTTTACCAGAATTATCCAAGCAGTCTGAATAATAGCAATTAGTAATTATATCTCTTTAATCCACACAATGTCTAGTTGGTATGTTATTTAATTTTATAAATAATAGTTACTAATTCCAGGCAGACTTAGAGAGGTTTCTTGGCTGGTTGGTTGTCTGAACTTACAATGTTCTTTGATTCAGTAAGTGTAAGCTTTTTTTTTTTTTTACATTTTTTTTTCCTCATGACCCTGAATCAAGAATCACATGCCAGTGACTGCACTAAAACCTCTAAATTTGCTTTCGAAACTTCTACTGAAACCCTTATCCAAAGCCTGATATCTCTTACCACCACTTTAAAGAAAAAGTCTTTTCTTCAAAAGAAAATTCAAAATAGAAAAATTTGATGCAATTTCCAAAGAAAAATATTTAGCAGAAGACACATTAATATTTTTGATAGGGTCATAAGCACTGTAAATCACATAAAAATGTCACAGTTTGGGAGTAAAATATAAGAGAAATTATAGGTGGGTTATTTAGAAGTGAGTATGAACTAGGACATGAGAGAAGATGATCCAGAATTTTATAAAAAATAGATTAAGAATAAGAATTTACTTTTATTTTGCAGGAAATCAGGGAAGCATAATCACATCTAAGGGAAAAAAAGTGAGATTTTTTTCACTGAAGAGAAATATTGAATCTTTTTAAGAAAATCATTCTAGATATAATTAAGTGATAATTCAGATGGTAGGGAACCACAATGTAATACTTTAACTCTTGAATTTAAAGAATACTTTGACTTCTGGTTGGTGTTCTTCAGCAAAATCCTTTTTACTGCCTTCTGTCTTATTGGATATATATTTGGTAATGTCAAGAATAATTGCTTGACACTAATAAGGACACTATTATAATCTGAAGTCAGAATTCACTCACTTTGACCACATACAACTAGGAGCCACCATAAAGGGCTTTAATTATTTACAGGGGAGTAACAAAGTATTGGCATAGGTATTGATTGTAGGTATGCGTCTTTTTATTAGTGATGTAGTATTGGGAATGTTCTGGGTGTCATATTTTTTATCTCTAAATTGATTCTATAAATTACTATCACTAACCATGATTCTGTGAATTGCTTTTAAACTATATATCTCTCTGGAATTGTACAGAGATTTGGAATTGAAAATAAATTATTGTGTGTCTTTAATGGAAAACTATATATGTATTTTTAAGAGCATACCCTTCCAGGTTATCTTATCCTAGATTTTTGCTGCCTTTAAGCTAATTTATAATCTTGTAAATTGTAGATAATTATAGTATTTTCTATAGATGTGCAAATAAAATTCCAAATAATGGAATTTCTATTGACTTTATCCTCTCTAAAAAATGTATGATGTTTATTTTTTAATTATTTCTATATTACATACTAGTTTTTGTTTCTTTAATTCCTCCTTTGAACTTGAAACATCTTATTTGTTTTCTAATTAATAATGAGTTAAAATCTCTTAAAGATTATTCATTTTGTCTTTCTATGAGTCACCATTTCACCTTCTGAAAGATATATTTTTAACAAATTAAAAAGAAAATTTAGTTATACAATGAAAGGAAATTATTGGATGGTTTAGTAAGAAATTGTTTACATTTAAGGAGATTTACTTCTCTTCATAATGGAAAATTAAGGGGGTGCTGATTCTTATAGCTGAATATGAAAATATATGATAATTGATGAAATAGTGAGACAGGAAGGAAGGGGGCAGAGCACAACCATTAAAAGAACGACATAGCCATTAAGAAGAACAGGATATGAAAAAAAAAATTGGTTAGAAATGATTAGGCCCAAGATGGCAGAAGATTCGACTTCCAGTTGACCTTGATTCTCATTATACAGTCATTGTAATACTTTAGCTAAATGACACACCCACAGGAGCCATGACTTTTCCAAGTCTGACCATAAAAGGCCAAAAAGTGGGTGGTGGCCGAATTCCTGGAAATCTCCACCCCCTTCCCCAAAATAGTTGGAATAATCCTCTCACTTGTTAGCCTATGAAATTACCCAGCCCATAAAAACTAGCCACCCTATATTCTGGGGCCACTCTCACCTTCTGAGATGGATCACATTCAGCCTATGGCATGTGTATCTCTATAAATAATCCTATTTTCATTTTACTATGGCTTTCTCTTGAATTCTTTCTGGCACAAAGCCAAGTACCCTCACCTGGCAGCCCGTCCCAGGGACTCATCCAGGGGAATATGACCAGCCTTTTGCGCCCTATTTTTCTGCAATGATAGTATAGTTTTTCACTCCTTATATGTTATATGAAACCATGGTCACACATTGCAAGCAATACTCTGGTTCAAATCACAATCACTTCTCACCTGGATTAATGAAGTTGACCCTCCTCTCGCATTCCACCTTGAACTTGGCTTGCCTTCCATTTAGACTCAACAGAGCAGTTAGAATGATCCTCTTCAATGGTAAATCAGATCATGGAATTCCTCTTCTCAATACTTTCTTTAAGCCAAAATCTTTACAAACCCTACACAAATTAATAATTTTATCTCTGATCTCATCTCTTTCCAAACTCCACAGTGGTCTCCTTGTGTCTCCTGAAATGCTTGCACTTGTTGTTTCTTCTCACCTGTGCTCCTCTTCTCCTCAGCCCCAGAGAACAGTAGGACTAGCTTCTCAACCTACTTCATATCTTTACTCAAGTGTCACATTCTCCCCTCCCTGAGGCTTTTTTAACCACCCTATTTGAATTTCTAAATCACACCTCCCCTCTAAAGCAATCTTAAACCTAATTCCCTGCTTTGCATGTGAATATGCTTTGGGGAGCTCTATTAAATTTCATTGGTGTTTTTCTCTCTCCTGTATTATCCTAGTGTCTGAGACACAGTGAATTGATTTTTTTTTTGTCATTTTTACACTAATTTCCAATCCTCTGTTTGCTTGTTCTCTGGTTTGTTGTTGTATACTACTAGTCCACTATCCGACATTCAGAATGTGATGTTATAAGGGTCAATCAAGATTTCTATCCCAAGGTGGTCTTGGAAATATTGTAGGTCTAGTCAGAGACTTGTAGATGTCTTTCTTCACTGCCTGGATTTAATTCTCTGCCTGGCTTTTGTGCTTCCTAGATCCAGAAAGAGGGATGACAAACAACTGACTACATTTTATGCAGCCCTGGTATAAAGCAGTGGTGCTGGCTCAGACCACATCCTATGTGGAGCACTTGTAGCCCCATTTACCTTCTGAAATCAAACCTCTGTTAGTCATGTGAATCTGGGTCCATTTGGCCCATGGATTCAAGAACAATCCCTTCTTCCTTTTTAGGCTGACCTGGTAGGCCTTGTTGCTTTCCTCAGCTTGAGTCACATTAGACAGTCTTCTTGTTACCTCTAGGCCTCGACCCTCTCACATGGCCCTTACAGAATCCAGGTGGCCTAATATAGAGGGCTCTTCCTCTCTTTTCCTAAAAGCATTTACTTCAGAAAACGTGTTCCTGTAAATTTTTTACCTGTCCCTTTGAAATATAAGTACTTTTAAAAGCCTCTTGAAAACGTCACAGTCCAGGACGATGTTCCTCAAGTAGTTGGGAGCTAAGACCTTGAAATGCAGCCACTGAGGAAGCTATCCTCATCTCCCAGTCTGTGTGGGAAATAGAATTTATGACTTAGATGCACTCCTCACCCCAAGTTCTAAAACTATCTCCTGTCCTAAAGATACAAGAAAATTGCTTTCCCTTTGGGTAAGGCCACTTAGCAAACACAGATGGCCCAGAATGCACTTACTCCACCCCCAGGGAGATTTCTCCAGCCCTTTGTTTTAGCAGAGTTGAGTTCAGACATTTTGATTTCTCTCCCCTATTGCCAAGAATAGTTTTCCTTGTCTGTTTAACTTTGTCTAGCACAATTTTTGCTTTGACAAATCCCAAGGGTATATTTTTGTAACTCAGATATGTTTTTACTTTATCATTTTCATAGATTTGATGTATTTGGCAGAGATTTATGGATGAACGTACTATACTCTCTTGTCCAAAAGTTCTCAATTTTTCGTTAGAGACTATACATTTTAAGGCATATTGTTAAAACTCAGATAAGTTACATACATTTTTTTACTTTTTTTATTAAGGAAATATTTCAAATTCAACTTCTTTAGGAGATATTTCTTCAAGAGCACAAAACAAATCATCAAATGTGAGACAGCTTAGAATAAAATGAATTGTTGTGAATAGGCCGTTGCAATGGAAATGAAGTGTGATATGTGGCTAACAGTTTCTCATGAGATCTATGAGTCATCCAAAGCTCTCAATTTGTTTCCATGGAAGGAAAACTGGTGTTAAAATAAAGATCATTACTCATCCACACTCACTGAAAAAAAAGTTATTGGATTCCATTTCCCCTGGGATAGGAAATAGACTAATCAATGAATCATAGATTCTTTTACTCCACAGTATGAAATTAGTGACATTTTTTCCAAAATATAATGCACTTGTTTTTCAAACATTTTACTAACAGTATCATGAAATTTTTATTAATGGTAGGATTGCAACAGATTTCCTAAGTTATCTTGACACAGCTCATAAAGCAGTGAGAGGAAATGTTAGCTTTTTGTGTTCCTTATCTGTGGGAGGCTCTTATCTCAAATATTGTTATCTGAGGACAGATAAGAGAAATTAACAAGACATTTATCTTGAGATGTGTGTTCAGTTCTCTTCAACTCATCCTAATTTTCAAATCAATAGACTAATTGCAACAGTGTTTGTTCTTGAGATAGTTTTAAACATTTTGTATTGAAATCAACATGGATAAGAATTCAAAATTCACATTAAATTTAAACATAGTACAGCAGATTTTGTTGAATCTTGAGTTTAGGATGGGTATTCTTCAGCAAATTTACCAAATTTACCCTGGGGAAAAGGTGCCAAGAAAGCACTTGAGCAGATACGTGCTACCTGAGGCTGTTCTGTCTACCTGTTTAAGTTTGAAGAAGGGCAGGTGGGCATTTTAATATTTTCTCTTAATACTGATTTGCCAATTTTTTTTTTTTAGTATACAACCAAACTTTAACATGAGATATTAAAAAAAACTAGTTAAGTAGTGCAAAAGGCACAGAATATAATTGATTATCAGTAAGTGATGTCTTGTTTCTCAGAAGACATCAAGGAAATACTGATTGTTAACCAGGACTATGTTATGGATTTTAGTGTATTTTTAACTATCATTTAATTATATAAATGAAACTATATTCATTTGCCAAATGGGAATAATCAGTCAATATTTACATAATTTCTTGATTAAATGCTCTTCTTCACAAACTAAATAGATGTACTTGTCCATGTCCTTTGAAATGTAAAAGAATTATGTGGTGAGAATATGAACTTGAGATTCAGGACTAGCTGTGTTTGAGTCCACGCCTGACACTTGGGAGATGTAGACCTTGTGCAAGTCCCTAATTCCACTGATCTTCAAAGTCTAAAGTTGGTAAAGTGGGAATAATATCTCCTTACAATATCTCATCATAGAAGACATGATCTAATCAGTGTAGTCAGCCTAGCACAGGGCCTGGTCCATAGTAGAATTTCAATAAAAGTTAGCCTGATTTTTGTCATTTATGGATAATTTGTGCTATGGGAGAAGAATAAATACACTTTTGTATTTCACACTGTTACCAAACACAAGTTCATGTGCCTGACACAGAGTGAGTGGAGCCAAACAAACCAAAACATTGGAGTTGGAAAAGAGAAAGGTTTATTCCATGGCCATGCCAGGAGATGGTTGGCTTGTGCCCCAACCCCCTGAATTCCCAAAGGGTTTTGGCAAAGCATTTTTAAAAGCAAGATGAGGGAGGGTCATGGTTGTTTGTTGCAAACTTCTTGGTGCAAGTGTCCTTTGTTTTTGCATCTTTCCAGGTAGTTGAGGTCACAATGTTCCTGTCATCCTCCAACAGGACAAATGTTATTCTCAGTTCTGCAATGTTTTACCTCTATATGAATGGAAAAGTGTTATATCCTTAAAGGTTAGAGCTTTGAGAATGGGTTATCCTGTATATTTCAGGCTATAGGCAACATTTTTAGCTTGTAGCAAAAGCAATACAGTAAGTCCCCTACATACAAACCTTCAAGTTACAAACTTTCAAAGATAGGAACATGCATTTGCATGTCCAATCAAATAAGTTAGTTCATGTGTCTGGCATATATTGTCATGTGTGTGCATCCTCTACAAGTGGTTGTGCTTTTGTGTACTTTACTATATAGTACTGTATAGAGTACAGTATAGTACAGTATCTTTATTTCAAGCCCAGGAAGTCCAGAAGCAAGCATAAAAACACCATTGATGGAGCTGGTACTGCTAAGAAGTGCCAAGTGATAACGATGGAAACAAAAGTGAAAATAATTGAGAGAGTGGAGCCAGTTGAAAAGATGGTAGATGTCACTCATTCTTATAACATGAATTGTTCAACCATTGGCACGATTCTAATGAACAAGGACAAGATCATGGAACATGTGAAGTCTGCTGTGCCGATGATGTTGACAAAATATATATTGAAGAAGCATGGAAAAGTGATGGAGGAGATGGAGAAACTTCTCAGTGTGCAGATGCAGGATCAACATCAGTGCTGAGTTCTGCTCAGCTTAATGCTGATTCAAAAGAAAGCTAAAAGCCTTTATAAAGACTTGAAGAAGAAACACTGTGAAGAATCAGAAGGTGCATTTTTAATGCCAGCTATGGCTGGTTCATCAGTTCAAGGCTAGAGTCAACCTTCACAAAGTAAAAGTAAGTGGAGAGGCAGTGAGTTCAGATATGTTAGCTCTCTGGGAATTTCATGAAACACTTTGAGAAATTATTGATGAAAGTGTATATTTACTGAAGCAGGTTTTTAATGTGGATGAGACACAGCTGTACTGGAAGAAGATGTCAGACGAAGTTACATCAGTAAGGGGGGAAAGTTGATGCCATGCTATAAAGCAGCAAAGGATAGGCTAACTCTGTTGTTTGGTAGCAAGGTTTCCAGCAATATGAAGCTGAAGTATATTTTCATTTATCATTCAGAGGACCCAAGAACCCTAAAAAAACATAGCCAAGTGCTCTCTTCCTGTTGTGTGGAAGAGTAAAAGCAAAGCCTGGGTTACACAAGCCATTTTCCAGAACTGGTTTTCCCACCACTTTACCTCAGAGGTAGAGAAATATTGCTTGGAAAAGGTCGTCCCATTCCACGTTATTTTGCTGTTCAAAAATGCTCCAGGCCATCCCCCCATTCATGGATGACTTTCATCCCAATGTCAAAGTAGGTGCATCTGTCACCAAATACTATATCACTCACCCAACCTGTGGACCAGGGAGTTATCGTGATTTTCAAGAAATATTTACATCACACTTTTCATCAGGCATGAGTGACAAATCAGGAACAACCTTGTGACAATTTTGGAAGGACTATAGCATCTACAAGGCCATAAAAAACATTGACTTTGCTTGGAATGATGTTAGGGCCATCACCAGGAATGGGGTTTAGAAGAAACTTTGCCTGCAGTTTGTTCACAATTTTCATGGATTTGAGAAGGCGGATGAGGAGTCCAAAGAGGTTTTCAGCAACTTAGTGACCCTCAGCGAGAAGCTGGAGCTAGATCTGCAAGAGGATTTCATTGAACTCCTTGCTGTGTAACATGAGTAGCTTACTAATGAAGACCTGATGGAATTGGAGGCCCAGAGAAAGAATGAAGAGAGACAAGAGGAAGAAGAAGTAACTGAAGAATTGAAGAGATTCACACTGCAGGAAATGGCAAGGGGATTTTCTTTATTTGAGGAGGCACTGTTAGTTTTCGAGGCACAGGACCTGAACATAGAACAGTATATTAAGGTTGCAGCAGCTGTTCAGAATGCAATACAGTGCTACTGTGTCATCTCTGTTGAGAAAAGAAAGGGCACTACCCCAACATCACTGGATCATTTTTTCAAGAATGTAGATAGAATTGAATCCAGCAAAGTACCAGAACCTGTGTCATCAACGTCAGGCATGAGTGAAATTGCAGCTTGCCCTCCGTCTCCTATTGTTGATGATCCTTCAGCTCTACCATCTCCCACCTCCTCTCCCTCCTCCAGTCAGTAACTCTTCTTGCCTGTTCACTTGATGCCAGTCCCTGTATGCCAGCTGTTGTGCTATACTGCTGTACTTTTCAAGGTACTGCACTGTAAGTTTTAAAATGTTTTATTTTTTGTGTTTGTTTTTTATGTATTATTTGTGTGAAAAGTATTATAAACTTATTACAGTACAGTACTCTATAGTTGATTGTGTTAGTTGGGTACCTAGGCTAACTTTGTTGGACTTACAAACGCATTGAACTTATGAACACACTATCAGAATGGACCTCGTTCATATGTAGGGGACTTACTGTAGAATACATAGGTTAAAGTAAAAGAAACAGATCCCATATAGAGTAAGATTTGTTCATCCCTATTACAATACCATGCATTGCTTACTTTAATATGGTGACCAACAGAAAATCTGGACCAATATTTATTAAACTGGTCTAAGCAGCACAGTATTCCATGAACTGCTCCTGGGTTCTTTGAGGGGCTCCCTTGATCAGACAGTTTCACGATGTGCTGAATATTATATATTTCCCTGTTGGAGAATTCTATGCATATTAGTGTATTATAGGCTTTGAAATATCCTGAAGTTAAAAACAAAATAAAACAAACAAACAACAAAAAAAAAACAAAGAAATGTAGAATTGTTCAACTTTATATGATTATGCATATTATTTTAGCAAAGTCTATTAAAATAGTACTAATAGTTCTTTCTCCCATCTTAGGGAAAAAGTATAAAGAAATGTTCCATGTGAATTGAGTTTGGAGATAACTTGCAGGTGGATGATCAAATCCGACACATATTATGAGAGGAAATAAAGAGAAAATTGAAATGAGTCAACATGGAACTTTCAGCCAGGAAACAAGTACTATGAATTATATATTATATTAGTTTTCTATATGTTGTATGACAAATTACCACAGACTTGGCAGCTTAAAGTTATACTCATTTATTATCTCACAGGTTCCATCACTCAGGAGTGTGGGTAAATACAGGCTTAGCTGTGTCCTCTGCTTGGAGTATCACAAGGCTGTAACCAAGGTGTTGTCCACTTCTGGGTTCTGATCTGAAGCTTGACCAGGGAAGGGCCTGCTTCTTGGATCTACAAAGGTACTGGCAGTGTCATAAGGATGAACAAATCTGAATTCATATTGGAAATGTTTCTCTTACATTAACTTTTGTATTTTATTTCTTTTGCTACAAGTTAAGAATGTATAACCAGAAATACACATGATAGCACATTCTCAAGGCTCTGACCTTTTAGGGTATAACACTTTTCCATTCATATAGAGACAAAGAGTTGCAGAACAGAGAATAACATTTGTCCTGTTGGAGGTTTACAGGAACATCATGAATTGACCTCTGTGGACAGAGGTAAGAACAAAGGATTCTGACACCAAGAAGTTGGTGACAACCAATAACAGCCCCTCCCTTTTTAGTATAAAATAAGCCTCAATTCTACCTAATGTAAGATGGTTCTTTGGGACACTGGCCCACCATCTTCTCGGTCTGCTGGATTTCCAAATCAAGTCTCTATTCCCTGCCCAAACTCCTCGTCTCTCGATTTACAAGCAGTATGAGCTTGGACTCAGTAACAGCAGAATTCATTTTCATAGGACTGTAGGATTCAGTTCACCACACTTCTTCAATGCCAGCAGCTGAGAAAGATTCCAGCAAGAGAGACACTCTACTCTTATGTAATCATGAGTATATAATCGTGTACATACCATCATCTGTACTGCATTCCATTGGTTAAGAACAAGTTACTGGAGATGTGAGAAGATGGTGGAAGAGTAAGACACGGAGATCACCTTCCTCCCCACAGATACACCAGAAATACATCTACATGCGGAATAACTCCTACAGAACACCTACTGAATGCTGGCAAAAGACCTCAGATGTCCCAAAATGCAAGAAACTCCCCACGTAATTGGGTAAGGCAAAAGAAAAAAAGAATAAACAGAGACAAAAGGATAGGGATGGGACCTGCAGCGGTGGGAGGGAGCCTTGAAGGAGGAAAGGTTTCCACACACTAGGAGCCTCTTCATGGGTGGAGACTGTGGGTGGCGGAGTGGAGGAGCTTCGGGGCCACGGAGGAGATAACAGCAACGGGGATGCAGAGGGTAAAGCAGAGATACACCCACACAGAGGATCAGTGCTCACTAGGACTCACCAGCCCGAGAGGCTTATCTGTTCACCCATGGGGTGGGCGGGGCTGGGAGCTGAGGCTTGGGCTTCAGTCAGAGCTCAGGGAGAGGACTGGGGTTGGCGGTGTGAACACAGACTGAAGGGCTAGTGTGCCACAGCTAGCCAGGGGGGAATCCAGGAAAAAGTCTGGAACTGGCTAAGAGGAAATAGACCATTATTTTGGGGTGCACGAGGAGAGGGGGTTCACAGCACCACCTAAACGAGCTCCAGAGAGGGGTGTAAGCTGCAGCTATCAGAACGGAGCCCAGAGACGGGCATGAGATGCTAAGGCTGCTTCTGCAGCCACCAAGAAGCCTGTGTGTGAGCACAGGTCACTATCCACAACTTCCCTCCCGGGAACCTCTGCAGCCCATCACTGCCAGGGTCCCGGGATCCAGTGACAACTTCCCCGGGAGAATGCACGGCCCGCCTTAGGCTGGTGCAACGTCATGCTGGCCTCTGCTGCCACAGGCTCGCCCCACCTCCATACCCCTCCTTCTCCTGGGCCTGAGTGAGCCAGAGCCCCCGAATCAGCGGCTCCTTTAACCCTGTCCTGTCTGAGCAAAGAACAGACGCCCTCAGGCGACCTACACGCAGAGGCGGGTCCAAATCCAAAGCTGAATGCCGGGAGCTATGCGAACAGAGAAGGGAAAGGGAAATCACTCCAAGAAGCCTCGGGAGCAGTGGATTAAACCTCCACAATCAATTTGATGTACCCTGTATCTGTAGAAAACCTGAACAGACAATTAATCATTCCAAATTGAGGAGGTGGACTTTGGGAGCAAAGGTATATTATTTTTTCCACTTTTCCTCTTTTTTGAGTGTGTATGTGTAGGCTTCTGTGTGAGATTTTGTTTGTATAGCTTTGCTTTCACCATTGGTCCTGGGGTTCTGTCCATCCATATTTGTTTGTTTGTTTGTTTGTTTGTTTCTTACTTAAAATTTTTTTTCTTAATAATTTTTTTATTTTAATAACTTTATTTTATTTTATCTTACTTTATTTTATTTTATCCTCTTTCTTACTTTCTACTTTTTCTCCCCTTTATTCTGAGCCACGTGGATGAAAGGCTGTTGGTGCTCCAGCCAGGGGTAAGTGCTATGCCTCTGATGTGGCAGAGTCAACTTCAGGACACTGGTCCACAAGAGGCCTCCCAGCTCCATGTAATACCAAATGGCAAAAATCTCCCAGAGATCTCCATCTCAACACGAAGACCCAGCTTCACTCAACAACCAGCAGCTTCAGTGCTGGACACCTATGCCAAACAACTAACAAGACAGGAACACAACCCCACCTATAAGCAGGGAGGCAGCCCAAAATCATAATAAGGTCACAGACACCACAAAACACATGACTGGACGCAGTCCTGCCAACCAGAAAGACAAGATCCAGCTTCATCCACCAGAACACAGGCACTAGTCCCCTCCACCAGGAAGCCTACACAACCCACTGAACCAACCTTAGACACTGGGGGAAGACACCAAAAACAACAGGAACTACAAACCTGCAGCCTGTGAAAGGAGACTTCAAACACAGTTAGTTAAGCAAAATGAGAAGATGGAGAAACAGACAGTAGATGAAGGAACAAGGTAAAAACCCACCAGACCAAACAAATGAAGAAGAAATAGGCAGCCTACCTGGAAAAGATTCAGAGTAATGATAGGAAAGATGATGCAAAATCTCAGAAATAGAATGGAGAAAATACAAGAAGCATTTAACAGGGACCTAGAAGAACTAAAGAGCAAACAAACAAGGATGAACAACACAATAACTGAAATTAAAAATTCTCTAGAAGGAATCAATATCAGAAAAACTGAGGAAGAAGAATGGATAAGTGACCTGGAAGATAAAATAGTGGAAATAACTACTGCAGAGCAGAAAAAAGAAAAAAAAAAGAATGAAAAGAAATGAGTACAGTTTTACAGACCTCAGGGACAACATTAAATGCACCAAAGCTCAAATAATAAGGGTTCCAGAAGAAGAAGAGAAAGAGAAAGGGACAGAGAAAATATTTGAAGAGATCATAGTTGAAAACTTTCCTAATATGGGAAAGGAAATAGTGAATCAAGTCCAAGAAGTGCAGAGTCCCATACAGGAAAATTCCAAGGAGAAACACGCCAAGACACATACTAATCAAACTATCAAAAAATTAAATACAAAGAAAAAAATATTAAAAGCAGCAAGGGAAAAACCCAAATAACATACAAGGGAATCCCAATAATGTTCACAGCTGATCTTTCAGCTGAAACTCTGTAAGCAAGGAGGGAATGGCAGGACATATTTAAAGTGATAAAAGGGAAAAACCGACAACCAAGATTATGCTACCTAGCAAAGATCTCTTTCAGATTCGACAGATAAATTAAAACCTTTACAGACAAGCAAAAGCTAATATAATTCAGTACCACAAAACCAACTTTACGACAAATGCTAAAGGTACTTCTCTAGGCAGGAAACACAAGAAAAGGGAAAGACCTACAATAACAAACTCAAAACAATTAAGAAAATGATAATAGGAACATACATATTTATAACTACCTTAAATGTGAATGGATTAAATGATCCAACCAAAAGACATAGACTGGCTGAATGGATGCAAAAACAAGGCCCATATATATGCTGTCTAAAAGAGATCCACTTCATACCTAGAGACACATACTGACTGAAAGTGAAGGGATGGAAAAAGATACTCCATGCAAATTGAAATAAAAAGAGATGAAGTAGCAATTATCATATCAGACAAAATAAACTTTAAAATAAAGACTATTAAAAGAGACAAAGGGGCTTCCCTGGTGGCGCAGTGGTTGAGAGTCCGCCTGCTGTTGCAGGGCACACGGGTTCGTGCCCCGGACCGGGAAGATCCCACATGCCGCGGAGCGGCTAGGCCCGTGAGCCATGGCCGCTGAGCCTGCGCGTCCGGAGCCTGTGCTCCACAACGGGAGAGGCCACAACAATGAGAAGCCCGCGTACCGCAAAAAGGAAAAAAAAAAATAAAAATAAAAGAGACAAAGAACACTACATAATGATCAAGGGATCAATCCAGGAAGAAGATATAACAATTGTAAATCTTTATGCACCCAACATAGGAGCACATCAATACATAAGGTAAAGGCTAACTACCATAAAAGGGGAAATTGACAGTAACACAATCATAGCAAGGGGCATAACACACCACTTTCACCAATGGACAGATCATCCAAAATGAAAATATATAAGGAAACCCAAGCTTTAAATGATACATTAAACAAGATGGACTTAATTGATATTTATAGGACATTCCATCCAAAAACAACAGAATACAGTTCCTTCTCAAGTGCTTATGGAACAATCTGCAGGATAGATCATATCTTGGGTCAGATATCAAGCCTAGGTAAACTTAAGAAAATTGAAATCATATCAAGTATCTTTTCTGACCACAAAGCTATGAGACTAGATATCAATTATGGGAAAATATCTGTAAAAAATATAAACACATGGAGGCTAAACAATACACTACTAAATAACCAAGAGATCACTGAAGAAATCAAAAAGGATATCAAAAAATACCTAGAAACAAATGACAATGACACAAAACCTATGGGATGAAGCAAGGCAGTTCTAAGAGGGAAGTTTACAGCAATACAATCCTACCTCAACAAACAAGAAACATCTCAAATAAACATCCTAATCTTGCACCTAAAGCAATTAGAGAAAGAAGAACAAAAAAACAAAAAACCCAGAGTTAGTGGAAGGAAAGAAATCATAAAGATCAGATAAGAAATAAATGAAAAAAAATATGAAGGAAACAATAGCAAAGATTAGTACAATTAAAAACTGGCTGTTTGAAAAGATAAACAAAATTGATAAACCATTTGCCAGACTCATCAAGAAAAAAAAAAGGAAGAAGACTCAAATCAATAGAATTAGAAATGAAAAAGGAGAAGTAACAACGGACACTGCAGAAATACAAAGGATCTTGAGAGATTACTACAAGCAAATATATGCCAATAAAATGGACATCCTGGAAGAAGTGGACAAATTCTTAGAAATGCACAACTTTCCGAGACTGAAACAGGAAGAAATATAAAATATAAACAGAGTAATCACAAGCACTGAAATTGAGATTGTTATTAAAAACCTTCCAACAAAGCCCTGGACCAGATGGCTTCACAGGTGAATTTTATCAAACATTTAGAGAAGAGCTAACACCTATTCTTCTCAAACTTTTCACAAATATAGCAGAGAGAGGGACACTCCCAAACACCTTCAACAGGCCACCATCACCCTGATACCAAAACCAGACAAAGATGTCACAAAGAAAGAAAACTACAGGCCAATATCACTGATGAGCATAGATGAAAAATTCCTCAACAAAATACTAGCAAACAGAATCCAACAGCACATTAAAAGGATCATACACCATGATCAAGTGGGTTTTTTCCCAGGAATATAAGGATTCTTCAATATATGCAAATCAATCAGTGTGATAATCCATATTAACCAACTGAAGGAGAAAAAACATATGATCATCTCAATAGATGCAGAAAATCTTTTGACAAAATTCAACACCCATTTATGATAAAAAAAACCCTCCAGAAAGTAGGCATAGAGGGAACTTACCTCAAAATAATAAATGCCATATATGGCAAAACCACAGCCAACATCATTCTCAATGGTGAGAAACTGAAATCATTTCCACTAAGATCAGGAAAAAGACAGGGTTGTCCACTCTCAGTACTCTTATTCAACATAGGTTTGGAAGTTTTAGTCACAGCAAACAGAGAAGAAAATAAATAAAAGGAATCCAAATAGGGAAAGAAGGAGTAAAACTGTGACTGTTTGCCGATTACATGATACTGTACATAGAAAATCCTAAAGATGCTACCAGAAAACTACAAGAGCTAATCAATGAATTTGGTAATGTAACAGGATAAAAAATTAATGCACAGAAATCTCTTGCATTCCTATACACTAATGGGGAATAATCTGAAAGAAAACTCAAGGAAACACTCACATTTACCAGTGCAACAACAACAAAAATAAAATACCTAGGAATAAACCTACCTAAGGGGACAAAAGGCCTGTATGCAGAAAACTATAAGACACTGATGAAAGAAATTAAAGATGACACAGAGAGATGGAGAGGTATACCATGTTCTTGGATTGGAAGAATTAACATTGTGAAATGACTGTACCACCCAAAGCAATCTACAGATTCAATGAAATCCCTATCAAACTACTAATGGCATTTTTCACAGAACTAGAACAAAAAATTTCACAATTTGTATGGAAACAGAAACGACCCTGAATAGCCAAAGCTATCTTGAGAAAGAGAAAGATAAACACAGCTGGAGGAATCAGGCTCCAGACTTCCGAATATACCACATAGCTACAGTAATCAAGACAGTGTGGTACTGGCACAAAAACATATAGATCCATGGAAAAGGATGAAAACCCAGGTCACCTTTTTTTTTTTTTTTTTTTTTCTTCTCTATGTGGGCCTCTCCTATTGCAGAGCCCAGGCTCCGGACATGCAGGCTCATCAGCCATGGCTCATGGGCCTAGCCATTCCGTGGCATGTGGGATCTTCCTGGACTGGGGCACAAACCTGTGTTCCCTGCATCGGCAGGCAGACTCTCAACCACTGCACCACCAGGGAACACCTATGTCACCTTATTTTTGATAAAGGAGGCAAGAATATACAATGGAGAAAAGACAGCCACTTCAAAAAGTGGTGCTGGGAAATCTAGACAGCTACATGTAAAAGAAGGAAATTAGAACACTCCCTCACATCATACACAAAAATAAACTCAAAATGGATTAAAGACCCAATGTAAGGCCAGACACTATAAAACTCAAAGAGGAAAACATAGGCAGAACACTCCATGTCATAAATCACAGCAAGGTACTTTTTGACTTACCTCCTAGAGAAATGGAAATAAAAACAAAAATAATAAATGGGACCTAATGAAACTTAAAAGTTTTCCACAGCAAAGGAAACCATAAACGAGACCAATAGACAACCCTCAGAATGGGAGAAAATATTTGCAAATGAAGGAAATGACAAAGGATTGATGACCAAAATATATAAGCAGCTCATGCAGCTCGATATCAAAACAAACAAACAAACAAACAGCCCAATCCAAACATGGGCAGAAGACCTAAATAGACAGTTCTCCAAAGAAGATATACAGTTTGCCAAAAAACACATGAAAGGATGCTCAACATCACTAATCATTAGAGAATTGCAAATCACAACTACAATGAGGTATCACCTCACACCAGTCTGAATGGCCATCATCAAAAAATTTGCAAACAATAAATGCCGGAGAGGGTGTGGAGAAAAGGGATCCCTCTCACACTTTTGGTGACAATGTAAGTTGATACAGAGTCTATGGAGAATAGTATGAATGTTCCTTAAAAAAGCTACAAATAGAGCCACCATATGACCCAGCAATCCCAGTCCTGGGTATATACCCTGAGAAAACCGTAATTCAAAAAGAGTCATGTACCACAATGTTCATTGCAACTCTTTTTACAATAGTCAGGACATGGAAGCAACCTTAGTGTCCATCGACAGATGAATGGATAAAGAAGATGTGGCAAATATATACAATGGAATATTACTCAGCCATAAAAAAAAAGAAATTGAATTATTTGTAGTGAGGTGGATGGGACTAGAATCTAAAAAAAAAAAAAAAAAAAAAAAGGTTCTGAAGTACCTAGGGGCAGCACAGGAATAAGGACAGAGACTTAAAAAATGTACTTGAGGGACGGGGGAAAGGGTAAGCTGAGACGAAGTGAGAGAGTGGCATGGACTTACATATACTAACAAATATAAAATAGATAGCTAGTGGGAAGTAGCCACATAGCACAGGGAGATCAGCTGTGTGCCTGTGACCACGTAGAGGAGTGGGATAAGGAGTGTGGGAGAGAGGGAGATGCAAGAGGGAGGAGATATGGGGATATTATATGTATATGTATAGCTGATTCACTTTGTTATAAAGCAGAAACTCACACACCATTGTAAAGCAATTATACTCCAATAAAGTTATTTAAAAAAAGAGAATGACAGTATAATTCAAAGAATATGAAAAGAATGTAAATTATATAGCTGATAAATTAGTTTTATGCAGAATATTTTGTTTCAAAACTCAATAAAACAAATAACCAAATTAAAATGGACAAAAGTCGTTAACGGGTATTTCATATAAGGAGATATACAGATTCAATTTAGCAGAAGGAAAGAAGCTTCGTGACATTATTTATTAGAAAAATGCAAATGGAAAGCAAAATAATATGACACACCTATCAGCATGTCTAAAAGTAAAGATTGATCATGCCAAGTGTTGTCAAGGATGTGCAGTTACTGAAACTGTAATATATAATTGTGGGTGTGTAAAATGGTACAACTATAATTTGACAGTTTGAAGTTAAACATAGATCTATCACATGATTGAGATGTTTCACTCTAGGTACCTGTGGAAGTGAAAATAATGTTTATGTCCATACAAAGCCTTGTACAGAAATGTTCACAGCAACTTTCTTTATAGTAGCCATAATATGGAAACAAAACATATGTCCATCAACGGGAAAATGGATAAACTGTGGTTTCTAATGTTTAAGTTTCTGTAGTAAAGTTATGGTAGAATACTAACAAGTTTTGGTTGGATCCTGTCCCACTGAATGTATTGCTTTCAGTACTATAGAGTACTTGGGATGATGGCAATTGTAGCTTTTTATTTTTATTTTTTTCTGAAACTAATCTCCATTCTTAAAATTCTCCTTAAGAATCTGTGACAGTACTCTCTAAGTTTTGTTTTATCAGTATGGCATTCATGTCTGGCTGATTCATAAACCAGGCACTTGACTTGATGAACATTCATTAAACAAATATTTGTTGAAATATTAACATCACACAGTTCTTGTGTGCGATATTTAATGGTATTTTTCAATAACTACCTTTTAGTAAATGAATGTGACCAGGAAGCTAAAGGTTCTCCTTAAGATACTGTTAAAAGATGGAAAATGGATGACAGTGTGTTTAAAGACAGCTCAATGTAGTGTAGTAGGTTTGCTTCTCCTGAATATGTTAGAGCCCTACAGGAGCATGGCAAAAGTGCACAGAGAGCACAGTGTGGATCCATCACTATTATTACAGCAAGACACATCTCATTGTGGCTTCTTGATGTGAGACAATAATCATTTCATTGTGGTGTTTCTGACTAATCATCAAGCATTGTGAAGAAGCACTGGTGTCATAAGTATGTGTAATTGACTTGCTGCCCCAGGTAGGAGTGATATAAACTTTTCAATTTCAAAATGTATAAAAGTGAATTTCTATTATCTTCTTTCCAGACAAAATATGGGTATATAAATTCATTCTTATATCTTTTGAACAAATACAAAAAAGACATTTTCCAATTTCCTAGAATATTGCAGTTGATCCTTAGTAAATGAGAAAAATAATAAAACCATACTAGGAAATGTGTTCAAAGGAACTTGAGGTGGAAAAATATGAACTGACACAAATAAAAAGAGTTTAAATATGTGACTTCCCACGTGTTCTATAAATCATCCTTGATACAGATGGCATCTCACAGTATTTTTGAAGCCTGCCTTGTCTAGTACATTTCTTGAAATATGTTTTCTATGCGTCCTGAACTACAACTTCGATTTCCTACAATTCTGCTCTTTCTGCATCTTCGTATCTACACAATCACTTTGTTGTGAGCTGACCAACAGTGCAATAAAATAAAGCATTTTACTGCTGTAATATTTTTCCTTTTGTCACTTTATAAAGATAATAGGTGACTTTAAAAATATTAAAAGGATGAGATGAGTCAGTGATTTCTTCAGTTATTCTTCAAAGACTTATGTGTCCTAAATAAATTAATTCAATTGACTTACTGGCAGTATCTTATGGCAAGAAGGGAATTCTAAAAAAATATATTTTTTCTATCAAGACAAATATGATATAATTCAACAACTCTTGCCTTAATTTACAACACTGAACCTTAGAAATTGTGGGCAAATATATACTATTATGAAACTGTCATTATACAGTTTTCATTTCAAGTTATGTTATTAAATAACCAATGACATACATGCTATGTTTTAGCCAGTTTCAAATTCTTCCTTGGATCGAAATAAACATAAATCCTATTCTAGAAGTTGAGTAGGAGAGATAGTTTGCTTGATTAAATATCATCATAAATACTTCTTATTCATATACATGCATCTTTTTGCAGTCAGTTTTTAACATTAACATTTAAAATCAAAACAAAATTTGATAGAATGATTTAGTAATTCTATAACTATTTCCAAATTAAATGTATAGTTATGGTTAAACAAACAACATTTGCATTATTAACAGGTAACATCATACAAAAGCTCTTCTGTTCATGAATGGACTGATAGGATAGATTGTGAAATGATCTAGGACATTAGTTTCCTAATTCAAAATGTATATTGCTCATTTAATAGTTTTGGGGGATGTGTTATTTTTCCGTGTGCACTAAATTTCCCTTCTTCCACAAACCTTCCATTGTGAATCTGCATAACTGAAAATATCTTACCTTTCACTTTATTTTTTTCAGATTTTCTTCATTCTTTAACAAATTACAGTATACAATCTAAAGATAATATAAATGTTTTAATTTTCAAACAAATAAAAATATAAAGATTATAATCCACTAATTATGTAAACAGCCACAAATAATAAATACAAATATGTATTATATTAGTTTCAGGCTTTTTAATAAATAGGAAAATAATTGAAATTTCCCCCATTACCCTCCTTGGTTCATTTTCTCCCCTCGCTTTCCAAATATATGCTTAATGAATCTAATTATAAGGAATAGTTTGCAAGATTTGTCTTTAAGCTTACATAAATTATTATTATTACATAATTCCTTTGTCTCATCTATCTTTAGATATTTATATCCATATTGATACAGAGGAATTTCATTTACTTGCTTTAACTGCTGGATTATAAATTATTTTATTAATATACCCCTCAATATATCTACATCCCATCAGATAGACGTTTTTTTTCCAGTTTTCTTCTTTACAAAGAGTGATCCAATATACATTCCTATAACGGTTTTCTATGGCACATTTGTAAATATTTATGTAGGTGATATACCTAGAAATGAAAGCTTATTCACACATTAGAAACATTTTAAATTCTCTTAGAAATTCTCTAACACACTCTACAGTAGTTGTACTAATTTACCCTTTCCCCAACTGTTTATGAGAGTTTCCATTTCTTCAAAACCTTTCCAGTATATTGTTTACATTCTTTTAAATTAATGTTATACTTAAGGAGTATAAATTTATATCTCAATATGTTTCTCCCCACCCTTTCTTGTTTTTCTGATTACTAATAAGATTGACACTTTTTAATATATTTATTTTCTGTCCCTACTTAGTTCATATAATTTGATATTTGTCTATGGCATGACTTGTTTTCAGTGATTTGTTGGGGTTTTTAAATACATTGTAGATATTAATTCTCTTCATCTCATGAGACAACTATTTTAAAATTCAGCTGCTAATCTTTTAACAAAGATTCAAATGGAGTCTTCATTAAATGCATGTCAAATCCCTAGTTACTGCTTCTCCTAATATCATTCTGCAGAGATCCATGCAATGCAGAAATGTTAGGTTTGCTGTCGTTCAGGAGCTTTCATCAAAATTTCAACAATACGTCCTAGATGGACAGGAATGGACTATCCTTGTGTGTTAAATCTCTGGTCTACATCCTGTCTTTACCCAATTCTAGGGCAGTAGTAGGAGGGATCTGATTTTAAGAGTTGTGGGAAGGGGTTTCCCTGTTGGCAGAGTGGTTGAGAGTCTGCCTGCCGATGCAGGGGACACGGGTTCGTGCCCTGGTCCAGGAAGATCTCACATGCCATGGAGTGGCTGAACCCGTGAGCCATGGCTGCTGAGCCTGCACATCCGGAGCCTGTGCTCCGCAGCAGGAGAGGTCACACCAGTGAGAGGCCCGTGTACCACAAAAAAAAAAAAAAAAAAAAAAAAAAGAATTGTGGGAAGAAAATAACTTGGAGGTTAGCTCAAAAGAAGTCTTTCCTACTGGGCAGAAGTAATTGATTCTATGTCAGTTGTTTAATGACACCATAAGGCATGCACCCTACCAACAAGCCAGCTGTAATAGCCTGGAACTTTGCTACTTAACTTTTTCACATACACTATGTGTGGACTACATAAGTTTTTTCTTCAATGATATTTCTAGATATTTTAAATTCTTCTGTGAATGCTTGGGTTTTACTGAAGTAGATAAACTAGTATATTTAATGGAGAATTCTCTATGACCTATTTGCCATGTTGGTACAGTCTTTAAACTTACATAACAAAAATGAATTAAAAACATTTAATTCACTTTAATTATTGAAACTTGAGTCAACTATATAATTGTGCAAAAGAAAAAAAAATAAAACACTCCTGTGTGTTTTCCTTTCACTGCTAGCACAGAACACTGCTAACACTTCCAGTGTTAAAGAAAAAGGATTCAACAACACCTGTTAAAGATGGTAAGGCAGACTTTGTTTAGGACCATCATGGTAGATAGGGACCACCGCAGTGGGATTTCACAGTGGCAGAAAGATTAAGCTCAGTTCCAAAAACAGCACAAGCAACTGGGAATCTACAGCCAAGAAGAAGAGTGGGGGCCAGTGAATGGAAATTTACTCAGAGGAAAAATCAGGGGCAAGGGGAATCCTGTCTACACTGATCTAACAGGATTCTTGCTGAAGCCAGGCCTGGGTGATGATGGAGAATGAGGAAATTGATTGGAAATCAAAGGTGATCAGATATTGAGGGTTGGGAGTTCTAGCTAAACTGACTTAACAGGCTTCTTGTTAAAGCTGGATTTTACAAGGAAGTAAGTGTACGGATAGGTATAGGAAAAGGTTTGCAAACCTGCTTAAAGTTTGGCCAAACAAAGAATCTCTGTCACTGGTAAACAAATATGTGTAGGTTTCTCCCACACCAAGCATTTTTCTAGGATACCAGCTGGGTGTCCTATAATTCAATTCAGTTTCGACACATCTACATGAAGTTAGCATCAGATCCCACAAGATAAAGGCTCAGTCCCACAAGACTACCCTTAATTTTATCCATTTAACATTTGATCTCTTTCCCTTCTTCTATTTTACAAATGTATTTATTTATTTTTTGCCAAACAATAAACTATTATAAATACTAGGACAATTTCACAAAAAAATTACATTTACACATTGTGAAATAACCAGAAAAGTTATTTCTTATAAACTGGAAGTTCCAGGCTGTCACCTCTATTTATGACCTACTGACTATAAGTCAGGGCTATCATGATTCCCTTTGTAGTTTCAATAATTTGTTAAAGTAACTCACAGAATTCAGGGAAACACCTACTTATTTTTACTTGTTAATGATACAGTAAAGGATGTGATAAAGGATGCAGATGAACAGCCACTTGAAGAGACACATAAGTCAGGGTCTGGAAATGTCCTCAGTGAAAGATCTTCTGTCCCCCTGGAGTTGGGGTGCACCACCCTCCCAGTATGTGGATGTATTCACCAACTTAGAAGCTCCCCAAATCCAGTACTACTGGAATTTTTATGGAGGAATCATCATCTATGAGGTTGAAAGTCCCAAGCTTCTATTCGTGGCTTGCCTTTCATGGCAAATATTTTCTCTGATTCTGAGGGTTGTCTTTTCGTTCTGTTTATGGTTTTCTTTGCTATGCAAAAGCTTTTAAGTTTCATGACCCACCTCTGCTGTGTGTTTCCAGTGACTTTTTAGTTAGCATTATTTCTCTGTGCTTAGATTTACATAATGATATGCCCCTCTCTTGTCTTTCTTCACATTCATCTTATTCTGAAAAAAGATAAGCAAATATGGTATCACACTAGGATTTCATCATCTGCTTAATTAATAATCTCCATAATTTAAACAGTGAGTCTAAACATTCCCAAATATTTTACAATTGATCTTCAGTGCTTTTAGTTTAAAAAAATAAGAAAATTAATATATTTAATGTAAAGAGATATTGCTCAATATAGACTGTCATATCTTCCTACTTTATGTCTATAATGTTGGATGCAAAACAATAAATAAACAATAACAGAAGGATTGCAGAAGCCTTGCATAATAACTAATTTTAGTCTTACCTAACTTTTGTGATTGGTTCAAATAGTTAATTTGTCAGTAAATTTGGAAGTGATACTAAACAGGAAAACATAAACAATTAATTTAAGAACACATGCCATTTTTTTTTAGAATTAAAATATATATGTTGATATTTAGTAACCAACCTAGTTGTGTGAGGCTACAGTTTTAACTTAGAATATGATTTGCTTAAGGAGAATTCTATTATTATCTTTCTTACAAAAAGATGTAACTTTAATAAATGAAATCTATGATTTCAAGTTGAAATCTCTAAAAAATGAACTAGTACTTAACTTACAAGACACAATGAATGCAAAATTCCTTTACCTTTCTTTTTTCACTTAAAAATTTTTAGTTATACTCATTCATTGGATTTTTTAGCAACTCACATTTATCACATTCAAAACATTTTAACATAAATGCTCTATTTTTTTCTCCTTGTAATTAATTAGTTTGAATGATTCACTTAAATGATTTAACAAGTTCAACCAGTCAAAACAGGTTTGTGTATAAATACAACTGAATCTTGGTAATCTTAACTTTATGTCTTGAGGCCTTATAACTACATATAAAACGTGTAGGATTCTACTAGCTATGGTATGAAGTTTCCTGTAGGCATTGTCAGTATGGGACATTAAGATGTATGATAATTTGAGGGGCGAGTTGAATGGAAGTTACTAATAATTCTTTGAGTATAATGTTCAAATAAAGAAATGTATTACTACGGGCTTCCCTGGTGGCACAGTGGTTGAGAGTTTGCCTGCCGATGTAAGGGATGCAGGTTCATGCCCCGGTCCGGTGAGCCATGGTTGCTGAGCCTGCACTTCCGGAGCCTGTGCTCCACAACGGGAGAGGCCACAACAGTGGGAGGCTCACGTACCACACACACAAAAAAAAAATGTATTACTAGTCTCATGAATGGTAATTTTCTCCCAACCATCAGCATTTAATGAAACTAGCATTCCCCCTTCAAATGTTTAAACAGTTTAAAATAATGACTGAATTTAGTAAGTATTTCCACCATGTCAGCAGTCCTAGGATTTTTGTTCCAAAATGTTGTACTTTGTTCAAAAATTAGAAGTCTCCATTTTTCTCCCAGGAATTGACATTGCCTGGAATACTTTGTCCCCTAGTGAGAAGTTGGAAGAATGCATGTTTGACCTAGTGAGACCAAAAGACTGAGGGATTTGCTCCCGAGTCCTAAAGCCCAGGATAACCAGGGTGTTACATTTCAAACTATTGCCCTGGATCCCACATAAGGCTTTACACTGTCACGCTTTCCTGAACTGCACAAAAATAGATGAGTTCTCCAGGGTTTATGGTAAGGGGTGGTGTTGCAGGACATATTGTCACATAAGATTAAGAATAGTAAAACATCACATGAGTCGAGTGTTTGATACAGGAAGATATGAAGTTTTCCTTTGAAAATTAAATTATTTAAAAGTCATTTTCCCTAGTCTTTAACAACCAGTGGATGAAATGGTGCCATATTATCAATAATAGCCCATATTTTATAGGTTGTTGCCCTAACTTGTTCATGTTCATCCTCAACAAAACACTCTCAAATCCTTCCAGGGATGCCAAGGAATTCCTTACTCCTACTCATGAAGAATTCTGGTCTGTCATCAGTGAAACTAGGTCAGGCTCAACTATAATAGTCTCTTGGTTCGAGCAACTTCCATGGCTGCACCAAAACCTCCTGCCAGATATCAGCACCCCATTATCACCCCTGACTATTATGAAAGCTGCCACCTCCCAACAGAGTTGGCTTTTCAGAAAAGTCAGGGGAGACTTTTCATTCTTACAGTTATATTCTTTTAGTTAAGCACCAACTTGACTGGATACTTGCTCCAGTATCTTGCAAAGAGGGTTTTGGGAAAAAAAAGGTCTTTCAATTTTATTTATAGCCTTCTATCTCATTAAGTTGAAAACATGAATCAACTCAGAGGTTGAACATGGAGACAATCCAAATGACATGCATCATGCCATGCTGATAGTTGGCCTTTTATAAATGGATTGGTCTAAAAAGCAAAATGAGTGTCACAGAGGCAAAAATTGGCACATCCCTTTCAAACAATCAGACTATTGATATACCAGTCACCTGGATAATAATGTTCCCAGTGTGAAGATAAATGCATGAGGCTCATTTACCCTGATGCCATTAAACATTCACTTTATCTCTTGTGCCTTTTGCATAAGATTATTTCAAAATAAAATGTTAAAACTTGAAAGCCTATATCATCACATACTTAGTCCTAACTATATGTTCATAAAATAAGTTTTCAATTATATTTGGTTTTATGATAATCTACTACAGAAGGCAGTTATTTTAGTATTCTAATTAAATACACTTTATTTGTGTTCAAAGTGTATATTTCAAAGTGTCTGGTTACAAACTCTGAGAGGCATTTGGGGCAGACTCCAGATTGTGTAAACTTGGGCAAAAGCCAACATGAAAGTGTTCTTGGGAGTTAACAAGTGTTCCTTTGTCAAATATTATGCAATTTGTTCTGTTTATATAACTATTCCATTTAAAACCTTATCTCTGTCTCTTCAAATTGTGAACTTAACATAAACTTAAGTTGCTGGACATTTAGAAGTCCTACTGCTCATTTACCTACATCTTTAATAGGATCACCCATTATGTATCCATTTGTTGGTCCTATACATACATGGGTCTGTGAAAGGAAAAGGCTCTGCTAATTGTCATTTGCCTTTTTAAAGTTGACTGGTGACTGTGCTGTTCCCTACTTGAAAAGTCCTGAGAACCTTCTCTAGGACATTTGGGCAGGTAAGTTTCTAAATTTTAGATCTGTTTCCAATTGCTAAAAACCTTAACTTCTCCTTTCTCACTTGATTAATTTCATCTTCTGAGCAAGAACCTATATTCCTTAAAATAATTATAGCTCTAACTTCCTGAATAAACTCATAATATTTATACCAAAAGAAAATCATTTATAAAATAATCGGTCTTGATTTTAGCCCATACAAAGTCTAACAGATAATTGCTACATTTGAAGTCATGAGACCTATGTTTCAACTGTGATACTAACAAACTGATTCTAGAAAGTGTTGACCCAAAAAATGTACAAGGTGAAAGGTGTGAGTGAAGTTTTATGTGGGGTAAAATGAGGACTATAGCATGGGAGACAGCATTTCAGAGAGTTTTGAGAAACTGCTCCAAAGAAGTAGGGGGGAAGGTCAGTATATATGTGACATTGGTGAAGGGAGAGTACATACAATCAAGCACGTATTTGTTTTGCAGAAGTTTTCTGCTAGTTACAAGGAGCAGTCGTCACTATGAAGGATTTTAGTGCTTTTCTAGTTTTGAGGAGATACAAGAACTGGGCTTATAGAATTGCCTCCTGAAAATAACTATCTGAAGACCTGTTATGCCAGTTTTCCCAGAACACAGAGTGCCTATTTCTGCTCTCCACCTGAACTCTTTCAGGGAGTTTGAAAATCAGCAGCTACAGCAGCACATGATTCAATCCTTATACAGGTAGGTGGCAAGTGCCAATGGCGAATGCCAATTTGTTGATGACAAAAGTTACTTAAACCCTCTAGATCTCAGTACATTCATCTGTAGTAGGATCGGGTTGGATCAGTATTTTTAAAGTCAAATTGTATATCAGAGCAGTAAATGTTTTAAATTATATAACAGAGTTCCTAAGAGTGAAGTAGAAAAAAATGGAGAGAAAAGAGAAGTACAATTTGTTTTGGTTGGTCCACAGACAATGGGTTGGACCATAAGGTCTATGCAGTCTTTTATATGTAAATTTGAATTTTATGCCAGTACTAATCCATTTTTAGTATATCATTCTTGATACATAACATGAAAATGTATTGCTAGTTTATCCACATTATTTCATAATGTCTTTTATTAGACAAAAGAAAGACTTTTGGAAAAGAGCTTTTGAAGGTTCCAGTAATAAAATTTGTAACTGCATAGCAGAATAAAGTTCACATTGATTTCAAATTCATGACCTTGTTCTCCTAAACAATGTACCTTAGATAAATGGGTTAATAAGAGGGCAAAACTACATTATTTGTACCTTATTTCAAAGGTATTATTGAAAACCTCATTTGTCATGGATCATTTTGTTTTCAGATTGTTAAATGCAGCACAATTGAACGCATTTCTTAAAATTGTACTAAAATATATCAACATTTTAACAAGATAGCATGACACAGGTATACCAGTGATTTTGAGATAAGACTGAAACTAAAACTTGGAATCACATAGTCAGTGCAACAGACAATTATAGTGTTTCTGTCCTCCATCATATACTCGTGTATATATATAAAATACAGATGATAAATTATATAATTATATATATGTAAATGCACATACATTTATAGTATTTTATATACATAAACATCTCTATTCACTCTCACAGCTGAACTATTAAAATCTAGGCATATGTATGCATGCTACTGTAGCTCACAGAAGTACACTTAACTTCATGGATGCTGATTTATAATCTCCTTAATTCACTGATTTTTTTTAATCTTTTTCTACCTGTATCATAAAGGAAAAGGAAGCAATATAAGCTTGTAATTTTTCTCTCAAAAGAATGTATTTTGTCCAAATGTTATTGAAATTCTATGTGATTATTTCATGGTGTATGCATTCTTTCTTGGTCAAACAAACATTCATGGAAATACATCACCAAGGAATCATTGGCATCACAGTATAAACAGGGCACTACATTGATTGGGGACTTTGCTAATTGGCAGGGGTGGAGATTTTGATTTTTGTATGAATCATTTTGAGTCCCTCTGTCACACAGACTATACCTATAAACACTGCCAGTCAAGGTTACTGGAGCATAGCATTACTCACAAAAGAACCGAAAAGCCCACAGAGATAGGGCAACATAAATTTATCTATATTGCTAGAAAAGAGAATGCAATATATATAGATTTTCAGCACTGGACAGGAGAGATCAACTACTGCCTCATTTTACAAAGGAGAAAGTTCAAATTCAAAGACACTGAGATGCTCTTGGTCAGATAGTTAATTAGCAGCAACACCAAGATGAAAACCCTGGTCTTTCGATTCTTAGTCTATTGTTTTTTCACTTCATCTGCTGTACATTCTGGCAGTGGGACAAAAATGAAGTCTTGTGTGAAATAGCACCTTATTTCCATGAGCGTTTCTTTTTATTTTCTTTTATTTCTTATAAATATCTCTAAAGAAAGCAAAGCTTTGATGTTGTTTACAAATGGAATTGCATGGAAATATTGGGACAGTCTTTTCTAATTATGTAGGCGGCCAGATGTCAATTAATGAATATGTAATTTCCTATGCATATAGTCAAACGTGTTTCATTGAACCTGACATAATAATTTAGTGCAAGGCTCACCTCTTTTCCCCTCCAGCTGCATTCTGCTCTTCCCTGAATCTCAGAGTCATGTTGAAATCAGGAATAATGCAGCGTTTCCCCTTTTGTCCCGTTGTGTCCTGACTTCTTGCCACCTCCTTAGCATGAAGTTTCTCCCTACTTCCTCTCCTCACATTCAAGAGCAAGCATTGGAAGTGAGCCACACACGGTGAACTTCCCAAAGCTCTTTCCATTGACTCTGCTGCAAACTTTCACATGCATGTGGGTAGGGTCTGTGTCCTTTCCTGACCTCTTCACTCTGAGGAAGCACTGTTCTTGTTCCCAGTGAATTTGAGGTTCTTGCCTCCCTGAGGAAAGAATTTGGAGATGAGACAGGGAGGGTAAGAAAGTAAAGTGAGCATTTATTTAAGCAAGAACACACTCTCAGAGGAAGAGTGAGTAGACAGGTGAGGAACTGCTGCCCTGGGTTTCTTCTGCAAGCCGGTTATGAGGGGCATACAAATGAAGGGGTGGGATATTCACTGGAGAAAGGGGAGTTTGGGGGTCATGTTCCCTGATTTTCATCCCAGCTCCATCTTCCCGAGGGGAGGAGGGATTTTTGTCCTTATTTAGCTTAGATCAGACATGTCATGGGGTCGGTGAATGATGGGTACTTCTTATCTGCAAGGCTAATTTTATTGTAATATAATGAGCAACAGGTTACATTCATAGTCAGGAGTTTCCCGCCTATCCCCACATTTCTTTGTCTGCCCCCAAGACACTTATCACCCAAAATGTGTGGTTTCCTGTCAGTTTGCATGTTCCTGCTTTTCTTTCTCTGCCCATGGACCTGTTTACAAGATGTATGATTTCCTGCTACCTGGCCCCTACCCCCATTTCTCTGCTCATACCTAGCTACCTGCCTGTTCTAATGTTCTCAGAAAGTACTTTGACCTGCTAGGTCCTTTGTCCACCACTCAAAGGATGAGCAGAAAAAAACTCTTGCTTGAAGTCTCTGATAGTTCTTACTTTAGTTAATACAAAATCATTTTTTGAATGAAAATTTGAAACAAAATATTTGAAAATGATTTTTCCCAGAAAATAATGATTCCTGTTTACCTGGTAAAGAGGGATATTAAGTTGAAAAGTAAGTAACAAAGTTGTTATAACTTTCTGAATCCAAGGCGTTGCATAAACAAGAAGCTTATCTTTTATGGTATTTTTAACTTAGTAAGATAGAGCAACCTAATAGGTATTTATTAAATCTGTAGGGAAACTTCAGACATATGAGCTTTTAAATTGTTTCCTTTCAGTTATTATCTTTTCTTCTTTTCCTTAAGCTTTTTATATCTATTCCAGTTTCTTTTGTGGTAAATGCACACAAAGTACCTGGAAAAATTAATACCAAGATGACTGTATTTCAAAGATAATTTATGGTGATGTTTTTCCTTATATTTCTTTCAAGTTATTGTCTTCATGTCTTTGTCACTGCATGACCTTCTACCAGTCTTCTCTCTCTTCTTTCACCTTATATCCTATTTGCTCTCTCTTCTACTACTTTCTTTACTTGCTTAATTCTCAGCAACTTTTTCCCTAAAATTTACAAAATTTGATTAATGTAAGTGGAGGTAATAAAAACTATACTGGTTGTGAAAAATATGTACAGACCCATCCTAGATTGCCCCTTAAGCAAATTTATTTCATAGAGTGCATTTAACAACAATGATTCAAGAGGAAGATTACTTCTAATAAGCTTAAAGATGAACTCTAGAATTTGGAAAATACAAGATTTTTAATAATTTCCAGTTGTTTACAAAATTGCAAATGACGTTCCTAGCAATACAAAACATACACTTCATATGCTCTTCTAAGATGGTCAGGTAATAGAGTTTTCCTGTAGCAGAATGTACTGAAAACTGAACACTGTATGTACAAATACATAATATATAAACTTAAAGTAAATAATAGAGCACAAATATCCATCTGATCAGAGATTTGTGTGCAGGAATAAGTAAATATTGTACAGTCAATAAAGTGTAAAATATCCATAGTGAAAAAGGAGATGTGCATGTATAAGTATACACAGTGAGAGAGAAGTAATTTTCAGGAGCTTATCCTTAGGAAGTTAAAATAATTCTATTTCTATTCATTCACTTGCTTGAGTTATTATAATTGTTCTATAGTGCAGCACCCAACAGAGCAACTATAGTTAAAGTCAGCTTATTGTTTCCATTATAAATCCCCCATTGAATGATTTATAACTTGGTGTATTTATTTGCTTTTCCCTAAAACTTGGTATACAGGTACTTAAATTTTGAGTCATTATTTCTCTAAATTGAATTTAAATGTTTAGTCTTTTTTATCAACAATAGAAGCACAGAATATATCACAGGGGACATCACAAATTCTATGTTTCTGAAATAAGGCATCTGCCAACAGGAAGAAGATGATAATTATCATGTGAGCATCCTTTTTAAAATCCCTGCTGGGCCAAATGAGTGTATGGAGTGTTTGGGGTAATTCAATCCTCTTTTAAAAAACAGCTTCTTATTTAAGTAAATGGAGCATATTTTTGAATAAAGTTTACAGCACTGCAACCATAATTATAATTTGACATAAAGAACCATAAAGAAAACAAATTTAATATTAATTATATCTCACAAAAAATCCTGACGGAATTGTGACATACTCAAAGATCCAAAACATTGTAACTTCCTCAAAAAAAATATGGGTTGAACCTAGTATTGTTTATTTTATTTTGAAAAAGTTATTTTTTTAATTTTTCTCTTTGGAAAATGATATTTTACATTTAGGATCATGTAGAATCATGATCATATTTGTTAATATGAATACAGATCTTATTTTAAGTAAAGAATATGCTTTATTTTCTAAGAAAGCTCAGTATTTCTTCACAAACTTATCAAGTGACATAAATATATCCATGGAAGTAGGTTTTCATGTAAATAAATATACATAATTAAAATTATAGATTAGATTTTTTTAACTTTGGAAAGTATATATAGCATAATTTTTATGCAAATAGTGTGTAGTTGTACAATGTTCTGGAATATATGCATTACCCCCCTACCTTTCTAATCACCCCTATCCAATCTCTGTTGCCACCTGCACTGGCTGTGTCCCATCGTTATATTTCTTTACTCAGGGTTATACTATGTACTCTTCTGTTTTTTTTTTTTAATTAAAGTATAGTTAATTTAAAATGTTGTGTTAGTTTCAAGTGTACAGAAAAATGATTCAGGTTATTATAAGTTATTAAGAGATATTGAGTATAGTTCCCTGTGCTATATAGTAGGTCCTTGTTGGTTATCTATTTTATATATAGTAGTGTGTATATGTTAATCCTAAACTTTGTGCTCTTCTCTTCTTAATTTAACACATCCTATTGAACCAACTCATACTGTCTCTTGATTTCACTTAACATCTGTGTTGATGGCTCTTGACTTTATAAATCTCCCTTGCACTCCATACCACTGTACCATGTAACCTAATAAACATATTTAGCTTAAGGTTTATTTTTTCCCTAGTCTCAATGAAAGCCGTGCTTGTTTCCTGTCTCTCAAGGCATTCACCTGGGTACAATTATTTCTGAGCACGTATTCAATCCTTGGAACTTATAGAAAAATATTTGTAGAAAAAAAAATACTGTGATCCTCTAGCACCTTGCATAAACCTCGTCATACTTCAAATTTCAACACAGTATATTATAATTGAATTTTTAGTTATTTATATTCTTAAATCCCTGAAAAATATTCTAGGTGCTTCTAAGGAACTCAGCTCATAGAATATGTTCAAGAAAAGTCTGTTGAATGAAAGCATTTAATACAAAACATCTTATTTGGTAATCATATGCTTGAAAGCTAGTCTTTGCTTTAACCATTTTTATTAGACTTAATGTTTATCTGTATGATTTATCAGAATTCTTTTTATATTTTACTATATGTCAATGATATTTATATTTTATTGAGTAATAAAAAATAAGCCATGTAAGCTGACCTCCAGATTAAATTGCTTCTTTTTTTCTAGGTAGCATATTACTTCAATGACTCTGGCATTTTAATTTTTTCAAAGCTTTATAGATTTTTGGAGGTAAAATTGACACAAATTAACTGCACTTATGTAAAATGTCCAATTTGATGAGCTTTTATACCTGCATAAACCCATAAAACCATCATCAAAATGAGGATGATGAACATACCCATAACCAACAAAAGTTTCATTAAGCTCCTTAGAATCTCTCGCTCCTACCCCCCTCTGCCCCATACTATTCCCAGATAAACTAATTATAGATTAGTTTACAATTTACAGAATTTTATGTAATGAAAATCATATGTATATACTCTATTTTTTGTTGTTTATGCAGTATAATTATTTTGAGATTTATCTTTGTTATTTGTATATCAGTGTTTCAAACTGTTTTATAACTGAACACTATTCCATTGTATGGCTATACCAGAACTGTTTTTCCATTCATCTCTGGATGGATACTTTTGCTGTTTCCAGTTTTGGCTATCAAAAATAAAGCAACATGAAGATTCATGTCTTTAGCACTTGACATTCCTGAAAAGAGTGTCTGAGGGTGCCACTTGTTCAACATTCTCACAACACTTGTCAAATGGTTTTATTATAGACATTCTAATAGGTGTGTAATAAGATCTCATTATAGTTCTAAAGTACAATTATTACTTTAATCTCTAATGCTGTTGAGAATCTATTCATGTTCTAATTTGCCTTCAGTATTGTTTTTTTGGTGAATTTTCTCCTTAAACATTTTGCCCATTTTTAGAAATGGTTTCTTGTCATTAAATTTTGAAAGTTGTTTTACATATTCTCATCAAAAGTCCTTTATTAGATATTTGTTTGCAAATAGTTTCTCTCTGTTTGTGAATTGTGTTATCATTATCTTACCAATATCTGTTGAAAAGCAAAAGTTCTCAGCTTTGATTAAGTTTATTTTATCAATGTGTTTTTAATGGACGGTGCTTTTGGAATTGTGTCTACAAAATCTTTGCCTAATTTAAGTTCACCAAATTTTCTCCTGTGAAAATTATTCAGCCATAATAAAGAAGGACATCTTGCCATTTGTAACAACATGGGTGGAGCTTGATGGTATTATGTTTAATTATATGTCAGAGAAAAACAAATGCCATATTTTATCAGTTATATGTGGAGTCTTCAAACAAACACACAAACAACCACAAAAACAAGCTCATAGATTCAAAGAACAGATTTGTGGTTGCCAGATGTGGGTGGTTGAGGGTGGCCGAAAGGTAAAACTTCCAGTTATAAAATAAATGTCATGGAGGATGCAACGCACAGCATGGTGACCATGGTTAATAACACTGTATCACATGTTTGAAAGTTGCTGCGAGAGTAGACCTTAAAAGTTCTCATCCCAAGAAAAATAAATTGTAACTGTAAAAGATCATAGATGTTAACAAGATTTATTGTGGTAGTTATTTCACAATATACACAAATGTTGAATCATTATGTTGTACATCTGAAACTAATAAAATGTTATAAGTGAGTTATATTTCAACAAAAATAAATAAATAAAACTTTCCCCTATATTTCATTCTAAAAGTTTTATTGATTTAGTTTTTATATTTATTTCTATGATTCATTTTAGGTTATGTTTGTATATGGTGTGATGTAAAACAAAAAAGTTGTGGGGTTGTTTGTTTGTTTGTTTTCATATGGATATCTATTTGCTGGAGCATCAGTTTTTGAAAAGACTTCATTTTCCACTGAAAGGCCTTTGCACCTTGATCAAAACCAGTTTTCCAAATATGTATGCAGATTTCTCTAGACTTTAATTCCACTAATGTACTTATCTATATGTCTGCCAATATCCCACAGTGTTGATTACAGTATATTTTTTAAATTTTAACCTACTTTTGTCTTTATATTTAAAACACATGTAGGCAACATACATTTGATTTTTGCTTTTTTAACCAATTTGACAGTATCAACATTTAATCAGAATGTTTAGACCATTTTCATTTAATGTGATTATTGATAAAGATGGGTTAATTTTATCCTCTTGCTGTTTGCAATTTGATTCATCTGTTCTTTGGAAAATGTCAAACCCCATAGAAAAAAAGAATAACATTCATAATTACACCATCCAGTGAAAACTATTTTTGTAGCTTTGGTGCAATCATTTCATTCCTTGAATATATCACGTTCAGGCATAATATATTTTATTTTTAGTATATTGTCAGTTTTTCACACAATATTTAAGTATTTTACATTACACTAAAACACTTTGAAAATATATTATGTGAAATCATAAAGTCACGCTTTATATTTTATCATACAAAATAGGTATAAAACAATAATATATTATTGTATTGCTGTTTAATATTTAAATTATGTCCAAATTTTCATTAGCATATATAATGTTACAAACTAATAGTCATCCACATAATTTATACCTGACTTATCTTCTTATTTCTCTAGGATAAATCTTCAAATGTTAAGTTAATAGTCAAAACTTAGAAATTTCTAAACTGCCCAGGGTTTTTATTCATTAAAACAAAGAAAATAACCAAAACTCTTGGCATTTTGAGAGATAAAAAATATTGAATTAACTATAAGAATTGAAGAAAAGAATTAGGAAAGCAGGCCACTGCTTTGAATAAATCAAAGAGAAAAAGGAAAAGAAGTCTTTGAATTCTTAGTTCCTGAAGCTCTCTGCACTGGACACTGAACACTTGTGGATCTCTGATCTGCCTTAGAGCTAAGTCGGGATCAGCATTCTTGTGATACTCCACGGTCCCTTTCTCAACATCACTCTGCTCCTTATTTTCAATGTTCACGTTTCTTTAAAATACACGTTTTCTCACTCTTCTTGAATCTGAAATTTAATATTAGCCTGCTTATGCCACAACATCCTCTAGAAATTCGTCTCTGCTCTTGTGTTTCTTCACTATTTGGCTCAACCCCTAGGGCTGGAGTTATTTTGTCATGAAGATGACCTATATGAAATTTTCCTCATAGTTACTTTATTTCTTCAACTCCCATGACTAATTCCCTATGGCCACATGTTTAAAAATTAGATTCCAAATCTAGATTTCAAAATTATTTCCACATTTTCACCTCCAAACAATTATCTTTTGAGTCTTCTTTCTAGACACGTAATCTTTTTATTTTCTTTCATGTTATCTGCTTCTATTATATTTTCTTCCCTTTCTACTTAGGCTACCTCCTTTTTTATATTTCTGAAAATGTCTTTTTAGCCTATTTTTCCTTTAAATAATTTTTTAATGGAGTATAGTTGATTTACAGTGTTGTGTTAGTTTCAGGTGTACAGCAAATTGAATCAGTTATACATATACATATATCCCCTCTTTTTAAGATTATTTTTCCATATACGTCATTATAGACCTATGCTATACAGTAGGTTCTTATTAGTTATCGATTTTAAATATAGTAGTGTGGATATGTCAATCCCAATCTCTCAGTTTATCCCTCTCCCCTTGCCCCTTGGTTATCAGCCTACTTTCTGCTCTAACTTCTGTCATGAACCTGCCCTGCACCAGTATCTTGGAATCACATTCTCTTCCACTCCTCTCTTCAGAAGCCAAGCAAAATCCCTACCTTGTGACCATACTAAAAGCTGCTGTTGGTCTCTGGTCTTATGTAATGTAGAAATGCAGTGAAATGGGTATATTGAATCTTCACTAAGTGTAAGGTGAGGTCTCAAACACCCACAGAACCTTCAGTACTAGTCACCAACACATCTATTTTCCATGGTCAGCTACAAAGTGCTTTCTCCATGATGATTATTTTAACTTTAATGAATCTTCATAAGTGCCATACCCAATCTCCACTCTATCATTCAGAGCAGACAACTATGCTTCTTATTATATGGAGAAAATGAGAAATATTGATGTATTACTCCTTAATATCCCTCCTCCTACTTACAGAAAAGTATCAATTCTGCAGGCCTGCTGCTAACCCTCCCTTGCTCAGTAAGTATTTTTCTCCTCTGCTTTGTTAGTAATCTATGAGGAAATGGAAATCTTATTTCTGTGCATGGTGTGAAATGGTCTGCAGTTTATGTATTTGAATTGAAACATGGAAAATAAAGTATACAGAATATACTGCTAACAGTCATCTTACACTCTCTGCCCTTACTTGTACTTGGTTATATCTTTTAGGATTCCATGTGCATTGCTCATCTCATTTCTTCTAAGTTAATGCAAAATAGATGTAATTTTGGAGATGGAGCAACAAGGAGCAATAGATTGGCTCAGTCACACTATAGAGCTCCTCCACAAAACAGCTCAGCCCCAATCCTCTTATGGCTTAACATTCAGTGGGAACAATGAACGGGTATCTTTCATGGGTCTACTGATAGGTGCTTCAAAAATTGTTTTTTTTTTTTCATATCTGGCTTTTATTAATTATATTAAGAGTTTCTAAGAAAATGGTGAACATTTAATTATTGTTCCGCATTTTTATTTTTTTCTTCATTTTTGCCTGTTTCTAGTTAATGGTGAATGGGAGCAAACAGTCACATCCAGCTAATCAAAATCCAAACTCAGAAGTTAGGGATCTGTCTTTATTGTAAGTTATGATAAATGAAATTAGATTCTGAAAGAAAATGCAGTTTCAGATTTACATTAACTTTTTCAGGTAAGTATTTCGATAATTCCACTTATAGACCAGATATTTTGTACAGTCATACATTATTTATGAATAAAAAGAAAATATTTTTTATAAATAATATATATATATATAAATAAAATATGTATAAATATAAATATAAAAAATATTTTTATAAATAAAAAGAAAAGATAGTCTCATGGACTAGCAAAACCATAACTATAGTAACTATAAATAGATATTTATTTTTTTAATTTTTCTGTGGCTTTATCTGATTCAGTTATAAAATATATAACCACAAATTTCTTATCTCATTTTCAAAGTAAACTGAAACCAACCTTAACTCTTTGTTGAGGGGAAAATAATGTAACACCTTTAACAGAAATCTTGGGTCTATATTCTGTTCTCAGCTGTATCACCAACCAGTTATTAACTTCAGTAAGTCAAATGATCTCTCACTTCTCAGGTTCTTCACACACAAAATGAGAATGCTGGCCTCGATAATCTCTGAGGTTGTATTCAGGTATAAGATTCTATGACTACATTTATTTAAATGTCCTCTGTGTAACAGCACCATCAGTACACAAATGACACTGCTATAAATAAAACAAGCCTATTTTTACTGGAATGCCAACCAAATCCAAGGTATAACCAGTATCATTATGGAAGTTTCAATTATACATAAACATTTTTTGTTTGTTTGTTTCAGTCTTAAAGATCCCTTTTTCTGTGACCTTTGGTGCTGCTGTCGTGACATAAGTTCACATAAATAATTTATCATGTTCTACATTACTTAAAGGAACAATTTTCTCTTTTTATTTAAGAGCATAAAGGATGAAGAATAGAATCCATAATACTTAAGCACCAGTAGGAAATACCTGGGGTCAAATCACAGATACTCTATGTTTTCATAAAAATAAACTTAATATAACTCTGTCTATTTTCTTAACATCCTAATAATTTCTCAAAATTCAATTAATAATCAAAGCTCTTCATATGCTTAATACCAATGCAATATTTAGACTATTTGCATAACTTAATAGACATATAATTTCCAAATGACAATATCATGATGTTATAATTGTCATGAATAAAAGATGCGTTCAAACTGAAAGGTGGATAATTGAATTTTAATATAACAGAATATGAATGGTTGTGGGTGTGGTTTAAGATTACACGTTGCAACCCAATATGACTTGTCAATATTTGTATAGTACCAAAGAAAACTATTCACAGTTATGTGAAAATATTGAAATACACCTCCCTTTTCCTCCTTATCTGGATGAGACTGAATTTTCTTATTATTCATCATATTGCAACATATTGAAGAGAAAAAACAGATATGTCATACAGTTCTTTTCACTGAGCCATACTTTAAAGAGATTTTAAAAAATCTTAAACCAATGCTCTAAAAAATAAAATAAGCAACCTATATTATTTATATTAACATGAATGGGGTTATTATTGTTATCTCAAAACGAATTCATTAAGAATATTTTTAGCTTTGTGTTTTATTTTCTAATACAGTAAATATCAAAGTATAAAATACAAAAGTTCTTTGACATTCTAAAACTTTTTTAAGAGTGTAAAAAAATCTTGAAACCAAAGAATTTCAGTACCTCTACCCTTCAGTATACAAGAATATTTTAAATAATGTGATAAAGTATTTAATATGCAGTGTTTAGAACAAAGAGCTTGGCAGATAAAAAAGAGTGCCATGTATATTAGCTATAATTATGCACCACGTATAAAAGGTATAAAACAAAATGCCCTAAAACATTTATACTTACAAAAAGAACTGACACAAACAAGAAGCTCTTGCTACTTTCAGTGACACAAGTAATGGAGTCATCTCTGACCCAGGAGTTGCAGGATCATGTCACTGGCAGGCTTAGTTTTACCTTACAAATACAGCACACCCCCATGCCCTTATCCACAGGGGATCAGTCCCAAGATCTCCAAAGGATGCCTGAAAGTGAGATAGTATCCAACCTACAGACGCAGTTGACTGTTGAACAATGGGGGTAAAGGGTGCTGTACCATGGCCCAGTCCATTGTTATCACAAAAGGATATTAATACAATCAATCTTAACCATAGAAATAAGGACATTCCATGAAAATTAATGGGGAAACGTGAAAGAAAAGTCACTGCAAACACTAAGCTTTTCTATGGTAGCCAACTCACAATCCAAACTGGGAAGAACAGACTGCTGTAGGCACTGCTTAGTGATGCACAGAATGGTGTGGTAAGTTATAGTATAAATGATTTATATAAGGTCATGTGGATGGAGGATTACATCGGGAATAGAGACCACTTTGTTTTTCTTGACAACACCATGGCTTAATCTACTAGAGACAAACACACAAAGTTGTTTATTCTCTGAAACTGTTTGGGATGAACTATGGAAAATGACACTGCAAGTTATTTTAAATTAAACATTTGCCAAGTGAGAGCTTCACTCATTGTCCCCAAGGTGGAAAGAAGGGTAAACTAAGGGGCTTGAAGTATTGCTAAAATAGATATTGTTTATTTGCAAGTATATTAATTGATGTTGCTGTGAAACAAAAAAGGCACAATTTATTGTGAGTAGAAATAAAACAAGAATGTTATAGTTTTAAAGTGTACACAGAACATCAGTTAATTAAAAACACAAATGTATGTATATTCTCATATATTTTTTAATGTTATTATTACACAAATTCGATTTTAAAATTGATTATTCAATTTTTTTTTAATTTACTAACAGAACCTAAAATAGAAGAGCAAGTGTAGTGGAAAAGTCAGCTAACTGGGGAGATGAATTTCCTCCAAAATAAATACGTACATATTAATTTTTTACTTGATTTTTATTCTCATTAATGCCATAATTTTATTTCATGCTGTATTTAAATTGACAAATATATATTACAGTTCCTATATTTTAATGTAAAGTTTATTCAATTACGTTAAGCTTTACTGAATAAACTTTACATTAAAATATGAAACAGGAGTAAAATATGGGGATAACTTATACCTGTTATTTATTTTTCTATATTATTCTCTCTTTTTTTTTTTTTTTTTGCAGTCTGTGGGCCTCTCACTGTTGTGGCCACTCCCATTGTGGAGCACAGGCTCCAGACGCAGAGGCTCAAGGCTCACTGGCCCAGCCGCTCCGCAGCATGTGGGAACTTCCTGGACCAGGGCACGAACCCATGTCCACTGCATTGGCAGGTGGACTCTCAACCACTGTGTCACCAGGGAAGACCCTGAGATATTTTAAATATGTTTTTCTGTGATATTTACTTTGTTTTGAGTGATATTTCCTTTTTTTTGCACCTGTGTTTTTCATTATTTATCAATTTGCTTGTTTTAACTTATATTTTGAAAATTGTATAATTGAATTTAAGCTTCATGGCTATGTAAAATGAGATAAGTCATTCAGATGTATTATGAATGAAGCTGTATCTTCATACACATATGTAAAGAAAAATCAGATTTTTCAAACCTCAATTCTTCGTTGATATATGGTGGGTTTTGAGTTCCCATTGTAATATTTCCTTAAATATTTTCAGATATACAATTTTTAGGCCTGTAAAGCTAAAATAAATTATCAATGAATGTGCTCCAACCAACTGCACTGGCATTTGAAAAATTTATCCACTAAATAATCCACTTTCTCAATGATCCTATTAGCCAGATATTGGTCAAGTCTTTGTCTGACTTTGAATTCTTTAGACACAGCAAAGCTGATTCTTTTTTTTTTTTTTTTTTTTTTTTGGCTGTACGCGGGCCTCTCACTGTTGCGGCCTCTCACTGTTGCGGCCTCTCCCGTTGCGGAGCACAGGCTCCGGACGCACAGGCTCAGCGGCCACGGCTCACGGGCCCAGCCGCTCCGCGGCATGTGGGATCTTCCCGGACCAGGGCACGAACCCACGTCCCCTGCATCGGCAGGCGGAGTCTCAACCACTGCGCCACCAGGGAAGCCCGCTGATTCATTTTTGAATGAAGAAATATTAAACACATTTCTGATGCAAAGCATTAGGATAATTAGGCCAATTATGTGCCATACAGATTAGTGCAAATAAAAATTGCAAGATGGAAGTAACACTACTGATTTTATTTCAGTGCATCTATGGAAGTAAATAATTTCAATAGATTTTAGCTGCTTTACCTACAAATACTCAGAATACTTAATAGAACAAGGTGGGGTAGAAAAGGTACACTATGAATGTTAGATGAAAGTTGTCTCTGGTGTGGCTGTGATCCCACTAAGCCTGTGAGGACACGCAACCACAACCCACAGGGGAACTGGAAGGCCATTGATATGACAGACAAGGGGTCTACTGCATTCCCTTGATCTTCCAAAATCTTTTACTAATGACTGAAAGTTAGAAAAACGTATTGTTAATTAAGATCTGTTGTAATAATCAAGGCAGAAAAAAATAAAAGCTTTTTGTTTTTTAACTAAAATGACTGAGAGTCAAGGCCAGATGTTAAAGATTAAATACATAGCTACACTAAACCAACAATTCTTTTTGTTAAAACACTTTTTTTCTTTTTTCTGAACACTTTTGGTAATGCTTGTCAAAAACTACCTGATGTTAAAATTGCTGGATAATAATTATTTTCAGATTTTACACTTGTAATTCATTTAGGGGACTCTGTAAGAGATGGAAGAGTTCAGAATTTGTACCAAGTTATCTTTTTGTTAATTGTTAGAAACCCTATATCTTCATTAGATTTTTTTGTATTTTTTGGTCTTTTTCTTTTTTCTTTTTTCTTTTTTTTGGGGGGAGGGGTCCAAAGCAATGTCAAGACATCTAATCTTTCTCTGAGAAACTGAAGATCATGGACAACAGTAATTAAGATTCAGATCATACTTCCTTCTTGGCTTAGTTAAGGCTTTAATTTCTGATGTATTTACTAAAAATTATTCTCTCTTTTAGTTCACTAATTAACAAGGACTGCTAGGCTGGCAGAGCTGAACTGTGATTGAAGATTGCATTCTGTGGCGATAAAAAAAAAAACAGACAAGAAAAAGCTGGGGTTTGCTACAGCAGATGTTTAATTTAGCTGTCTGAGGCTTCCAGAAAACACTCCTCACCCTGTGCTGTTGAAAAGATTACAATTCTAGAAACAAGATAGGGAAGAGAGGAAATTTCACTTTTGGTTGTTTAGCTTTCCACACAAAAAGTGACTTGCACTTTCCTGTTATCTGCCTTTGCTTGATTATTTGGCTCTTAAGTTAGTGGTTTGATCTAAGCTTCTTTGTTCTGATGGTTTCATATTATTCATTACATTCAAGATAAACCTGTGAAGTCTATGCTTTACTTTATGTAGGGAGGGACGGAAGACAGAAATCATTTCACTCTTGTAAAATAAAGTATAAGAATAAATAAAAATATGAGGTAGATCTATATATAACCTAAGAAGCAGAATGACAGTGCTTTCTTTAAAGGGAAGGGAATACAGGCAAGATTTTATATTTACATAGTTATATTATTATTTTACAGTTTTGAGTTCTTTGTGTGGAAAACTAAGCAACCAACAGATACATATATTTGAAAACTTAAGAAAAATAAGCATAAACGTGTTAGCTAGAATTGTATGCATAATGACCAAAATAGATAAAACCAGAAATATTTAAATGATGTGGGGAGAGATAATGGATAAAGGACAGATTTGTATACTGTAACTTTTCCTTGATCTGCATTTATTCTTTTACCAATGCCACACCATCTTAATCACTGTAGCTTTATAAAAAGCCTTGAAATCAACTAGTTTGAGTCCTTCTACTTTATCATTTTTCTTTAATATTCTATTGGTTATTCAAGGTTGTTTATCTTTCCATATGAACATTAGAATCATTTTGTCAATATTTACAAAATATTATGCTGCAATTTTGATTGTTATTTCATTGACTTTATAGATCAAGTTGGGAGGGACTGACATTTGACAACAATGAATCTTCCAATCCATGAATGTAATACTTTTCCATTTGTTTAGGTCTTCTTTCAGTTTTTTTTATCAGAGTTTTGTAGATTTCTGCATATGGATTCTGTACATATTGGGTAGATTTATATCCAATATTTCATGTTCTTGGTGCTATTGAAATGGCATTTTAAAAAATTTTAAAATTCCAATTCCAGTTGTCCACTGCTGGTATATAGGAAAGACATTAACTTTTGTATACTGTTGGGCATTGAACAACAATGGTTTGAACTGTGTGGAACTGCTGATGTGTGGAATTTTTCAGTAGTAAATACTATAAGTTGGTCTGAAGTTGGTTGAATTCTCTGATAAGGAGAAACTGCAGATATGAGGAAGAACAGATAACAAGGCTGTATATACAAAGGACAAACTATAAATTATACACAGAATTTTGTATTGCATGGTGGGTCAGTACCCCTAATCCTTGAGTTGTTCAAGAGTCAGCTGTACTAAGCTGAATACTCAAACTTTACTCTCATCATGTTTTTATTAATTCTTTGAGACTTTATTTACAGACAATCATGTCATCTGTGAACAAAGACAGTTCTGCTTCTATTTCTCAATTTTTATACCTTTATTTCCCTTGCTTACTGCGCTAGATAAGACTTCCCGTATGAAAAGCAGTAGTGAGAGGGAACATCCTTGCCTTGTTCCTGATGTTAGAGGGAAACATCCAGCTTCTTACCATTAAATATGGTGTTAGCTGTGGGCTTTTCATAGAGGCCCTTTATCTAGTTGAGGGGACTTCCTTCTACTCCTAGTTTGCTAAGGGTTTTTATTTTGAATTCATGCTGGCTCTTGGCAAGACTTTTCTTTGTTAATCTGTTGGTGTGGTGGATTGCATTGATTGGCTTTGAAATGTTGAAACAATCTAGTTGGAACAAATACCTGGAATAAATCTTTCTTGCTCAGAGTGTATAATTTTTCATACATTTTTTAATATTTATTTGCTATTTTTTGAGGATTTTTCCTCTATGTTCATGAGAGATATTTGTCTTTTCTTTTTTTGTGATGTCTTTATCTGGTTTTTATATAAGGATAGTCTGGCCTCATGGATTGAGTTTGAAAGTGTTCCCTCTGCTTTTATTTTCTGGAAGTGATCATGTAGAATTGGTACCATTCCTTTTTTAAACATATAGTAGAAATCACATGTAAAATCAATGAGGACTTTTTATTTTTTCACACACAGAAACGTTTTTGGTAGCTACTAATTATTGGTATAATTTTCATAATAGATATAGACCTATTTGGATTATCTATTATTCCTTATGTGAGTTTTGGTAGTTTGTGTCTTACACACAATTGGTCTGTTTAATTTAAGTTATCAAAGTTGTGGACATATTGTTGTTTGTAATGTTCCTTTATTAATGGCACTAGAATCAGTAGAGATGAAAGCTTTTTTTTTCTGATAGTTTTTGTTTTCTCTCTATCTTTTGTTTTTAAGCTTGCCAAAATATAATCAATTTTATTGATCTTTACAAAAACCAGCTTTTGGTTTTGTTGATTTTTTTCTTTTCAATTTCATTGATTTCTGATCTAATATTTACTATTTCTTTTCCTTGGATCATTTTTCGCTTAGCTGCTTCTTCTGGTTTTCTAAGGTGAAAGCATAGATGATTTTAGATCTTATTTTTTTCCTTTACAAGATAGGCATTTATTGCTATAACTTCATCTGAGCACTGCTTTCACTAGATTTCACAAATTTTGATAAGTTGAATTTTCATTTAGTTCAATATATTTTTAAACAATTATGTTCAGACTTTTTCTTTGACTTATGCATTGTTTATAACTTGTGGTGTTTAATTTCCAAATATTGGGAATTTCTCAAATATCTTTGTTTTTTATTTCTATTTCATTTAATTGTGGTCTGCTAATACACTTTGTAGATTTCTATTTTTATAAATATGTTTGTTGAGCTGCGTTACATATCCCAGAATATGATCTAGTTTGGTGAATGTTCCATATGAGCTTGGGGAGAATGTATAGTCTGATGTTATGGATGTGATATTTCATAAATGTCATTTACATCAAGTTGACTGATAGTGTTATTCAGGTCAACTATGTTCTCACTTATTTGTTGTCCACTTGATTTATCAAATAATAAAATAGTTTGTTGAAGTCTCCATGTATAATGTGAAATTTTCTTTTTTCCTTGCAGTTCTATGAGTTTTTGCATCACATATTTTGATGCACTCTTGTTAGGTGCACATTCATTAAGGTTGGTTTTCTTCTATAAGCTTTGTTACCTTTGACATTATATTGGCAATCCCCTTCTTAATCCCTGATCATTTCCTTGTTTTGAAATCTGCTTTTTCTGAAGTTAATATAGCTATTCCAGCTTATTTTTCATTAGGGTTTACATGTTATATCTTTCTAAATCTGTTTAGTTTTAAAGTTTCAAAGTCTTTATATTTAAGGTGGATTTCTTTTAGACAATACATAGCTTTTTTTTTTTTACATTTGTGTTTTTATTTTAATCTACTTTGAAAATTTCTATCTTTTAATTGGTGTATTTAGAGCAATCTCATTTAAAATGATTACTGATATAGTTGGGTCATTACCTACCATGTTTTTGTAGAAATGTTTTCTATTAGTTGCATTTGTTCTTTTTTTCTCATTATTTCTGCAATCTCATTTTAATTGAATATTCATATGATTACATTTTATGTCCTTTCATTATACTTTTTTTTAATAAGGTTTTCCTGGAGTTTTCAGTATGCATTTACAGCCAAACTGAGTCCTCCTTCAGGTAATACAATACCACTTCTCACATACCAATGTTACCGTACAACATGGTATTCCCAACTCCTCTGTCCCATGTTGCATGACATTGTTTTCATTCATTTTCCTTACCCACATATTGTAATTTCCCAATACACTGTTACTACTATTATTTTAAACAAACTTGTTATATTTTAAATCAATTAAGAATAAGAAAATACCACCTTATACTCATTAGTATGGTTATCAAAAAAAAAAAAAATCCAGAAAATAAAAAGGGCTGACAAGGATTGAAGAAATTGAAATCCATGTGCACTATTGGTTGGAATGTAAACTAGTGCAGTGCTATGGAAAACAGCATGACAATTATCCCAAAATTACAAATATAGAATTAGCATATGTTCTGGTATTTCCACTTCTGGTATATATTAAAAATAATTAAAAGCATGGGAATGAGAAGATATTTGCACAACTATTTTCGTGGCAGCATTATTTCCAATAGCCAAAAGGTGGAAGCAACATGGAGTTCATTGGCAGATAAATAGGTAAATCAAATGTGTTATATACATATGATGGAATATAATTCAACCTTAAAATAGAAGGTAATTCTGACACATGCTGCAACCTTGGCTATATTGTTCTAAGTGAAATAAGTCACTCACAAAGAGACAAATACTGTATGATTCCACTTATTTAGGGAACTAGCTAGATTAGTTCAAGCTCACAGAAACAAAGTAAAGTTGTGGTTGCCTGGTTGTGAGGGCAAAAGGATTGGGAAATAATTGCTTAATGGGTATAGAGTTTCAGTTTTGCAAAATAAAAAGAGTTCTAAAGATTGGTTGTACAAAAATGTGAATATACTTAACACTACCAAACTGTACACTTAAAAATGTTGAGAGTAAATTTTATATTATATATATTTTACCACTTTTAAAAAAATATTTTTAAGAAGACTAAGAAAATAAATGTTATTTTTCCTTCATTTATTATCTGATGACATTCCTTTCTAATGTAGATCTGAGTTTTTTACCTATATAATTCTTCTACCTGAAGAATTTATTTTAGCATTTCTTGCAGAATAATTCTGCTGGCAATAAATTACATAGTTTTTTTTCACTAAGAAATTCCTTATCCCTCCTTCATTGTGAAGGATAATTTCACTAGATATAGAATTCTAGGTGGGTGTTCTTTTTTTAAATCCTCTTTCAATTCTTCAAGTATTTTATTCCATTCTGCTCTTATTTGCATGCTTTCAGATGAGAGTCCTCTGTAATTCTTATCCTTGTTCCTTTTATAGCTTAGAATTTTTTCATGCCTTTGGCTTCTTTCAAGACTATTTTTTTCTTTTTATTTTCTGCAGTTTGAATATTATAGAGCTAGGTGTAGATTTTTAGTTTTTATCTTGCATCGTATTCTCTGAACATCTTCTTTCTGAGATTTGGTGTCTGTCATTAATTTTGGAAAATTCTTGGCCATTAATATTTCAAATGTATCTTCTATATCATTTTATCTTTTTTCTCTCTCTGGTGTTTCAATTATGTATATGTTGAACCTTTTGAAATTACCCCAAAATTTTTGGATATTCTGTTCTTTTTATTGTTCATCCTTGTTTCTCTTTGCATTTTGGTTTGTGAAGTTTCTATTGACATATCTTCATGCTCACTGATTCTTTCCTTGTCTGTGTCCAATCTATAGATGAGCCCATCAAAGTTAGTTTTCATTCATGTTACAGTGTTTTGATTTCTAGTATTATCTTTTGATTATTTTTGAGACTTTCCTCTTTTCTTACTTTTATCCATCTTTCTTGCATATTATTTAAATTTTCTATTAGAGCTCTTAACATATTAGTCACAGTCATTTAAAATTTTCTATATGATATTGCCCAAATCTCTGTCATATCTGAGTCTGGTTGTGATGCTTACTTTATCTCTTCAGACTGTGTTTTTACCTGTCTTTTGGCATGCCTTATAATTTTTCTGTTGTTTTTGAAAGTCAAACATGATGTAACAGATAGGAAATGAGGTAAATAGACCTTTAGTGTGAGTTTTTATGTTAATTTGGCCAGGAATTGACTTGTGTTTAATATTTGCTTTAGTCACAGGTGTTAGAGAGTTCAAATTCTTTTAGTGCCCTTATTTTTGTCTCAAAATTGCCTTTGGGATTCCCTAAGAACTCCTGCTTAGAACAAGTCTTTCTTATAGATCTCTCAGCTGTAAACAACTGTTAATATAAAGAGCCCTATTTATGTGGCAGTATAGTGTGTGTGTGGGGGGGAAGTGATCTATTATTTTATGATTGTATCTCATTTTTTTAGTAGACTTGTATCCCTGGGTTGTGTCCTTTGCAAGTGTCTCTCAACTTGTTCCTCTTTAGGTGAGACAGGAAGACCAGAGGAGACTGGAGCATTTCACCTAAGAGGTTAAGGTTTTGGTAAAGACCTTTTCCTGCAGTGTATGCCTCTGTTATTTCAGAATTTTCTGGGGATATTTCACAATGGTTATTTTCCCCCTCCCTCTGCTGAAGCCTCATGAGAACTTGTGGAATCCCTGGATGTAAAACCCTAAACCCATGAATATGCGGGCACCCCTAAGACTACAGCCTCCACATATTTTATAATTTATAGTTAGTCTACACACAGTCTCCTGCAATTTATGAAAATTATCATTTAACTGATATCATTAAGCAGTTAATGTCTCTAGTGATTTCTGGTCCAGATTCAGAGATGTTGATTATTACTCCCTGTACTCACCTGTCTTTCCGGATTTTGGAGTGGTGGTCTGTCTTGAAAAGTCAGTTCTTTGCTACATCCAAGTCAGTGATGTCAGTTTGTTTAGCTTTTGTCATATGAATGGTAGTGATGACCACAAAGCTCTTTACTAAGCTGAAACATGAAGTTGTCATATAACTTTTCATTCTTTTGGACTACTGGATTTGTTATGATATGCTTTGTAAGAATACATTTGAAAGAGAATAAATGTGCCTAATGGGGAAATGGAGGATGTGACATGATGAAACAGGTAATATGATGGAAAGTCATACAAAAGTATATCGATCATTTCTTCCTTTGCCTCAGTTTTTCTGCATGTTATGGGAAGTATACATTCCAGTCTTAATTCTGCCAGTGGCTACCTGTGAATTTCAGCAAGTTGCATAATGAATCCTGGCCTCAGTTTTCTCATTTATAAAATGAGTCAGTTGGGTTAGATAACTCTAAGATGTGTTCTAGCTATAATTATTTTGGTGATTTAGTATATAAAAGAGATATCACTTGCAAAGTGGATTTCTTTACTCAATCACTCATTAAGTATTTATTGATTTTCAACTCTGAGCCAAGATGAACTTCATAGTTAAGGTTCTTTTTTACTTAGAATATATTATTTTATCATGGGGAGATACCACATAAAAGAGTAAAAACTTGTTAAACATGTGAAAATGTCAGTTACATTATTATTAAGATAGTAAATAAAAAATAAGTAATTGAGCTTAATTGGGTTGAGGATATGGATGATGGTTGGCAGTTTCAGCAGTCAAATCAGCTATCCCAGTGGAGGTCACACGTGGACTGAACTCTGTATAGTAAGAAAGGACCAGTCAAGGAAAGTTAGGAACAGAGCATCCCTGACAGAAAGATCAGCAAGGATGAAGACTCCATATTAGGAATAAGATTAATATTATTTTTTTCATAAAGCATTAAGAGCAAAAACCAAGCAGGCAAACAAAATCTCAAGCAGCTGGGAGTGACAAAGAATGTGTCAAGAAGAATAAGCAGGAGGCTTTATATATATATATATATATATATATATATATATATATATATATATATGTACATATATATAAAACAAAAATTTGGACTTAACTTCAGGTACAGTGGGAATCCACTGGAACAGAAAAAGCAGCTAAACTACTGCAATCTGGACAAGAGAGAAGAGTAGAGTGAACCAGGAGTAGAAATAGAGGCAGTAAAAGGTGACTGGTGCGGATACATATTTTAGAATTGGAGGGTACAAATGTTTTGAATGTCAGTGATGAGGAAAGAAGAAGTTATAAATGACTTGTAAGTTTTTGTCTTGAGCAGTTAGGTGATTGTGGTGTCATTTAGTGAGACAGAAAGGCAGAGAGAGGTGTAAGTTCAGGAAGAAATAGACTATTATCTATGTTAGGTTTGTGAAAAGTGAGAGATGTGACAAAAATGGCAAAGAATTAGCAGCTACTTCACGAGGTGAGAATGGGTAGAGTGAAAGCATCGATGAGTAAGAAAGAGAGGAGATTGTGATCAAAATGTGAGGATGCCTACCGTAAAAACATTTGAAATAAAGCAAACATGGAAAAAATACATATCACAATAGTCCCCTTGCAGAGAACTGAAATATAGGGTAGGAATGGTAATTATGGATAAGCACAGCAGGAATCTGTGAAAATAATATGGAAATCAGAACAGAAGGGGTTAAAATAGCAATTGAACATGAAGATGTAAAGGCTGTGTTTCCAAGCTGGAACAGATGTGTTCAAGTTTAATTCCAGTAGCATATAACCAACTCCAAACAATAAAGGAAAAGAAAGGAAGAAGAATCAAAATGAGAAAAAATTACAAAAGCAGGTATCAAGCCATTGCTTTCAGGATGTCACAACTTTCCAGTAAAGATGACTTTTTGCTTCTTGACCTGAGTGAGGACGCAGAAGAAGCTGTGGCAACCCTGGAACTCAACAGAAAGAACCACGTGAGCCGCTTATGGAGAATTAGTCCACCTTTGTCGGGAGGACGTCTGCACTCAGAACTCGTTGTTGACTTCTGTTACATTTAAATAAGAACATTTCATTACTAAAAGTAACCTTCAAGACATAATATCGTTTCTTGCTCATTGTCATTCATTCAGATGAACATGATTTTGCTTCTTAATCATAAATGGAGTTTGAAATGTATGTTTAAGATAATTCACAGAAACATCCTCATTTTCTCACCAGCTGATGTTTAAGGAAGTAACTGTACTAAAAAAGACACAACCCTACATAGGGGAAAATTTTAATTTAGAATTTAGAACTTCTAATTGACCATGTTGGGATTTTTAAAAAGTTGTGTCTTTTCATTACAAGAAAATTCAGAAAGATGAAAATTCTGTTTCTTTTCATTATGACCAATATATTTGTGACTCATTAACCTTAGTTTATCAATTATTTTTATTAAAATAAAAATGTAGGTATATGTAACAATAAAACATGGGAAATGAAAGGATATTTTCTTTGATTAAATGTGAATAGTTAACTTTCAAGAAAGAGACTTGAGGAAATGAGTAGCTTAATATTGTTATAAGTTACTGGCAATGTACTTAATAGGGCTTTATTTTTACAACTTCCTTGTTATGTACACTGTTATTTTAGAATGAAACATATATTTTTCAAGTCACCTGTTTTGGATGGTGAGTAGTGAAATAAATCAATTAAAGGAGGGCATTGCTGATCTCTATTTTGGGAAATTCTTTTCTTGGCAGATTGCTATTCCTTCTTCTAGATTTAATATTCATCAATAGTTTGCAAAAAGCTGTATATATTATCAAAGGCACTGAGGATGTGATGGATACAAAGCTTTTTATGGAGCAAACACCAATGTCTTAAGAACAAAATGTTAATGTAAGACAATTTTTTATCCTAGCTCTGTGACAGCTAGAAGACAGGATTTTCTCATATATATTTCACCCCACAAGGCCTGCACTACACCATTTTCATGGTTGGTAATGTAGGAAGTGATTCACCTGCCAACCCTAGAGTTATTTTCTAGAAATGGCATGTTGACATCAGTTTGCAAAGTACAGCATACCTAGGTATTGAAGCTGTTTATTCCATGCAGCCTTTGTGTCCAATGGGGTTTGTGAACATGCTTTGTAAATTCTGCTTTTCAATGCTCAGTATAGCAGAGGTGGAGTAATTAAATTTTCCTGTTACATATGTTTTCCTCAGGATCTGGATCATGTTAATGTTTTTTGTTCATTAATGAGCTAAAGCTTTTCTCTTGATAAATGGGTCTCTGGTCTCCCAGAGTATTTGAGCTTGGTTAAGATAAATCTTATACAGGGCTCCCCACATTTTTAGGGAATCAGTTATTAGTATGATGGTCCAAATTACTTAGACTGATAACACACTGTTTAATATTCCATAAAGTTTAAACGGTTTTTGAGTAATAAGGGACCCTGATATCAGTAATGTTAGTTCAAAAAATCAAGACCTTTTATTTTCTGTGGAGTTTATAGATCTGAGTCTATTTTTACATTGGCTAAATAAGTTTATGAAACATGACAATAATATGACAATAACATGAGAATAACAGCAAAGTTATATTCTTATTAAAACTATATGTTAATTCTATGATACTACTGTGATAACAACTTATTGCAGAAAGAGTTATTGAAGAAATTCTGTAGCAAGTTACACAGAGACTGAATAGGAAAGCAAAATAGTGGAATATAGGTAAATCGACAAGTATTGCATACTAACAATGGTGTTTGTAGGTGTATTAGAGTTTTGAACACATACATCACAGAATATTTTGTAGTTTTCAATGATATCTGATAGGTGATATTAAGCAACTAAGAAAGGAATGTTTAACTAAGTATTAGGAGACCAGATTTGAGTATTAGCCTACCATTAATTTATACTGTTCATCTATAGAATGAAAAACAAATACATAAAAATGGGCCAGCAGATGTTTTACGTCCATGTTTTAATTGTAATTGTTAAAATTTATACATCTTTAACTTTTAACAAAAAGTGAGTTATTTTTAGAAAATGTTCATTTCCTTGAAAATAATATTTTTGAGAACTTTCATTATGCACTATATGTATAGTGGTTCTAAACAAGGGCAAGTTCCCAGCTCTCAGGCAGCTTATGATCCATACTGGAAGCATCATTGCATAGGTAATCAATCATCCAATTATAAGTGTGAGAAGTGTTCCTCTTTATTCTCATTTACCAAATACATAGCGAGTGTTTGTTATGTGCCAGACTCTGTGGTATGTGTGGAGATACAGTGGTGAGCCACACACACACACACACACACACCCCATGGTTCTTGTTCTCACTGAGTAGAAATATTTGTGGATGGGAAATATGTTAGCCAGATAGTTACACAAATATTTACAAAAAGGCAAACAGAGGCAAGTGTTCTGAGTAAAAGGAACACAATTATTAATGCACATGTTAACAACAACAAAAATCAGACCCATGAAGTCTGTGGTGCTAAGGAGGTTTTCTTGAAAGAAGCAACACAGGCAGTGAATATACATTGAGAAGAAGGATGGACAATGATCAGAGAATTCAAGAGATCAGGAGAAAAGTTCTTGTGATGAGCAGGAACAGAGCACATTGGAGAGACAGATAAGATGACATGGGAATTAAAGGCAGATAATTTGAAAGACTGAAATAAAAGATGTCAGAGAGTAAAACTAAATAAGTGTACTGCATTGGGAGGAAGTGACATAAAATCAGTAGGAAAATCAGTAGCAGTACAGAAAGAGAATTCCAGGAAGAAGACAATAATTTTAAAAAGATTTGAGGTAGAAAAGAAAAGAAGAACAGTATTATAATATATAAAAGAACAACCATGTATCTAGAGTGATGGTTCTCAGCCAGGATGATTGTGACCTTAGGGGATATTTGGCAACGTCTGGGGATGTTTTATCACAGCTACAGTGATGCTACTGGTGCCTAAGAAATAGAGGACAGATATGTTGCTAAATATTCCATGATGACAAGACAATCTCTCACAACAAATAATTACCTGGTACAAAATATCAACGCTTCCAGTGTTGTTCAACCATGATCTAGAATGTTGAGAGCTAAAAGAATAAAAATATGAAGTGTGGCTGGAGACTTATGTAGTAACCACATCATTTTAGATTTTATAATAAAGGCTATGGGAATTTTTTGAATAATTTTGTGTAAAGTAGTGACATGGTAAGAATTACATTTCTAAAAGATTACTTGGACTAATGTGATGAATAGATTATAGCAAGAGAAATTGGAGGTACAGAAATTATTACAGAGTGTTTCAGTAATAGAGTGGAAATTAATGAAGAATTGATCAAAATTAGTTCCAGGTGAAGTGGAAGGAAGTGGACAGATTGTAGGGAAATTTATAAAGGTCTCTATTATGGGCTGGATATGTCTTTAAGGGATATCCCTAAGGGGTATGTCTAATAGGGATATCCAATGACTTCCCTGTTCTGACTTGGGCAGCAGGACAGCAGGTGGTGACATTTCTTGACTAATTCTGGGAGGCTTATATAAATGTTTCAGGGTACTTCTTCCTGCTCATGTCATCTTCCAGAACACTGGACTAATTGAGAACCCTGACATAAATGTTGTGCATGTTATCACTCTATTTCAAGACACAGAAAATCACCAGTTTTCAGAAAAGAGGAGAACTAATTCCAGAAATGTATTAAAGAACTCACAAGCACCTTGTTTTTCTTGGTTCTTCCCACACAAAATATTGGATTGCTGATCTCACAACTCCCAAGTTTCCACATCTATAAGTTAATAGAGGGAAAATTTAATAAATAACTCATCCAGTCCTCACCTAAAGTACTATGGTGAGAATAGCTCAGTCATGTAGACAGTACGTGTTTGCTGCAGTCCACACTGATTGATACCATGGTTGGTCTCTTAGGGAAAGATTCTGGGTTGAGTAGCTTAGAAAATTGTCCAGTATAGTTGATTCATTGTTTTCACAGTCAACATTTTTTGACATCTAGAGATAATTTGGACTTAATTTAATCAAATTACCCCTTGTACAATTAAAATGACACTCTCTCTTCTCCAGGGTCACCTCCAAATAATGTAAGTGGATTCAGTGCTGGAGAGACAGTATATTCATATCACACTTTCCCTAAATAATGTCCATTTTTCGCCAGTTGATAGGTATTCAAGACAAACATGGTTATTCATGATTCTGCACTGCACGCATTGTGTATCAACTTCCTCTTTTGTATCATTCTGGATTATCATGCCCTCACTTGTTTCCTATGCCCTCTAGTGCTGGGATGTACTGAGGTGACCATTCTGCGGGTACCAACCAGCCACAAGAAGTTGTGACCCAACATCACTGTCAGTCACATGCTCTCAGAATCAGCAATCGGAAGAGTTGGAGAAGCATTTCTGACACTCAACTCCACATTCTTCAGAGGAAGAATCTCTGGCTTGGGTCTGTTATCCTCACCTGTGAGAGTCAACTGTACACTGGGTCTTATAGCATAGCAGGACTTCTGAGGTGTACATATTTTGGAAGTGGTGGGTAGGGGATGGTAGGAACAATACATTTATCAGAAAAAAAAGGCAACTTTAGCTGAGAAGCCTCCAAAGAATAAGTCTTGGATACACCAGGATATCAGAAAAGTTACAACATTTTATATAATGAGCATAAAATGATGTTTATTATATCAAATATTGAAACGTTTTATTCTCAAATAAGTGACTACTGACTAGGAGATGTAAAGTAATCTATGTATTTTAAGAAAAGAAAAACTAAACCTGATTTAGGATATTTAAACAATTGTATAAGTTTCTACTTCTTTTTGAAAAAAAATTCCATATTTGAAAACTAAAATCCATTATGTGTGTCATCAATAATACCAGAATAAAGATAATGGTATATTTTTAAATCAAAAAAGATTTCTAAGTGTCATATATTTTAGTTGTTATAAGAAAAATCTAATAAATGGCACTGAATTTCAAGAGAAATGGATGAGTGTAAAAACTGAAAAGTGTTTTTACAAGCTGGATCTCTGGAACTCTTTTACTCTCATCACTTTTATTTGCACTATTTGATGTCCATGCATAGGTCTATAATTTATAAAGAGTGCTGAGACAAGAAATTTTTTCAGTTTTCATAAAACTAACTACTTTGTGCATATTGTTAATACACTTTATTAATCATTTACCTAAATTTGTTTTCAAATGTCCTGGCTAAAGTAATAACAAGTTCATGAAAGTTTTAGTTTCACTGTGCACACCAAATTTATTTAAATGTTTAACTGATTGAACTAGTTGTTTTATTTAGATTATGTCACTTTTCTTTTTTTTTTTTTTTTTTTTTTTGCGGTACTTGGGCCTCTCACTGTTGTGGCCTCTCCTGTTGCAGAGCACGGGCTCCGGACCCGTAGGCTCAGTGGCCATGGCTCACGGGCCCAGCCGCTCCATGACATGTGGGATCTTCCAGGACTGGAGCACGAACCCGTGTCCCCTGCATCGGCAGGCAGACTCCCAACAACTGCGCCACATGTGAAGCCCTAGATTATGTCAAATTTTTTAAAACAGATTCGATTTAATTGACTTCCTTCAGTCAGTCAAATTCAGAAACTGAAAAGTCAAATTAAACTTATATTATCAAAGCACAGCAAAAGCAACTTAGCAAATTGCTTCTAGCTTGGGATAGTTATTATAGTTTTCACAATGTATTGCTTCATCCTGAATTTTGTTTTGAACTGATAATACTGAGTTTTTGTTTTGCTTCTCTAGTCTTGTTACTGTTTTATAACTGAATTTGTTTTAAGCATATCACTGATTAATTTTAAATTTTATTAACATTAAAAAAAAATGCAGCAACAGTCAACCAAGGATGAGATGCCTTATCTGCTGAACTCAGAGAATAAGCCCAGGAGAAAACTATCATTGGAGTAAAGGAAGAAGAAAGGATTTATATATGGCTTTGCATTTTATAAACCAGTACAAATAGCAGGATACTTGATGATTTTATTGAGATCTAGATTAACAAACATGAATACCTAAAACGGCCAGTTGTGTGCTGCATTCCTAATAATGGAAAATATACATGTGAGGCATAAATAACTAACAGCTTCTATGGAGTTTTGGTGATTGCCAAGCTGAAGGACCAGCTAGCTGTTTCCTTGCTTTTTCCATGTGTTGACTTTGGGATGTCGAGTTGTTTCAAAGTTTTTAAGAAAATCCAGGAATTTATAATTTTATTTAACAATTCTAGATTCTAAGCACTGGCAGTAATTTCCTTCCCTTCTTTCCCCTCCCCTCCCTTCCTCTCCTCTTCCCTTCCCTTCTTTATCTTTCCTTCTTTTTCCTTTTTTTCCTTCTTTTAGTTATATTGGTCTTCTTTTATTTTCCATCTCCTTCCTTCTTTTCTTCCTTCACTCTCTTCCTTCCTTCCTTTCTTTGTCTTCCTTCTCTCCCTCTTTCTTTTTTTCTTTTCTTTCTTTCTTTTCCTATTTTTATATGTGCTAATATTTTCCAGGCCAAACACACAAAAATGTGGATCAAAAAGAAAGAATAATACACCACACAATTTTTTGTAATAATCATAGAGATAATTTAATGCTGGATCATTAAAATGAGACAATTATTTAACTAATTCTTCATAAAAGTTAGTTAAAGGCTGCATAATGATAGTAAATACCAAAATTTTTCTTATATGGCTTGAAAGTTTAGGCATCATGTTTACCTTCAGTAAAGATACTAATAATCACTATGTATTACACTAGCCTTGATCACCACCTTTTTCTCAAATTCTCTCTTTCTCACTTTATCTTCTACTCCTCTCTCCTACTCAAATAGGGGCAAAGTTGAATAGACAGGTGCTTTTATCTTTATTCAAACTATTTATTTATAAGTACCTCTGCTTACAGTCACCTTCAGAACAGACAAAGAGCTCAAATTTCCAAGTCTCAGCACAGACTCACTATAGCAGAATTCCCAATGATGGGGACCAGACTGGTTAGCTGTAATTTCTAAACATCATAAGGAGAATTATATGTTCAGGCAGATGGGGGATCCACTATTAGAGCAACATGTTATTCTGGTTATCTGTGGAGTCATTTAACAAAATGAAAATAAACAGCAAAGAAATATTCATACTTTAGGACTCATAAGTCTAAAAATATTAATTGAAAAATGAACAATTTTTAAAGAACACACAATAAACCACGAAGTTCAGTTGCTAACAGCAACACAATATATGTAAAGTAGTTTATATATGTATAGAAATGTCTATTTTAGACATACATGTGTCTCCGATTTTTAAAACTTTGGAATTATGAGCAGTCAAAATTAAATGTGAGGATACTAAATATCCAAAACAAGTTTTAAAAAGAGAACAAAGTGGAGGTCTCACACTTCCTAATTTAAACAATTACTACAAAGCTACAGTACAGAACAATGAGGTATTGGCATAATGACAAACATATAGACCAACGGAATAGAATACAGATCCCAGCTATAAATCCCCTCATATATGGTTAAGTAATTTTTGATAAAGGTCCTAAGGGTATTAACTGAGTAGCCAAGTGAATCTTGAGAAAGAAAGCAGAGCTGGAGGAATCAGGCTCTCAGACTTTAGACTATACTACAAAGTATGGTACTACCACAAAAACAGAAATATAGATCAATGGAACAGGATGGAAAGTCCAGAGATAAACTTATGCACCTATGGTCACCTAATCTATGACAAAGGCTGCAAGAATATACAGTGGAAATAAGACTGTGTCTTCAATAAGCGGTGCTGAGAAAACTGGACAGATACATGTAAAAGAACAAAATTAGAACACTCCCTAACACCGTACACAAAAAATGAACTCAAAATAAAATAAAGACCTAAATGTAAGGCCAGATACCATAAAAACACGTTGAGGAAAACATAGGCAGAATACTCTTTGACATAAATTGCAGCAAGATACTTTTTGATCTACCTCCTAATGAAAATAAAAACAAAAATAAACAAATGGGAACTAATTAAACTTAAAAGCATTTGCACAGCAAAGGAAACCATAAACAGTGCAAAAAGACAGCCTTCAGAATGGGAGAAAATATTTGCAAATGAAGCATCTGACAAGAGATTCATCTCCAAAATATACAAACAGCATATGCAGCTCAATATCAAAATAACAAACAACCCAAACAAAAAATGAACAGATGTTCTAAATAGACTTTTCTCCAAAGAAGACATACAGATGTCCAAAAAGCACATAAAAAAATGCTCAACATCATTAAATTTTAGAGAAATGCAAATCAAAACTATCATGAGGTATCACCTCACACTGGCCAGAATGGCCATGATCAAAAAATCTACAAATGAGAAATGCTGGAGATGGTGTGGAAGAAGAGGAACCCTCCTACATTGTTGGTGGGAATGTAAATTTGTACAGCCTCTATAGAGAACAGTATAGAGGTTCCTTAAAAAAACTAAAAATATAACTACCGTTTGACCCAGCAATCCCACTCCTAGGCATATATCCAGAGAAAACCATAATTTTAAAAGATACACACACACACCAGTGTTCATTGCAGCACTATTTACAATAGCCAGGACATGGAAGCAACCTAGATGTCCATCAACAGAGGAACTGATAAAGAAGATGTGGTACATATTTACAAAGGAATATTACTCAGCCATAAAAAAGAACAAAGTAATGCCATCTGCAGCAACATGGATGGACCTAGAGATCGTCACACTGAATGAAGTAAGTCAGACAGAGAAAGACAAATATTGTATGATATTGCTTATATGTGGAATCTAAAAAAAGGGTACAAATGAACTTATTTACAAAACAGAAGTAGAGTCACAGATACAGAAAACAAACATGTTTACCAGGGTATAAGGGGGAGAGGGATAAGTTGGGAAATTGGGATTTACTTATACACACTACTATATATAAAATAGATCACTAATAAGAACCTACTGTATAGCACAGGGAACTCTATTCAGTACTCTGTAATGACCTATATGGGAAAATAATCTAAAAAAAAGGGTAGATAAGTGTATACGTATAACTGATTCACGTTACTGTACACCTGAAACTAACACAACATTGTAAATCAATCATACTCCAATAAAAATTTTAAAAAAGAATAAAGCTGGACCTTGTCATACACTGTATACAAATATTAACTCAAAATAGATAAAAGAACTAAGCATAAGTGCAAAAACTATAAAACTCCTACAACTCAACAACAAAAAAGCAACCCAATTAAAAAATAGACAAAGAATTTGAATAAAATTATCCAGAGAAGATATACGAATGTCAAGTAAGTACATGAAAAATATTTAACATCATTAATAATTAGGTAAATTTAAGTCAAAACCACAATAAGTTATTACCTGACACTCAATAGTATGACTGCTGTCAAAAGAAAAAGAACTAGAAAATAACAAGTGTTGATAAGGAATTAGAAAACTTGCACATTGTTGATGGGAATGTAAAATGGTACAGTTGATATGGAGAACAGCATGTTAGTTACTAATATATATATATATATATATATATATATATATATATATATATATATATATATACATATATCAGAGCACACACAATGAAGAACATTCTGTTATGAAGAAGATTAGAATTGTATTCTTAAGACTTTCTGGAATCTGTCCTCCTTGGAATACTTTAGAATGCAATTTAGATTCTTGAAAAGCCACAATGAATACTTTTATACTTGCTATATATATAGTCTACAGACACCATTTCAATTACATTGGGCCTCTCCACAATGTTGTGTGGCAGGAAATTCAGAACGTATTCTGGGCAATTTTAAGGTGGTGCATTGAAATTCTGTGAGGTTCTAACCTGAGAACATAAGCTGACATTAAAGCAGGACGTAGAAATAATTTTTGCATAAGTGTAGAGTGATGTTTCCATTCTATGGTTCTTAAAGGAGAGAAAAAAAGTGTAAATACCAAAACTATTCTTCTCTTGGATTGTTCCAGGTAACACGAACTAAATAATTAGAAACTTTCTGTCTATTCCTTTTAATCTGACCTCCTGAATGGCTGTTGGTTCTGCACACACCATCCTCAATTTCACTTATCTTGTAACTGTAACAAGACTACTGTAATGTCCTCCTAGCCTGACCCTGGTGGTGTGCCCCTTTTCTTTAATCTATTTTCTACATTCCAGACACAATTATGTTTCAAAATGTCAATCCAATAGATGTTCTTCAGTACTGTTATGAAAAAAATTCAATCGTTCCCTAAATTTCTGAAAACTTATTGGTTTTACTTCTTTTTTTTTCCTATTTGGATGCTTTAATTATTATTATTTTTTTATTTTTCTTTTTGCTTAATTGCTCTATGACTTCAAGTACTGTATTGACTGGTAAGAATAGGCATCCTTCTCTTGTTCCTGAATTTAGAGATATAGCTTTCAGTTTTTCACCCTTGAGTATGATTTTAGCTGTGGTTTTGTCATAAATGGCCCTTATTATTTGAGGTACTTTCCTTCTATACCCATTTTATTGAGAGTTTTTACCATAAATGGGTGCAGAATCTTGTCAAATGCTTTTTTTTTCCTGTATTGTTTGAGACGAGCATAAGCTTTTCATCTTTCATACTGTTAATGTGGTGAATCATGTTGATTGAATTGTGAGTGTTGAACTGTCCTTGCGTCCCTGGAATAAACCCCACTTGATCATGGTGTATAATCCTTTTAATGTTACGATTTGATCTGTTCAATATATTCAGTTTGCTAATATTTTTTGAGGATTTTTGCATCTATGTTTATCAGCTCTATTATCCTGTAATTTCTTTTGTGTGTGTGTTGTCTTTGTCTGGTTTTGTTATCAGAGTAATATTGGTCTTGTAAAATGAGTTAGGAAGTATCACTTGTCTTAATTTTTTTAGGAGATTTTGAGAAGGATATGTATTAAATCTTTGATTGTTGGTAGAATTTATTTGTGAAGCTGTCTTGTCCTGGACTTTTGGTTTGGGTGAAGTTTTTGATTACTTTTTCAAACTCTTTACTAATGTTCAGATTTATTCAGGTTTTATACTTTGTGATTCGGTCTGGAAAGTTGTATCATTCTAAGAATTAATCCATTTCTTGTTGTCAAATTCAATAACATACTTCTGTTCATAATATTCTCTTATAATCTTTTGTATTTCTGTTGTATCCATTGTTATTTCTCCTCTTTGGTTTTGATTTTATTTATCAGAGCCTTTTCCCATTTTTTCTTAGTAAATCTAGCTAAGATTTGTCACTTTCCTTTTTTTTTTTTTTTCCACAGGACATGGGCCTCTCACTGTTGTAGCCTCTCCCATTTCAGAGAACAGGCTCCGGACGTGCAGCCTCAGCGGCCATGGTTCATGGGCCCAGCCACTCTGCGGCATGTGGGATCTTCCTGGACTGGGGCACAAACCCGTGTCCCCTGCATCAGCAGGCGGACTCTCAACCACTGCACCACCAGGGAAGCACTCATTTTCCTTTTTATTTTCAAAGAACCAGCTCTTAGTTTCATTGATATTATTAATTGTCTTTTTAGTCTCTATTTCATTTATTTCCACTCTGATCTTTCTTATTTTCTTCCTTCTACTGACTTTGGGCTTTCATTGCTCTTCTTCTTCTTCTTTTTTTTTTTTTTTTCCTAGCTCTTTTAGGTATAAGGTTAGATTTATTTGAGATTTTTCTTGTTTATTGAGGTAGGCCTGTATTACTATAAACTATTATCTTAATACCATTTTTGCTGCATCCCATTGATTTGGGTATGTCATATTTTCATTTTCGTTTGACTTACGTACTTTTTTATTTCTTCTTTTATTTCTTCCTTGACTCAGTTGTTGTTCAGTAGCATGTTTTTCAGTCTCCACGTATTTATGATTTGTCCAGCTTCCTTCTTGTAAATGATTTTTAGTTTTATAATATTGAGATCAGAAACTACACTTAAAATGATTTCAATCCTCTTAAATTTACTGAGGCTTGTTTTGTGTCCTACCATATGATCTATTCTTGTGAATGTTCCATGTGCACTTGAGAAAAATGTGTATTCTACTGCATTTGGATGGAATGTTCTGTATAATTCCATTTAATCCATCTTGTCTAATGTTTCGTTTAAGACCACTGTTCTCTTGGTGACCTCCTGTCTGCATGATATATCTATTGATGAAAGTGGGGTGTTAAAGTTTCCTACTATTATTGTGTTGTGCCAATTTCTTCCTTTAGGTCTGTTAGTACTTAGTTTCTACATTTTGGTGCTTCTATATTAGGTACCTACATATTAATAACTGTTATATCTTCTTGAAGAATTTTCCCCTTCATTATTATATACTCTCTGTCTTTGTCTTTTGTTACATCTTTTGACTTGAAGTCTATTTTGTCTGACATGAGTATGGCTCCATGTGTTTTTGTTTGGCTATCATTTGCTTGTAGTAACACCTTCCATCCCTTCACTTGGAGCCTATGTTTGTCTTTATAGCTGAGTTGAGTCTACTAGAGGCAGCATATACTTGGGTCCTGTCTTTGATGAATTCAGTCTCTCTGTGCCTTTTGATTGGTGAATTCAATCCACTTATACTTAGGGTGACTACTGATAGATGAAGCTTTAGTACTGCCATTTTATCTTTTGTTTTCTAGATGTTATATCTCCATTGGTTCTTTTTACATGTGCTTCTCTCTGACATTTTAATTTGGTGGCTTTCTATGATGTTTTTCTCAGTTTCTTCTATTTTGTGTGTTTTCATGTCTGTGCTTTAGATTTATGTTTTGTGGTTACATTGTGGTTTGTATAAATATCTCAATATCTCAGCCATTTTTCTTCTGATGGCATCTTATCTTCATTTACCTATACATGTTCTATTCTTTTTATTTTCTCCATTTGTGTTTATGTCATCTCAAATTATCACTTTTTATGTTGTGAATTTGTTACCAAACTGAAGTTGGTATAGTTATTTTTTTCTGCTTTTTTCTCCTTTAACTTTTATACTGTAATAAAGTGTTGAAAAATCTATTCTGATATAGAATCACAATTTTCTAATTCTGTCTATTTATCACATTGCTCAAAGTTTTGTGTACTTTTGTCTTTTTGTTTCAGAGAGAAGAGCTCCTTTCAATATTTCTTGTAAGGCAGATCTAGTGGTGATGAACTTCCTCACCTTTTGTTTGTCTGGGAAAGCCTTTATTTCTCCTTTATATATGTCTGATAATTTTGTTGGTTAGAGTTTTCTTGGGTGTCAGTTTTTATCTTCAGTATGTTGAGAATGACATTAAATTCCCTCCTGGCCTGTAGAGTTCCTTCTGAGAAATCTGCTGATGGTCTAATAGGGATTCCTTTGTAGGTTACCATCCACTTTTCCCTGGCTCTTTTAAAATTATTCCTTCATCATTAACTTTAGACAGCTTTAATATACTATGTCTTAGAGAGGGAATTAGGTGTTTTCTTAGCTTCATGGACTTTTATTTCCAGTTCCTGCTCAAGGTTTGGGAAGTTCTCAGATACTAATTTTTTAAATAAACTCTCTGCTCCCTTCTCCCTCTCTTCCCATTCTGGGATACCCATTGCCCTAAAGTTTTTCTTCTTAAAAGAGATGGATAGCTCTTGTATCATTTCCTCACTTTTAAGTATTTTGATTCACTTTCTTCTTGTATTTTTGTAATTTCTAGATTTATATTTTCCTGATAATTAATTCTCTCCTCCTTATTGTCTTCTCTATTTCCAGTGCTTTCTAATGCATTCTTCATCTCGTTTATTGGGTTCTTCAGCTCCAGAATTTGTTGGATCATTTTTTAGAGTTTCAACCTCTTAGGTAAAGTATTTCTCCTGTTTGTTCATTTTATTCCTGAGCCCACTGAACTGTCTTTTTTAGTTTTCCTGTAGCTTGTTGAGTTTCTTCATGGAAGCTCTTTTTTTTTTTTTTTTAGTTAAAATTTTGATATTTTGTTCATTATGCATATATTTGCATTAATTTTTAAAATGAATTTATTTACTTTATTTATTTATTTTTGGCTGTGTTGGGTCCTTGTTGTGGGATGCAAGCTTCTCATTGTGGTAGCTTCTCTTGTTGCAGAGCATGGACTCTAGGCACATGGGCTTCAGTAGTTGTGGCACACACAGGCTCTAGCATGCAGGCTCAGTAGTTGTGGTGCATGGGCTTAGTTGCTCCGTGGCATGTGGGATATTCCCAGACCAGGGCTAGAAACTGTGTCCCCTGCATTGGCAGGTGGATTCTTAGCCACTGCCTCACCAGAGAAGCCCATGACAGCTCTCTTGAATTCTCTATTAGTTGGATCACAATATTCCATGATTTTAAGTTTGGTTTCTGGAGAATAGTCATTTTCCCTTTGTGATGCTGTGTTACTGTGGTACTTCTTGGTGATTAATGAGTTGTTCCTCTGCTGGCAACTTAGAAGTAGCAAACACCTTTCTACCAATCCTAAGGATTCAAGAGGTTAGAAATTAGAGGCCTTTATTTTGTTTTCCAGTAAGTGTTGTGATAGTTCTTGGTTTCTCTTACCTGAGCTGCCTCTGATATTTTCTGAGAGGTACACTTTCTACCCTCTACAACCTTTGTCAGAGGCATCACCCCACACCCACCTTGTCATTGCTTGTGCCTTCAGGGTCACTGAGGCCTCATTGCTGCCACTCTTTCTGGTGTCCCCACCTGAGGCACTGTGATGTTGGACTCTTCTGCAGCATCTGGGATCTCCTGAGTTTCAGTCTCCATCACCACAGGGGGAGGTGGAGAGTTGAGGGAGTAGCTGGGGTCACGTGGGCACCTCTGCTGTGTCTGGTGTCATCAGGTTTGCAGTCTCTAGACCAGATGGGGGCTGGGGGCTGGACTTGTGAGTGTCTCCATGTCTGGAGGAACAGGACCCATGTCCTTCTGCAGCTGTTGCCCAGTTACCTGTGGCTGTGGTCACTGCTGTGGCTGGGAGGTCAGAGTCGTGCAATCTCCAAGAGATGCTACCTGCTACCTGCTGCTACCAGGTTCTCAGGAGCTGTGGACTCAGCTGCCATGGCTGAAGGACTTGGGATTCAGGAACTGTCTCCACTGTTTCCCTAGTTCCACCTTGTCTGTGTGCTCCAGTCTACCCACTTTTAGATGTAAACATATGTGGAATTCTCCAGCATCCTGGTATTTTGGACAGAGGCATGTTTGTTGAGTTGTGGATGTTTTAGTGATAGTAGATTGAAGGAGAGAGACAAAAGAAGCTGACATCACCCATATTTTATTTTCTATGACTAGGAAAAAAGTAACTTAGGAAAACAGAACACTATAATTTATATTAAATTTTAGATTTGCCAACACTGAATAAAAATACTTCATAGAGAGTTAATTTTAATTACTTGTTATATTACATCACTTAGATTTATAGAATACATTTTTGCTTACTGCATAGTGCTAAATATAAACAAGAGTTAAAATTATTTAAATGACAATTATAAAAATTTGACTATACAATTTTTTTACACAAACAAGTATAGCAGCAATCATAAACCTGTAAATCTTTACAATTGGATTTACTGTGCAAAAATAATAATTTATTATTTTTTGAAAACCTAGAACAAACTATAGTTCTTAATAAATTAGTTTCAACCACAAAAGAAGCAAAATGAATCTTTGTTGAATGATATAATTTATTGTTTTCCTTTAGAGACTCAAGTTAAGTTACACAAATGAAAAAGTTACTGTTTTGTAGCATCTTTCCAATAGGGACCAAAACACCACTATAGTTAGTAATCTGTGGATCAACACAATACAACAAAACAGAGACAAGAGTAAAAAAAAAAAATAAGATTAAACTCTCTATTCTTCATGGCCTTTCTGAAATAAAGTTTCAAATAAACATAGAAGCAATTGGATAACTATATAAGTAAGACTGACTTTTCAATAGAAAAATATTTCTTATTACATCTATCCAAAGAAAAACTTGTTTGGTCTGTGGAAATAAATGGGTCAACAATTTAAGATTTATGAAAAGCAATCTGGGTTCTCCCTCCTACCCTTCTTCCTTAGGAAGCTCTGTCACATAAACTTTTGTAGTGAACAATGTGATACATCAACCAGATCGCAATTCAGGAATGATGCACCCACAAGGGCAGCCCTCAGCTGTTCACCTCCTTCAAATGCAGGTGAAGAAAATTATGTTGCCCAAGGTGGAATCCCCTTCCTGGGATGGCTTGCATAAATAAGTGATTAATGTTGGGGAATGAAAACCCAATACCCACACTAATTTGAGACATCTCTGCAGGGTCATCCCAGCATCAGCATTCCCAAGAAGGACCGTGGAGGACTTTGTATGTATGTACTGATGCCATACTTCTCCCCATTCCCAAACCTGCTTCTTTAGTGTCCTGTCCAGATGTGTTTATACCAAGAGTAGTCTCTAATAAACAGCCAACATTCGAATCTCCATCTCATAGGCTGCTTTACAGGAACTCAACTAAGAAAATATCCATCTGTACATGCTATTACATGATAATCTGAGTATGTATAATTCAAAATATATATATATATTTTGAATATATATTTTTAGAGTTACTCCTTTACAATCTGAGCCCTCTACAGCCGTTCAGTTACAGGTAGTTACCTCAGGGATACTAAAAGTAACAAAATATTTTTTCTATCAAACAAAACATATGCAAGTTGCCTAAGGAACTATCCTCCTCCTCCTCCTCCTCCTCTTCTTCTTCTTCCTCTTCTTCTTCTCCTTCTTCTTCTTCTTCTTCTTCTTCTTCTTCTTCTTCTTCTTCTTCTTCTTCTTCTTCTTCTTCTTCTTCTTTCTTCTTCTTCTTCTTCTCCTTCTTCTTCTTCTTCTTCTCCTTCTTCTTCTTCTTTCTTCTTCTTCTTCTTTTTCTTCTTCTTCTTCTTCTTCTTCTTCTTCTGCTTCTTCTTCTTCTTCTTCTTCTTCTTCTTCTTCTTCTTCTTCTTCTTCTTCTTCTTCTTCTTCTTCTTCCCCAATACATTGTAGATCTACTATTAAGTACCTAAAAAACAATACAGTATTCTGTTTAATACTTTGCTGAAATTATCAGGATTGGTCAGATTCTAAGGAAATAAGACAAAGATGATTTATATTTATGGGTTTGTTACTAATTAAATGTGTTGATACCTTGGGCAAGTGACTTAATTTCTTGGGATTACAATTTTGTCTTCAACAAAATGAGTGAACCAAGATAGTATAAGTCCCCTTCCAAGAATGGTCTAGCAGGGGAAGGATAATTCCCCCAAAAGAGGTAAGTATGAAAATATGTCAACATGTTCAGTGAAATTATAGTGTGTTTCCCCAAATGGCAAAAAATGAGGACTATGATGGTGGTGAAGGGAAACAATGAAAGTTTCTATGTGAGCCTTGTGACAGATATTCTATAATGTATCATCATCACTGGGAAGCATTACCCAGATTTAGGACCAAATTCTCTGGTCATCCAGCATCTGGGTAAGCTATGGAAGTGAGTTTTCTTTGTGAGAAAGTGAATATTGCATTTGTGGGACCAGATTTTCAGAAGTCGTTGCACTTTCTCCTAATTCTCTCTTTCCTTCTTCTGGCTACATGAAGAAGATGGCAAGGCAGGAAAGTGGAACCACAAGATAAAAAGAGCAAGGGGTCCCTGAATCACTGTGTGGACAAAGGTAGTCTTCAAACCAGAGACACTGCTATTACATCATTGTGTGTGTTGGAAGCAGATTATTTTTTTCATGAAACCACTGCCAATTTGTTCTGTGTTGGTGATTGCTTCAGTAACAATCATTGTTCTAATAAGGTTCAAAATTAATTTATTTCAAATCATTCACTCCTCAACTCCTACTCTCCTCTAGATTATACCACGAGAGACAGTCAATTATATAAAAGAAGAAAGTCAACTCAATAATTATCTGTAAACTGCCAAAATAAGACTTTATTCTTTTCTCTTTCATTTTCTGTCATTGACTTTTTTCTTCTTTTCTATTCATGACAAGAACTGGAGGCTTCTTGACTTGATTGTAGCTCTTCTAAAACATATAGCTCTATGTACAATTTTGTATCAGTCTATCATTTAAATTATTTCATAAATAATGTTCTACATCAACATATAAACAACTACATCATGATGAAATACTTATTTGTATGCTTTTTCTATTCTGCAGATTTATCCTTATTTATTAAATGTCTTTTGAGAATGAATTTTCAGGCCATTTTTAATTCCCAGCTATTATATATATTGTCTTGAGATTAAATTTCTCAAGCAGTTCTTAAACAATGTTTGGTCACAGCTGGCCAGCAGGTTAAAAAGTAATTTAAATATTAGATAAATCTGACAAATTTGACCTTGCTTTGAATCAGAACATTCAACAACATAAACATATGTAACTTTCATTAGATACATTATCTACCTTAAATATCTCTAGTTTATTTTTTCCTAAGTGTATTATTGTTTTTTAACAAATACTTTTAGCTTAGGAAAATAATATAAAAAGCCATTCAACCTTTAAATATATTTGACATATAGTCAGAGGCAAAAATTTAGCCAAGTTGTTTTATTCAGTGGACCTATGCTGTTAATTAATACCTGCATTTATAATGCATGGATGCTATTAATGTTAAAGGATTTTAAGCAACTTACTATATTGAAATATCTAAATAATATATGAAATAAATATATATGGAATAAATAATATATGGAATAAAATTTATATCAGAAAACAACTTGTGAATCTAGAAAAAATTTAGAAACAAATTAGTAATTTTATAAGGAGCAAAGTATGCTAAAAAATGAATTTAACATTAAAGTTTTGCCTGTGTCTTTAGGTAACCACAGTAAAAAGAAAAAAAAATAACTGAATCATAATTCTCATGTTTTATTAAAAACAATAAGCCAGATTATCTAGAAGGACAATTCTCACTGTAAATTTTATTTGTATTCATAATTTTGTTCCTGTGTAGGAATCATTGAGAAAAAATAGAAAACCTCTGCTGCTCTGATATCATCTGGGGACATATAATCTTATTATGATGGTTGTACATGATCAACACTGAAGTATATCTAAGACATTTCAACCAAATATTTTTAAATTCAAAGAGAGTAATTAGTACTCAAAGTCATATTTCAGCAAGTAATATAAAATGCTCTTTTGGGAAGATCATTTGAAGAAAAGGACCAAGGCATGGCTATCTCCCTACTTACATATTCTTCTGACTATAGGAGTGTATACTTTACTCAAATATCACTCTCCTGTCTAATGAATAATGGAAGTAAGCTACCTTGGATAGGATAAATATAATGAGTAGATTATTGAGCCTCAGTATTCCATTTAAAATGTATCTGCAGTCAGCTACATAAATCTATGTGGAAATCCCAGTGGAAAGAATGAGAATGAAGTAGGGACATTTATTTGTTTTAAAAATCATTTTGGACCTTTAAAATCAACCGGGATTTATTTTTTTAAGTACTATAATATATAGTGCAATTAAATTTCATATAATTTATTAGCTTGTCACTTAAAAATAAGTCAAGTTAATAATATCCTGCTTTCCAAGGCTTACATTCAGTGACAAGATAAGATTATACATATAAATAAAATATAAGTGGATATAAATATAAATGTATAATAAAGGTGTAAAACTTAAGGTGATAAATTATTAAATATTTAATTTAACATCAACAATGTAGAGCTATTGTGAAAAGAACACAATCAAGATTCTCATATGCAAATGTAGAGTATAAATATAGAGTCCCATGCAAGGCAATCACCCTTATCCCCTGTCAAATATTTTTCAGAATATTCATCTTCTTCTGAGATGTACATATTAAAAGGATGTGATGAATTAACAGAAACAGCACTAAAAAAGTATCAAGGTTATCAAAGAGCTGAGAAATAAAACCAAGTAGAACATGCTTAAGGAATCAGATTCTGTTCTAGGTCACTGGGGAAAAATGGCTGAGAGGAAATTAAATATAGTATCTAATGATACAATAGACTTGGTGAACATGAGTAGAAAAAGGACCTTGATTTGCTGAGCCATTGGCCTCTATAAATAAAAACAGTTGTCATTGGTGTTAACTAGCTATTTGTTAGGTTTTAGAAATCATTCATTCCTTCTTTCAACAATAGTATCAAATATACTAAACATTATGATTAGTATTTTGAGAACAAAAATTATTAGACTTGGCCCATATATAAAGAGTTCTCGTTCGAAGAGGAAATACAGAAGTAAGCCTACAAATTAGAACCAAGTGCTACAGGTGGTTGAAAAGATAAGCATGGCACATCCAACCAGTCTCCTTCCTTTTGCTCCATCCCTTACATGCCTCAATCCATTCTTCAGAATGACATTTTTAAAAGTTGATCACCTCATATGATACCGTTTGCATTTCATCCTCTAATTATTAGTATCTAATGATTTCTCATTGGTTTGGAATAAATTCAATAGTGCTTTCTCTTTCCTGACAAGCTCATGATACTTTCTCCTACCTAAGTCTCCCTCCTTATCTGACACTCCTCTTCCCCTTGCCCTCTAGACACATTGGCTTTCTTTTACTGTTTCCAGATACATTGGATACACCTTAGGTCTTCTGGAGTTTCCACTCACTCTGTCTAGAAACTCCATGCCACATATCTTCCCATGACTACCTGAGACTAAGGACTCAGGTGTCAACTCCAATGACACTGCACAGAAAGATTTATACAGATCATCCTCTCCCAAAGTATCCATTTTTTCTAATGATTATTATATTAAATTATGTTTGTACACATTTATTTATTTATTTTTAGAATGGAACTTTTCCTTCAGAATCTAATTTAGATAGACTAGACCTGATATATTTGGTTCACTGTCTTATACCTATTATTCAATAGAATAATTTTTGGCATGTATATTAATAGTTTAGTGAAAAAAAGGGAGAGATGGGTGAATGTTAAGTGAATGAGTGAAGATAAATAAGAACCCATATTAGGCATGAGCTAAGAATTGAAAGATGAGTAAAATTTAATAAAAAACACAGTCCTCCTTAATTAAAAATAATAATGGATCAATATCAGATCACTAAATGTCACAAGTGCATTATACCAACATAAAATGTTAATGACAGGGGAAACTGGATACAGGGCATATGGGGATTCCATATACTATCTTCTCAAAGTTTCTGTATATCTAAAACCGTTCTAAAAATTAAAGTCTGTTGAAAACAAAACGTCATATAAAAACACAAAACAGTAATGGAAACAGTGTCATGGCAAAAGATCAGATGATGTTGAGAATGGCTCCCACGACTTCAGTATAAAACCTTGTATTTTTCTCTCACAGAGATAAGAATTCCGTCTGCTTTAGGTTAGGTTCTCCATAAGTAGATACTGAGATAAGGCTTCATGTGACAGAGAGAGAGTAAGAATTATCCCCAGGAGAACTGGTAGGGAGGAGTGAAGTGGGGCTAGGAAGGAAAGAATGAACAAGGGTCGGGGGCCGGGGAAATGGGGCTCCCAAGCAAAGTTTGATGGAGAGTCACTAGTTGGATTTCATCAGGGAGATCTGGAGACAGTGTGAGTCATCTTTCAGAACATCTTAGGAAAGCAAGAGAGCTGGAACATTTACACACCTTAGTTATTCGTTAAACCTGCTCAAGGTTAAATCAAGTGATCTAACTTTCCATAAATACCCAATTAAGGTGAAGCAGACAAATTCTGGCAGCCTGAAGGCTACCTTCAGACAAAGACCCAGTGCTGGCTGTTGGGAGTGCATAGGTCCTGAAAGCCAGACACAGTAAAAAGTGTAAGGAGACATGGGTGGGACCCTGACACTGATCTGGTTGCTACACAGTCAGATCTTGAACTATCTACTTCTACACAACATGCATGATTTCAGAAGAAAGGTTCTTAGTGATAGTGATCTATAGGTCCACTTTGTTTTGTTGTCTGAGTTTCCTTATGTCTAACTGTAGCGGTGCATTTTTCTTCTTCTACGCTTAGAGCATGTCAGATTGCTCTGTTTACCCCCTGGAGTTTCTGATTCAGTAGGTCTGGAGTGGGGCTTAGAAATTATATTTGTAACAGGTTCTTGGGTGATGCTGATATTGCTAATCTGGGGGATTACTATTCTGTTATGAATTACCAAAATATTAATGAGAATTTTTTAAGCTATGGATGTACTTGTTTTGTGTAAGGAAGAATATTGGTTTTAGTAATTATGGAGTCTATGTTCTATCATATTTAAAAACTTCTCATTTGCTTTAATGGTTGGAATATATTTTACACTTTTGAAATGTACCCTATTAATATAAATGATTACATAGCTTTTCTGTTTGTTTTATTTTCACAGTTACCTTGCCAGTATTTAATAAACATAAGAGATTGCAAATGAAGTAGCTAAATGTGTATTGAAATACATCATATGTCCTACTGAAAAAACGCTACTGACACGAATTATAATTGGTTAAACAGTATACATAGAACAGAATATGAAGCCACTTAGAGGATATCACAAGAAAATGAAAGTTAAACCATTTAATTTTATATTCCTCAGTGAAATTACAGCATCTCTATAGAATATGAATTTTTGGTTGCTTTAGTAGGTAATACATTCTCTGTAAATTCTTAAATTAGGAGGATTAGTGGATTAATGTAGCAGTTTATTTTCACTTGAAATATTGGGTAAAGTTCTATTTCAGGTCAAAAATAAATTAACTCAGTAAACTACTTTGTGTATTAGAAAAATATGTCCATAAATCAAAATGCCTAAAATTAATTTGCTACAAATCTTAGGCTTCAAAGATGAGACCCTGAGTTCCTTACAAAAAAACCTGAAAAATTCTAGTTTCCTTCAAATGAAAACTAAGTGTAGTGATTGCCCATACATACTCATATAACAAAGCTGCCACTGAGTTAAATCTTATACATTGTCTTCCATGAATATAGGGCTTTTATTAGGGTTTGGTTTAAGCATTAGAATTATATGCTCTTCATTTAAGAATGTGTTTGAAAGTAGTGTTCTTATCCTTTTATTTATCTGACTGTTTGTGACATTTGAATCTTCAGCCATTGTTCTGACTATACAATGTACACTTCATTTGGTGGCAGTCCCTAGTTCTTCATCTTTGTCAGAAGCAATTAAATACAGGCATTTGTTCTCTCCTTCAAGAATGTTTATTAATGCTTATTAAACATTAATAATATATCATTAATTCAGATATATACATACTAGCATATATTAGAATTGCTGTGTGGTTGCATTTTTAACAATAATTCCCAGTTCATAATGGCAACTTTAAGGAGTCTTAATTTTAAATATCATCAAATAGATAGTTATTTATTATTAAGGGGCATTGCCAGTAATTCAATATTCTTCATAGGCAGAACGGGTCATTGCCAGTCATTCAATATTCTTCATAGGCAGAAAGAAAGACAATTTGAGCAAAGTATCATGAACCACAAAGAATATTAGAAAAAATATAAAGATCAGAAAGTTAGTCACCCTACAAAAATCAACTATTTAAAATATTCATTATCTACATGCCAATCATCACATTCACTTCAGCATTTATAAAAGATGAAGCTGGAAAAAATTTAAACAGAGATCTCTGAAACCCAGGTTCACTGCACTGGAAGTAACATGGTGAACTTCAGCCACCAGAAGCACATCTTGTTAAGAGCATCAGCTCACCTCCCTCAGGTGCACTCCTGACACTGGCCCAGCACGTGGGCTGAGGAACTGCAGTATGTGTCAATCAGCAGAGCATCCTGAGGAAACTGAAACCTCACTTAGCTGCCTGCAGTCGGCAGAACTTTTCTGACTTATTGCCAGCAAAGTGGCTTGACTAGGACCCACACCCCCACTCAGAAGTTTCCAATCACAGGATAATCTTTATTCCCTGAAAGATGGGAATCATCTGTAACATAAAAATATACACCTAGAGCTTATTATATTAAGTGAAGTAAGCTAGACATAGAAAGACAAATATATGATATTGTTTATACATGGAATCTACAAATGAACTTATTTACAAAACAGAAACAGACTCACAGACATAGAAAACAGAGATATGGTTACCAAAGGAGAAGGGGGGAGGGATAAATTAGGAGTTTGGGGTTAACATATACACACTATTATGTATAAAATAGGTAACCAACAAGGACCTACTGTATAGCACAGGTAACTACACTTAACATTTTGTAATAACCTAAAAGGGAAAATAATCTGAAAAAAATAGATACATATGTATGTATAACTGAATCACTGTGTTGTACACCTGCAACTAACACAACCTTGTAAATCAACTATATGTCAATAAAAATATTTGTAAAAAATAAATAAATTTAGAAAAAAATATATATATATACATATATATATATATAGATAGATAGATAGATAGATAGATAGATAGATATAGATAGATATACATAGAATTCCTGCATAGGGATTTACAGATAAAATCATCTCCACTTCACTTTGGCAAACATACTTCTGAACACCTTGAACTTCAATTTCCTTGATACTTTTCCACCTCAACAGTTTGACCTTAGGGTGACATTTTCTAGCAATAACCAATGGGACTACCTTTGCTATATCCCATGTCATCATTCATTTTGAATCTCTTCTTTATACTTATTGTCAGTTTAAACCATCCCAGCTTTTTCTGTTACTTACCCTTTTTGTTTCTATTTTCAATATGGGTACTAAGGTCAACCTTGCTCTCCCTGACACCTGGGTTGTTCTCCCAGCCCAGCTCAGCACCCACTAACCAACTACAAGCTGCTCCCCACTAACGTTATTGACATGGTGCAATCTCGATCTGAGAAGGATGTGAGGATAGGACACTTCACACAGGTCCCTTCAGGGACGGTGCACTGTGGATGCAGGTTAAAAAGGAAAACAAATGGATTAAAAGAAACAGAACATATAGAGAAAATATAAATGCAAAGGTGAAGTACCCACATTTTATGGTTTTAATAATATTTCTCATTTAAATTAATCCTTCTGGAATTACCTTAAAAACATAATAGATACACATCGGAAACTTTAAAATTACTCAGAAGGCTTTCTAAGGAAAAGTAAAACTCAGCTTATTTTTTCTCATGAAAAATTATCTTTAACGGCTTCTTTTGTTTCCTTGAGAAACATTATATGGGCATACCTAGATGGGTGGGATGGGGGGAGGGAGATCCAAGAAGGAGGGGATACAGGTATGCATATAGCTGATTCACTTCACTGTACATCAGAAATTAACACAACATTGTAAAGCAACTATACTCCAATAAAAAAATGTAAATAAATGTGGAAAAAATACAGCCTTTATTCTTAAAAGTGTTAATGTGATTATAACCACATACTATCAAATAATGTTTTTCATACCTAAATAATATTTTAACACATAAAAAAATAAATGTAAATATATGAACACATAGAGATATACCTTGTCCTGTTTAACTGCTACCATGCCTTTTACTACAGTGCGATTCATAATTGTTTACCTAGTCCCATATTAATAAAATTCAAGTGCTTCTAGATTTTTCCTCCCTCAGTACTATACAGTCTTCACTGAAGATGTTTGTATTGAATATATCCATAGAATAAGCTCCTAGAAGTTAATTTGCTGGGGCCCTAAACTTTGTGCATGTTAAGATCTTTATACTCATCCACCCCACTTACATTTCCTCACAGTTGGTTCCTTGACACTGAGGTCTCAGCTTGATACCATCCTCTTAGGACTTCGTGGACAAAATAGTAAGTTTCTCCCCTCTCACTCTGTTTTATTTCCATCCTTGTCCTTACTACTAAGTGCTTTAACCTCTAAATATGTTTGTCATTGTTGCTTGACTGTCTTCTGTGTTCTCTGCCTGTAGAACACAGGTGCTGTGAGAACAGAGACCTTTTCTGATTTGTTCACCATTGTGTCCTGGGCACGAAGCAGGCAGTCAACAAATAGTTGTTCAGTTAATGAACTGACTACTATTAGTATCTTGGTGACATATCACAACATTGTATTTGTTAATAAAGGGTAATAAACAGGGATAAGCATACAGAATGTTTTGAGTCTCAGCTCTTAGGCCCCTTCCCTTTATTCACTAGGTAGGTGACCTAATGTAGTTTTGGCTTTCAATATGATTTATACACAAATGACTCCTAAATTCATATTTACAGCCCACATACAAACTCCAAAGTCATATAACACACTCTATAAAACAACTCCATCTGGACACTGAGTAGGCACCTCAAAATTCACATGTTTAAAAGCAAACTCCTATTTATACCCCCATCTGTTCCTCCTACAAGTTTTTCCACCTCTGCAAACTACAACCTCATTCTTCCTGTTGCTCAACAAAAAATTCTGGGTGTTCTCCTCGTCTCCTTGTATAAAAGCCATCAGCAAATCCCGCTGGTCTTCCTTCCAAGATCCATGAGGAATTCCTTGTGTAATCTACACCACCACTTCCACCACTTCCATTACCAACATTCCTGTGCAAACCACACCCATCTTTCATTTGTATTATCTGTAATAAATCCAGAGAATCCATTAAAGCCTCTTAACTGGTCTCCCTTCTATGCCCTTGTTCCCCTGCAATCTGCTCTCAAACCAGCAGCCAGCATATCACTTTTAAACATATGTCAGACCACATCACTCCTTTGCTAGTAATCAAGATGAACGTTCACCAGCAATATCACGCTGATGGAAACTATGCTATGAGAAGGGCATGCCACCTATCCAGTGTGCTTCCCCAAAGTCATGGCCTCCGTCTAATCCTGAGGAAACACCAGAAAAACCTCAATTGAGTAACATTTTACAAATCCCCGGCCCAGAATTTTTCAAACACGCCAAGGTCTTGAAAGAAAGTGAAGTAAGCACGAATTGTCACAGATTGCAGAAGACATAATGAACAAATGCAGCATGGTACACTGGAGAACTCTGAATAAAGTCTGTAGTTTAATGGATGGTATTGTACCAATAATAATTATTTTCTAACTTTACTATAGGCACCATGGTTATTTAAGTTGATAACACTGGAGGAATGTAGGGAAAGGTTAGGGAAACTTTCAGTTCTGTCTTTACAACTCTACTGAAAATCTAAGTTTATTTCAAAATGAAACGTTTAAAAAATGCTTTGGGAGCTTCACTTGTCACTTACAAAAAGAAAAAAAAAGGTGTTTTAGTGTAGCTACACATTCTGCTTCTCACCACTTGGCTTTCCCCAGCTCCTCTTACATCTTTTACTCACTTCTCCTTACTCATTTGATCACTCTGCTCAACTAATATTCTTGATTAAAAACAAACAACAAGAAGTCCAGACCTCCGGTCATTTGCAGTTTTGGAATGTCTTCCCTTAAATTATCCACAAGCTTTCCTTCCTCATATCCTTTAGGCAGGTTTCTACTCAAATGTAACCTTAAGGGTGAGTCTCCCCACCCCCAGCTATCCTTCCAAAAAAACCCTTCTTCCAAAACCCCGCTAGTAGTCCCTATTCTCTTCACCCCCTCTTATTTTTTCTTCAAACACCAGTCAATATATAAGTCGGAATTGATTTATGTGTGTATTTCCCCTGCTATTCTGTAAGACCAATAACTTGTTTCATTCATTGCTTAGAATTTTTTCTGCCATGTAATAGATACACAGTAATTATCTGTTGTTACTGTATCATCTCACTTGTATGTGGAATCTTTAAAAGTTCAGCTCATGGAAACAGAGAGTAGGTTGGTGGTTTCCAGGTGCTGAGGGGTGGTTGAAATGCGGAAATGTTAGTCAAAGAGTTCAAACTTCCAGTTATAAAATGACTGTACAGCATGGTAACTATAGTTTACAATACTGTATTATGTACCTGAAAGTTGTTAAGAGAGTAGACCTTAAAAATTCTCACCACAAAAGAAAAAAAAAAAAAGTAACTATGTGATGTGATGGATGTGTTAACTAACCTTACTGTGGTAATAATTTTGCAATATATACATGTATCAAATCATTATGTTGTTATAACTTAAAGACAATATTGTATGTCATTTATATCTCAATAAACCTGGAAAAAGTAAATATTTGTTGAATGTATATGTGAAAGAACACATAAATTGATTTGGCTGAAAAATCATTAAGAAACAGAATAGATTTAAAACTTTGATTATTAACCTCCCCGCATTCTCTACATCTGCGTCTTTATTCCTGTTCTGCCCCTAGGTTCTTCATAACCGTTTTTTTCTTTTTTTTCTTTTTTTAGATTCCATATATATGTGTTAGCATGCGGTATTAGTTTTTCTCTTTCTGACTTACTTCACTCTGTATGACAGACTCTAGGTCCAACGACCTCACTACAAATAACTCAATTTCATTTCATTTTATGGCTGAGTAATAGTCCATTGTATACATGTGCCACATCTTCTTTATCCATTCATCTGTCGCTGGACACTTAGGTTGTTTTCATGTCCTAGCTATTGTAAATAGAGCTGCAGTGAACATTGTGGTACATGATTCTTTTTGAATTATGGTTTTCTCAGGGTATATGCCCAGTAGTGGGATTTCTGGGTCGTATGGTAGTTCAATTTTTAGTTTTTTAAGGACCGTCCATATGGTTCTCCATAGTGACTGTATCAATTTACATTCCCACCAACAGTGCAAGAGGGTTCCCTTTTCTCCACACCCTCTCCAGCATTTGTTATTTGTAGATTTTTTTTTTTTTTTTTTTTTTTTTTTTTTTTTTTTTTTTTGCTGTACGTGGGCCTCTCACTGCTGTGGCCTCTCCCGTTGCGGAGCACAGGCTCCAGACACACAGGCTCCGCGGCCATGGCTCGCGGGCCCAGCCGCTGCGCGGCATGTGGGATCCTCCGGGATAGGGGCACGAACCCGTGTCCCCTGCATCGGCAGGCGGACTCTCAACCACTGCGCCACCAGGGAAGCCCTGTTATTTGTAGATTTTTTGATGATGGTCATTCTGACTAGTGTGAGGTGATATCCCATTGTAGTTTTGATTTGCATTTCTCTAATGATTAGTGATGTTGAGCATCCTTTCACGTGTTTGTTGGCAATCTGTATATCTTCTTTGGGGAAGGTTAAGCTGGGACTAAGTGAGATAGTGGCATGTACCTATATATACTACCAAATGTAAAATAAATAGCTAGTGGGAAGCAGTCACATAGCACAAGGAGACCAGCTCCCGCTTTTGTGACCACATACAGGGGTGGTATATGGAGGGTGGAAGGGAGACACCAGAGTGAGGAGATATGGGGATATATGTATATGTATAACTGATTCACTTTGTTATAAAGCAGAAACTAACACAATATTGTAATGCAATTATCCACCAATAAAGATGTTAAAAAACTTTATTTATGTATTTATTAGATTTAGTCGTTTTGTATATTTAGCATTCTAATTTATCTAGCAAATGCATACTAGTAAATAAACATTTTTTCCAAATAGTTAAAGTATACAATTATATTTATACCATATTATTTAAGATTAATACAACTGAAGGGACCAACTTGTATCTATAGTATCATATGCCTTTAGGAATTATTTGTAGAACAGTGAGTAAAAGAAACATGAATGAGATAAATGGGTACAATTTCTCTTGTGCTCACAAGAGTTTAATTTCTGGTCCCATTATTCACCCCAAGTAGAATTCCAAATGATAGGCACATTTCAAAAGGGAGTAATTAAATTCAGTAGCAATACAAGAAAAAATTATCCCTCATCAATAGATGTTTTATTTCAGGTAATCATGGGATGCTTTCAGAAGAATGCTTTTCAGGATGCTAGTAAAATTTAAGAATAATATTTGCATGTATAAAGGAACCACACATTTGGAGGTTTTACTACATTCTCTGCTTCTTGCTCTATGATTCTGTCAGGAAGTTCTATGGTATCCTGAAGGCTAGTCATCGATCAGGATTTAAAGAGTGTGATGTCACACTGTGAAGGAAAAGTGCATTGTATCAGTATGAAGTTTTAGTATACTCTGGAGTTACCTCAGGATCACAAAGCAATTATCCAATAATGTTAAAAAGTTATAGGTAATTTAACTAATGGTTAATGGAGCCTAGTAAAACCTTCAATTGATGAGCCCAGGGAGATTTTGTACAGGAACACATGTTAAAGTCAGAGTCCTTTATCTCCTTTTAGCGTTTAATCAGTATCTGGAATTATAGGCTCTCATTATAATGATATGCCAAAAAAACGTGTGTTTTTTTTTTAAATTTTTAATCTTTTGAAAATGTAAGTGTGAATAATAAAAACAGGAAGCCAGAGGTTTTCTACTGAGTATACTGTATAGGTCACAAAACCATACTCAGACAGTCCCCAAGAAAGTGTACATTTCTAGGACTACTGGGAGCTTTACTAGCTATAAATAAGATCCTACCTTCATCTATAGTTTGAAAATACAGCAGTGACTATATTTGTGATTTATGGAATGACAGTGAAATGCAATTAAATAAACCAGTGTTTGAAATGACATGCAAGGGGATATAGAGGAGAGAAATTTGCAGAACCAACTCTTTCAAAAAGGTTAGACAAAAATGAAAGTGTCTTCTAAACATCAGTTTTGAAGTACTTAGCTAAAGGGCAATGCACTATTCTGTACGAGCTTCATGTTTTATTCATTAAATGATTCGAGTTTGTAGAAGAAGTTATGTGTTTTCACAAAGCTTATGATATAGAATAGATCCTTTATTCCAGGAACACTCAGCTTCCTACTGTGAGAAATTCACTTGTTTCCAAAGTACCAAATTTAGGTAATGCATGAGAATGTAGACATATACCAAAGAGAGAGGGAAGCATTCTACACAAAGAACTGAAAAAGATGGTCTTTAAAGAAATGCACAAATTAGTTACAGTACTTTTTCCACAAATTTAGGATGATTCTAGTTCACTGCTAAAAGAAAGTTTCATCTGTCCCTTGACTTCTATTAAGAGTGTTTTTATTACAGCTATCTGAACTAAAACTCCTGTGAGAAATTTACTGCAGTTAAAAATATTAGGAGTGATTGTTATAACCAGTGCATTTGAAATAACAAAGAGATCAGCTTTGTTCCCCTTTTCCACCACAAAAACACACTGCACTAAAAGTTCAATCCCATATAAAAATGGAGATATTATCAGTGACATGGCAGAAATCAAATTATCAATGGTAAATAAATAAGAATTTCTTCAAGGTTATAATAATGACTTCCAAAATCTAATGGAGTTAGTCAAAATAATTTTCTAAATATTTCAAAATATGAATGCAATGTATTATTGATTCTCACATGAAGATTTTTTTATGTATATTTTGATAATTGAGTAGGTACAATACACAAAGTTCTATGTCAAGCATTATGGAGAGGTAAACAAAAATGTTTTTAACTTGAAATATGGATGAGTAAAAAAATTACGTATATATATATATATATTAACAAAGATTTTAATAAGACTTAGTATAGAGTCAAATTTCAATTATTTCTAGTATCGAGTCCAAATATGTTATAAGATTGTAGTTAAGGCAAGGTTCAGTCTAACAAAGAGAATGTCTAATGTCTAAATGTTTATGTCCTTTTAAAATCCATATGTTGATATCCTACCCCAGAAGGGTGACGGTAGAAGATGAGACCCCTAGGAGACGGTTGGGTCATGAAGGTGGAGCCCTCATGCAAGGGATTAGCACTTGCCCACTCTCTCCACCCTTTGAGGACACAATGAGAAGTGACTGGAAAAGGGCCCTCACCTGACCATGCCAGCACCCTGCTCTCAGACTTCCAGCCTCCAGAACTGTAAGCAATGAATTCCTGTTGTTTATAAGCCACTCAGTCTGCTATATTTTGTTATAGCAGCTCCAACAGACTGAGACAAGGAGGACCTGGAAAGACGGGTAGAAGGTGAATTTGATGGGAAAGATAGAGTAGGCCATTTTGTTACTGCAACTCATCTATTCATACATTTAACAAGACAGGTAGGAAATACCTATTTCTCAGACAGTATAGTGTACACTAGAGATGCAAAAACAAGTAAATTAGACAAGGTATCTTCACTTAAGATGATCACAGTTTAGACAGTTTAGAGAGAATAGCAGACAAATTGAAAATTAGCAATATAACATTTTCACTTCACCCATAAAATTACAAACTATTTATTATTAATGAATGGGGTGAAGCTCATAGCCAAGCCTGAAGTTATCTAATTAGATTTTCAGAGGATTAGTAGGAGTTATAAAAGTTAAACAAATTTAGTCACATACCAGGCAGAGGAAACTCTAGGTAAAGACAGTTCAGAAATAAAATGGTAGACAGTAAACAATGTAAGAAGCTTAAGATATTCATGGAGCAGAGATTACAGGTCATGTGGCTTTGAGACACAAGATGGGTGAAGAAGGCATGGGGAAAACCATTCCGTGGCTTCCAGCAGTTCAGCAGAATGAGATACACAGTGAACAAGTGCTCCCTGAACTTGAGAAATGATACAATTCAGCTACTTCAGGGAAATTCTCCATTTGATGGTAAAGCACATATCATTCTCTTAGCACCTTCATTATCCATCAGGATGACTTTCCTGGGATTGATGAGCTTGAGTTGTCCATATGGATAGGCATGGGGCTGGACAGGAGTCCTTCCAAGATGGCTCAAATTAGAGCTTTTATTCCAGCCATTTTACTAACATCCTGACCTCAGATTGTGCCCTTACAAAGCAATGATACTACCATCCCTCCAGTTTCCCAAAACTGAAACATGAACTTATCTATCCATCTCCTCCAATCTATCCCAATATCCCCAAGCACAAAGTCACCAAGTCCTAGCACCTCTGTTTCCTAAATATCTCTATAAACTGTCCACTCACACATTAACACCTTCATGGTTTCTGCCATCTTCACCTTTCCCTTGATATACACTCCCTGCTGACACTTTTCTCTGTCTAAATCTTGGTCCTTTAAATTCATTTTACACAATATAGCCAGATAAATCTTTCTAAGACAAAAACTTTAATATGATACTTCCCTACAGGAAACTCTTGATTAAGTGTGTCTTAATTTTAACTGGGTCACAGAACTCCTTGAGAAGTTGTTTTAAAGGTTTGGATTTTCTTCTCAACAAATTAAAAAAAAAAGAATTATAAGCCATAATTTTTCATATAAAAATTCAGGAGACTCATGGAACTGTGAGGCTCATATATTGACATATTATGAGGGGCACATAAATTCTGTATCCAAAGTCACCTCTTCAGGGACAGGAGGAGAAAGCAGAGCTCCAGAGTTTGCCTTCAGAAGTGCCCAGTTCTATCCTCACTTACTCTTGTTACTTTCCTCTTTGTTTAAATGAGCCTTACTCCACTTTCAGAGATTTTACACATAATTTCCCCAAACTCTGTAATTCCCTTTCTTTCTTTTTTTTTCTCTTTTTTTTTAAGCAGGTGTTTATGTTTTATTTATTTACTTATTAAAATCTTTATTGGAATATAATTGCTTTACAATGGTGTGTTAGTTTCTGCTTTATAACAAAGTGAATCAGATATACATACACATATATCCCCATATCTCCTCCCTCTTGCTTCTCCCTCCCACCCCTCTAGGTGGTCACAAAGCACTGAGCTCTCCCTTTGCTATGCGGCTGCTTCCCACTAGCTATCTATTCTACGTTTGGTAGTATATACGTGTCCATGTCACTCTCTCACTTCGTGTCAGCTTACCCTTCCCCCTCCCCATGTCTTTATGTCCATTCTTTACATCTATGTCTTTATTCCTGTCCCCCCTCTAGGTTCTTCAGAACCATTTTTTTTTTAGAGTCCATATATATGTGTTAGCATACAGTATTTTTTTTTTCTCTTCCTGACTTACTTTACTCTGTATGACAGAATCTAGGTCCATCTACTTCACTACAAATAACTCAATTTATTTTCTATTTATGGCTGAGTAATATTGCATTGTATATATGTGTCACATCTTCTTTATTCATTCACATGTCGATGGATGCTTAGGTTGCTTCCATTGTAAATAGAAAAGCAATGAACATTCTTGTACATGGCTTTTTTTTTTTTTTTTTTTGCGGTACTTGGGCCTCTCACTGTTGTGGCCTCTCCCATTGCAGAGCACAGGCTCCGGACGTGCAGGCTCAGTGGCCATGGCTCACGGGCCTAGCCACTCCACGGCATGAGGGATCTTCCTGGACTGGGGCACGAACCTGTGTCCCCTGCATCAGCAGGCAGACTCTTAACCACTGTGCCACCAGGGAAGCCCCATGTCTCTTTTTGAATTATGGTTTTCTCAGGGTATATGCCCGGTAGTGGGATTGCTGGGCCATTTGGTAGTTCTATTTTTAGCTTTTTAAGGAACCTCTATACTATTCTCCATAGTGGCTGTATCAATTTACATTCTCACCAACACTGAAAGAAGTTTCCCTTTTCTCCACACGCTGTCCAGCATTTACTGTTTGTAGATTTTTTTGATGATGTCCATTTAGACTGGTGTGAGGTGATACCTCATTGTAGTTCTGATTTGCATTTCTCTAATGATTAGTGATTCCCTTTCAACATCAGAACTTCTCAGCACATTAATAAGGCCTCTGTTTAAAAGTCTTTCTAGGCTGGTTTCTATTCTGGTATAACTTTCCTGCCTGAGCAACAAATCAGCTATCATTGTATTTATTTGATTATCATGTGCCTTTTAAGCCATAAGCTTTACTTCCATATCCACTGTTATGCATAGTGTCTGGTGCTGTACAGGTTCTCAATAAATATTTGTTGAATAAATGAATATTGGTGTAATGCAAGGTGATATATTAATTATTGTTACCTGACAAATTGTGGCATAACCAACAAATCCAAATTTCAGTAACCTAAAATAAAAAGTTACTTTACCACCCTGGGGCTATCAGCTATGGTTTGACTGCTCTCATGGGTTTGGATAGGAAAGCCTGGACTCCTGGCTTAAGGTTAGATTTAAATTATGCATCGTCAAGTGAAGCAATATTGACCCCAATGGGGTAAATCCTGGTTCATGATGTATGTACACAATTTACATGTTACAATGATTTGTGTTACTCCAAAAGGTCACATTATAGAAGCAAAAGTAGTATACCTGTGGGATTAAAAAATTTCATGGGTGGGAGGAGGCAATTGGGGGGGAAATGTTTTATAAGTTTCCTTACAGTATCAATAACATAGTAAAGGTAAAGAGACACTAGTTTAGGTCTTTCCTCCTGTTTCATTCTGTGATTCAGAGTGAATGGACACCCGGGCACACTTTTCCCCCAGGCAGAGGCCAGGAGCTCTAAAAAGCCAAGACAAATCACTCATGCACATCGAAAGTCTCTGTGTGCTTATTTCTGCTCACTTTCTATTGAAGAGGGCAAATCACAAGTCTGGTATTTAACAGGGCAAGAAAATTTACTCTTGGGTATTCTGGTAGGAGATACTGCAAAATTCACAAAGCAAAGGATACAGATACATAATTACGTTATAACCAGGAGTGGAGAGTTATATACAATAACCCAAGCTACTACATAAGAATTGTGGAGCTCCAGGATGAGTATAAATAAACTACAAAGTGTCATTCTTCAGCACAAATATTTGAGATTAGAATAGGTCAAAAAAAAAAAAAAAACGGGGTTGAATATTATATACAGAACGGATTAACAACGAGGTCCTACTGTATAGCCCAAGGAAATATATTCAGTATCCTCTGATAGACCATAATGGAAAAGAATGACTATATATATACATATATACACAATTAAATTAACACAACCTTGTAAATCAACTATACTTTAATAAAAGGGTTGAAATTTGCAAAACCAAAAAAAAGAAATAATTTCCTTCTGTCACTTTTATTTTCTTCTTGAACTTGCATTCTGATAGTCTGACTGTAAAAAATGCTTGTTAGTTGATAGTAGTCAGTGTTCTGGATTTATTGAATTTTCAGGTGAAATCTTTAGTATTTTCAAAATCCCTTCATTTTAAGCTACAATAAATAATTCAGCAGTTAATTATATAAACTGAAAATAAAAGTTCACAGAGCTTAATTTCATTAGCAGTTTTATAATTTAAAAACATTAATAGAAAACTCCTATACAGCACTTTCCTATGACAGAAATAATCATGCCTGTGTAAATAAACTACTAGGAAATGATAGCATAGGTAAAGTTACTGGACAATCTAAGCTCTCCATCACTAGGGTGGAAAAAAAAAAAAACTTCATACACAATAAACAAAGACCAATCAAGATTTATACACTGAAGAAAATCAGCTAATATGAAGACTCATTAATTTCACATATTTTATAAGAATGATACCAAAGTCTGTTCTGTGAACTTGGAAAAAGTTGATTATTAAAGTGAACACTTAGAACAATCTATTCTAAGTAATGATAATTAATAATAATAGGGCTACATCCACAATACTAGCAATTAAAATGAAGCTAACAAAATAAAAAAAAAAAGAAAAAAGGAAGAAAACATTTTGAGTCCTTTATGTAAAGTAAATTAACAAAGTAAAAGCATTTTGGAATTAAACATTGACTACAAGGTAGAACGTGGTTAATCTTGCAGACCCTGATGTCAGTTGCCTGAGATGCATCCTAATTCTACTTAATTAGTCATTGAAAAATTCACTTTCCTCATCTAACACTCAAGAGTACGTAAAACAAGTATTATTTATTATCTTTTAATTACTAGATTTTATCCTTTAACTTCCTGGAACAGGTTATACAAACTTTTGTTGTAAAGGGCATGTAGCAAATATTTCCATCCCTGTCACAACTACTCAACTCTGCCACTGGAGTGTGAAAGCAGTCATAGACAATAAGTAATTGAATGGGTGTGTTCCAATAAAGCAGATAAATGCAGACAGTGGCTAGATCTGGCCTACAAGCCTTAGTTCACCAATTTCTGAAGTAGAAGAAGTTCAGTCCTAAAAAAGTTTGTCAAAGTTCAGCCAGGTCTATCTGATTCCATAATACATTGAATTTCACTGTAAAATTCTACCTCCAAGTACCATCATTTGTTTTCAGAATTATTCACTATTTGTCTAACATCCTCCCCCCAAGCTATCTTGTTAAGGTATAGCTGTTATCATGGTGACAGTTTACAAAACAAACTATTTTAAAATATGTAGGTTTACCATATATTATGTTATCTTAAGCACATTAGGAAGAAAAAATGTGACATATAAAATATTACCAAAAAAATTAGATCAAAATACTAAGTAAGATATGTTGTCTTTTAATGAAAGGTCTATAGTAGACTTTATATTGCCTGTCTCTATTTTCCTGTATTTTCTATATGTTCTATCATGTGGATGTATATTATAATATTCAAGAAAAAGTAAACTTTAATTTTTAAATGCAGCCTGGCAACCGAATTGAACAAGGAAGAATTGGAATTTCCACTGTAGCTAAAATAATAATAACAGTAATAAGCTTTCTTTCCTCTATAAAAATATTTTAAAATGTACACATTTATTTTTTTTAACTTGTCATTTTCCTACATACCAACTTACAAAGTAACTAAGAAATATCTGGTTTTGTGTTTACCCTGGAAATGATTAGCATTGATATCTATTTTATCCCCCCAGTTTAGGAGGTGGGGTAAAAGTGAGGGATGAAAGAAGCAGAACCCTTTGGTGAGGGCCCAGCTACAGTGAAGGGGAGCTGGTCTCAGAACAGTCCTGTGGGATTCTTTTCTAATTCCTGGATTCCTGCACGTGGGCACTGGGCTCCCAGACAATTCTGAAACCTGGCTCCAGCACTGGCTGTGGACACAAGGTCCCCAGGTTCTGCAGGTCTATCAGCTGCTCTTGTAGGCTTGACAAGGGTTTCATTTAAATGCAGACTCAGTGCTAGAAACTTGAAATGTTTGCTAATTTGGGGACACCCTCCATTATCATTAATAATTTACCAAGTATTTTAATACCAAATATTTGTATGACCAAAACCTATTACATAGCATAACCTTAGTATTTTGTTTTAGCAAAAAGGTTAGCTGTCTTGTGTCATGTGTGCTCATGGTGAAAAAAGTTTCCTAGGAATCAGATACCAAGACACAGATAATATTTCCTGGTTGCCTGCAAGTTATAAGTGGCCATATGACTGATTTTTAAGCCAATAGAATGTTAATCTAATATATGTGGTCAAGGTCCAAAGCTGATACATTATAAACTTTCTCACACACTTCCTCATAGAAGCCTGGGATAAAGAATGCTGCTGGCACACAGGAGGATACACTGGCACATCTCAGACCTGCCAACCCCAAACTGTGAGCAGAGTGTCCAGCTCCCAGACAGACACATCCTTCAATAAGGATTGGTGGACCAATGACTACCCGATAAGTCAGCAAGATACTTCCATATTATTGATAAACTATAGTTTGGGAGCTTGTTACTGCAGCGTGTATTCAAATAACTAATAGATGATCTGGAGGTGGGCTCCATTCATAATATAGCATTAATGTATGTGGCCCTGGCTTGGAAGTCAGTGGTAGTCACTGAAGGAAAAAGATCTAACAGAATGGAAGGCTGAAAGAGCACCATGATGCCGTACAAAATACATAGTAAAACTAATGCTGACAGTAGCGTGAGAGAGCAGTGTGTGTAGCTGGAGGGAAATGGTTGGAAGCCATAATGTTAGTATATCTTAATTGTTACCCATGAATTACAAGAAGAGATGAGGTAAGATAAAATATTTGTTAGCAGAATAGAGATAAGGTCAGAAATTTTATTTGGAAAAATGAACTTCTAGAAACGAACTAGTGATAAATGCAGTGGTAAAGATCTCAAACTAAAAAAAGCCCAAAGATTTTTTAGTTAGACAAAATGTTAAGTGCTGCTTTCTTCCAAAAGTTTATTATTTCAGATCTTCACAAGGTGGCTGTTTTTAAGCTGAGTGAAAGAATTATGGGTCTGAAGTAGCAAATAAATAGTCATGTCTCAGAAAGAAGGATGTGAAGAAAATAGAACCTAAGCCTCTTTATTGTTTTAAGAACTAAGATTCAAAGAATGTTTCTTACTACAATTTAGCCAATCCATCCCTGTACACACCTCTATTCTAATAGGTAGAAAGAATAAAAGATGACTTGGACACATGCAGTTTATGATGTCTGGTTGTAAGAAAATAAGGAAATACTATTTTCTCATTACTTAGGTGAGGAAATTACCTGCTGAGAGTGGAGATCAAAGTTTTCTCTTGGAACACCTGAAGAGAGTAGAGGATAAAATATGGACATTGTTACTGTGTAGAAGAGGAGACAGTTAAATAGAAATAACGGAATCTTGGCCCTTTATTACTGAGTGGCTGGCTACGATTGAGGCTACAGATTTGTGGAGCTACCTTTATCTTAATGTGAGCATGTGAGTGTGCTGAGTATCACTCATGCAAACATTGATTTGACTGAGTATTGGTGTTTTCCCAGGTCAACATGAGGAAATAACATGAGGTCAGAAACAGAAGAGCAGGAGAGATTCCAAAACTGGCAAGAAAATGGTTCAGGTGAAATCACCCAAAAATTTAAACCAGATGAGGATGGATGGAAAGATATGCAGGAATTCATAAGTAAGCACAAATCAAAGCAGTCAATTCTGTAAAAGGTAAACTGTATATTTCATATAATAGAAAAATGAAAGAATGAAAAGTTGTGATGGGAAAAGAAGTTAGGATGCTTTTAGATAAGGAACATCTGTGGAATGTTACTCAGGAGGGAAATATGTGGATCTGAAAGGGGTTTTGATCAGGGAAGAAGCTGACCCTTTCTCCCGTCTCTAGGATATGTGGGGCATGGAAGGATGGTCACCTTAAGAACCAGCCAAACACACATGACTTTCTTAGTCTCCACCCCAAGAATCCACTGACTGGACAGCATAGAATTAAGAAAGATAATACATTTATTCTAGCACAGAAATGAATAAGAGGCCTTACATCAGATGAACAAAATCCATAAATTCATGAAACACAGAGACCTATGAGATCTTGTTGATTGAGAGAACAGAGCATGAGATGATCTATAATAAAAGGTGCTGCAACGGAGGCCTGGCAGACCTCGCTGAGGCCTCAGTGGAGATGGGGACAATCTTTTGAGACTTCATGCCGACTCTGCTTTCAAATAAATAAAATGGAAAGATAAAAATACAGCTGTAAAGAGGGACTTAAAAATGGAGATATCTGTCTGCTATAATATAGCCACATGATAGAACTGAAAACTATGCTTCAGAATAGTTACAACAGTTTGTTCCCTTCTCTGCCCTCCTCCTGAACACCTGAGTATACAGTGAATGGTAGCCAGACATTTGCATTTAACCCTAGAAAAAACCTGAGTGTAATTTAAAAGAGCTGTCAAGAGAAAACTGGGTTTTCTTGTAAAAATTGATCACTCCATCACAAGACGTCCTGCAGGACCCAAGGGCCATCTCCCCAACAACACACCCAGAAGAGGAGCCAAGGATTCAATGATCTCACCAGCATGCCTTACAGCCCTGTCAGCCTTCTCTTTAGTCAGAGATCCATTGTGGGAAAAGATATAAATACATAACAGTAAAGGAAATCTATAAGAATTAGCCCTACTAATCAGCACAGTCTCCCATTTACCATGAAAAAGGTAACATTTAAGAAAAAAAAAGATTATTTATTGACAATAAGTTTTAAAACCCAATTAGATTCAAAAAGATATTGCTTCCAAAAAAGTCAGGAAAATATTAACAAGAAAAATAATAGTTTAATCAGAAGAATGTAAATGTTCTTAGAAATTAAAAATATTAATGAATAAAAAAGATTAGTTAAATGACAGAGTCATTTTGCAAAACAGTTTTGTATAGCTAAAGAAGACAGAAATCTTCACCATAAAATACTTTTGAAGACCTACACAGCATGAAAAAAATACCCAAAACAAAACAAACAAATCACATCTAGCAACTTCATTTGGATACTTCAATGATACTTCAAGAAGATAGAAAAGATCCTTAATCTTCTATAAATAAAAAAAGAGGCCACTTTGAAAGAAATCATAGTAGCAAACACTTATTAGAATAAATGTGTGTTAGAGGATAACAGAAAATGAATTCAAGTATGGGAAAATATTTATCATAGAATTCTGTACTCTTCTAAACTACCAGAACAAATAGATATTTCTGTTCATTTTCAGTAAAAATGAACATATTTTTCATACTGAGGTAATGTCCAGTAAAAGAAAAAGGAAAATATGAGAGAATAAATTATAACAGCTATGATACCCTTGTTCTAATTGATGAGCAAAGTATGATAGGTATGTAACAGACTGAGAAAAACCTGTACAGGTTGTAGCAGAAGATTGGAAGTCTCTTGGGAGAATGCCATCAGGAAGAAAATACTTATAAATACTAAAAAAAAAAAAAAAGATAGAAACAATGATGAATTTTGAGGGTATGTTGAAATCTTATAGCTTGTTCATCAAGAAAAAGGAAAGTCAAAAGAAAAACTCTTGAAAAACAGGAGTTGTGAAAGAATACCATAATCTGAGTAGAAAGCAAATTAAAATGTTATGTGGTTTAGAACAAATGTTGTAGTGCCTAATTATTCAAGTTGGGCTAAACTCTGCTGTAGTCCACACACACCTGGCAACTCAGAGCTTTGTACATCATCAGTCAAGGTCTGTCCTAGGCTCTGGGTCCAGAGGGTGGCTGCTTTCCACATGGTGACTTAGGGATACAGGTTGCTGACATCTCATTATTACATCATCTGGAACACATGGGGTTCAGGTCACTCAAACAGGAGAATAATGTGGTAGAGGGTCAGACAGCAATGCTGGCCCATAGAAGACACTCAACACTTCCATTCATTGGTAGGCTCTGGTTCCACATCCTTGACTGTAAAAAATCTGGAGAGTAAAGGGGCCCTCACTGGACTGTAAATGCCTCCACCACAGAGTGTGGAACATGAGAATCCATTTGACCCTGACACTAGAACATTTCTGTTCAAGTGCTACAGAGAATCTGGCTTTGAACCTGCATAGAAGAAAATTAATCTCAACATATTTTTTTGGATTTTTCCATAGCCATAATAAGATGAGCATTCTTTGTTTTTACACATGTAGAAAATAGAATAATTTATTTATCATCTCAAAGAAAATGTGATATAATAGTAATTTTATGATTTAAAATAAAACCATGGTTCTCAAGATAGATAGAAATTAGTAGGGAAAAGGTAAAGTAAATAGAAAAAAAAAAGCATGAATATCTATATCTTATATATCAGAGAATCAAGAAATACTGCTTAAATTTAATGGAACAAAAAATTAAGATAACCAACTAAAAACTAATATAGAAAGTACAAATAATTTGAAAAATGAAGTAGGTACAGAGATGACATAGGATGTGTTTAGAAGTCTTAGCTTTTTCATGGTGAGGGGCAATACATGTTAATTTGATTAAGAAAAATATAAAAGTTTATTTAAGCTACAGAGGAATTAAAAAGTATTTAAAATGAAAACATTTAAAAATCGTTTCTGTAGCAACTAAAACTGGAGGGCAGAGGGGTGCGTTTGAAGATTGTACCTATTTATTATGAATGTTTCCATATCATTTAATTGAAACAAGATGACATATGGGGCTTCTATTATTGCAGATGGATTTCTGAGGTCCCAAAGCTGAAGACAGTGAATTGATGAAGGCCCATTCATTTTTGTGAGAACTGTTAGTGATCCGTAGGGTCCAGAGCATAGTTCTCTAATTCTTAGCCCATTACCCACTTTCTGGTTATACTAAAAAAATAGCATAATAAGTTCAGAAGTAAGGAGGGTTTCAAAGACTCACCAGCGCTGTCAATTCCCTGATAAAGAATGTTAGCGTAACTTTCCTTTCTCTATGGTAGAAGGTTAGTGATGTTTCTCTTCCATATTAATACAAATGAGGGAAGGCTTCAAGAGAGTAACTCAAAAAGATTGGGTTTGTTTGTCCAAAGGACTGGCTTCTTGGCTCTGCTTGGATGCTGCTGGAGCTGGGAACCGTGTAGACCATCATAAGATGCTACCTGCTTGCAGAGTTGAGAGAGATTTGAGAGAGTCATCTTTGCCTTCTGGAGTTGGGAAGCTCCTAGTGAGTGGTTCTCAGTAGGAAAAGCTAAAGATGGGAAGCTGGTTGGAACTGACAGGGATACCAGGTTAAAACAGAAGTCAGGAAAGGGCTGTACCTTTCTTCCAGAATTTCATCAGTTTTAGACTGACCTCAGTGAATACCAGAGATGGAAGCCAGGCTGAGCCATCTTAAAAGGACCTAGCAAAAGGGATGCTTGAGGTGCTAAAGCAACCCCAGAAGAGAAGGGTTTTGGGATTTGTATCACTGAAGGAGGACTTGAGGGAAGTCACAATAGTTTGTCCACTTCAGAGAATAGTGTAATTATTCATTTGCCCCACCTGGAAAATCTCTGATGTGCTCATAATCGCCCTGTAAGTGAAAGAGGAAACATCTGTGTCTGTTACACAGTGAGAACCACCCAGCCTACAGCATCATCTGTCAAATGAGATCTTGTTTTTTTTTTTTTTTCCCCTTTTATCTCTCTCCTCCACCATGTACCTGGGGAACCAGAAGCAGCTTGGATGGGAGGGGCATAGGATTGAAAGAAGAAGACAAAAGGACAGGTCTTGTGATAGTCATCTGAACAAGACTTAAAATTCTTTGATGAGACTCAGCTTCTTTGTCATCTTTCATTGATGTTGGCAAAGAGGAAAACTCATATAAACAATGAATAAGATAGGTTTCATGCCCATTTCCTATCAAATACGCTTCCTTAGGATTTTAGTTTTCCTTTGAAGATGAAGCAGTTTCTACATTTGTAACTTTGAAAGTCTGAGAACTTGCATTTTGAGTCTGTATTCAATTGTTTTGTTTCTTTTAAATGTTATTTTTTAGCCTTTTTTTCTCAAAGATATTATGCATTCTCTAGATGTTTTGAGGCAAGCTTTGTACATTACATTATTCATAGCATTACAATTTCCCATTCATTGTTTTATTTTTAGTATTCTTTTAACTAGTCAACTTCCTAGCATTATCAGTTATCAGAGTTGGAATAGGAGCACTGTCAATGTTGTGTGTGTGTGTCTGTTTGTACCTAAGTTTGGAAATAATTAGTATTTTGGAAAAGGTTTAAAGGACACTAAATTCAGTCAGGCATACTGTAGGAATTATTATTTCAACATAAATTTTTAGTTATAATAGTAGTATCTTTGATTCCTAGAATTTACCAGAGTAGATATGTTCTCAAGTCTACTTTTATCCATCCATTCAACAAATTCTTACTCATCAGCAGGTACACAGAATATCAGGCAAACCAAGAGATACAGTTATTTCCTTCAGATAGATAATAAACTAAGGGAGCTAGATATAGTAAATAATACAAGTAAATAAATACTAGTGATTGGAAACATGTTTTTAAAACACTAAAAAGGAAAAGGATGGGGTGTTTTAAAGTACAGACATTAACACTAAGACCTTAAGCATGAAAAATACATTCATAAGAAGAGAAGTGAAAGTATCAGGTATGGCATGAATATGTTCAATCTCTGTGTAGCTATTGTGAGATCAAAAGATGGATTTCATATTACAGGAGTAGAGAGATTAGATTTCATAACTCTCCACCAAAACTAAAATTTGGAAACAGCTTTCCTGACATGTCTATCATGTATGAACACCTTTGTGTTTTTAGTTGTAATAAGCAATATTCAGAGAGATTATTTCTGCTTCATAAAGAACATGTCTCTGAGTTTATCCAAGCTTGATCTTTTTGGAAAAGAAAACCCAAACAAATGAGTACATCTTGTTGAAAGCAGACACAAGTCTACAATAGAAATTGTATGACTAGAGTTATCTTTAGTTTTGACAACATAGACAACATTCATTTTCAACAAACACACATTGATGCCTCAAAATAATCCAGATCCAATCATGCAATATGTGAGTCCGTTTTTTTTTTTTTTTTTTTTTTTGCTGTACGTGGGCCTCTCACTGTTGTGGCCTCTCCCGTTGCGGAGCACAGGCTCCGGACGCACAGGCTCAGCGGCCATGGCTCACGGGCCCAGCCGCTCCGCGGCATATGGGATCCTCCCAGACCGGGGCACGAACCCGTATCCCCTGCATCGGCAGGCGGACTCTCAACCACTGCGCCACCAGGGAGGCCCGTGAGTCCATTTTATCCTTAGTCTATTTACACTCTATTTGGTTTAATTTACTGGCAAAAGAGAAATTGCAAATATGCATTATTTACAACACTGTGATAATTCTTGCTAAGGAGGATTAGATTTCTACACCTAAAAATCGTATCAAACCAGTTAATAGAAAGAGCAAAGAATAAAACACATGATTTTCTTTTTAAATAAAATACTTGATCTAAGTACAAAAGAAGCATTTATACTTAAGAGCATTTAAAATTAAGAATTTTGAATTCAATCATCATATTCTTGGCAGGTGATATCAGTGAACAAATTACTTATGGTAACAGAAGCCTTCTCCAATATTTACTGTTATTTACATTTACAAAACTTGATCAAGTAGATATTAGTAAACACCTTATGCATTCTTTATTGTACTTGAAATATTGTTTGAACATGCTTATAAAACCCTTAATGTACTTCCTATTGAGTTTATATTTTCAAAGTCTAGATGAGGAATAAAGGATTATTTCACATGCTTGAAATAATATTTGTTTCTCTCAATCCCTTAGAAAGTTTAGGAAAAGAGGTAATATGCTTAATTTCCATGTATATTGACTTGTAATGTTCATTTTACATTTTTAAATTTTTTTGAATTTTTCAGTAGTCCCTGATGGGGTATTTGTCTCTCTTCTTGTCTGATGAATTTATAATTTATTATATATCTGTGTAACAGTAAGCATACATGATTGGGTAAAAGAAAACTTAGGTTTATCTGTAAAACTTAGGTTAATTATTATGATTTCAGCCATGAGTATTATGGACATTTTCACCTGCATCTCAGCAAAGTGTACGTAGCAATCTAAAAGTCATAAGTAGAAAAACATGCACAAATATACCAAACTATAGTCATTTCAATCACACTTTATGAAAAATTCAAATAGCAAAGTTGCCAAATATCATCTTTTGACTTATAAAAACATGTACTCAGACAGTTCTAAAATCTCCATTCTGGTTTGAATTGATTTAAAATTTATAGTGGGAAAAACTCCCCCAATAATATACAGACACCATGTAAAGAGTTTTTTAAAATAACACAACTTCTCTGTTTTGCTCTTTGAGTCTTCTTTTGAGTGTACACTGCTGAACTCTATTAATAATGTTCAGTGGTGCTCTTAAGTATAGAAACATCATCTGTAGTCTTGGCCAGAGCTGGCATACAAGGAGGCTATTTCTGCCCACTTCTATTAATATGTATGTACTATAGTCAATATACCTGTTAAGGCAAATAGAGGCCAAATCCGTCCTTGGAATGTATCAAACCTCCTGACGTGCCTCATTCTATTTTGTACTTCACCATCAGTTTGTGTTCTCCCCTAGAAGTGTGAAGGATTCAGATCTTATTAAATATGTAGAAAAAAAGAGAATGAGGAGGAGGGAGAAGAGAAATCTCAGAAACAGTAGCCTGAAATCAGTGGAGTGTTATCAAATGATATTTTGGCAGAAAATAATTGTGCAGAGTAACTAACAAATACAAAATGACTCAAAACAAAATAAAATCATTTGACTCCAGGTCTCTTGGCATCGGAAACTTCTGCCTACCTTCAAGCAAAACGTTAGCTCTGAGCTTAGTAGAAACCAAAAATCTCTATGACGGCACACAGTATGTAGAAATATCCAAGTTCTATTCTTCCATATATGTATTTTTCTGTAGGTATGTTTCACTATGTAGTTAAAAAAGAAACCCTATGCAACATAGTCTATATAATAATATTATTTTAGTAATATTATTTCCTAATGGTGTATCTACAAATCTTCTCAATAATGTTAAATATACATTGATTTTTTGAATGGATTTGTGTAAATTTACAAAGAAAATGTATCCATTTATCTTCTTATTATCTAAACTCCCTACCCACCTATTTGTGACTTGTCTTCGTCTACTTGTTTTGTGACTGCAAAGCTTAAGTTATCAAATTTGACTTATGTAATCAGGATCCAGCACATTTAGCTACTTCCAGTGTGTACTTTATAAGTTTGCCAATTTTTAAATCATATATGTAGCTTTATCTCAATCAATTATAAATCTTCATTTTTTTGTCTTGCCTACATTTTGTCATAGCAATCTCCTTGACTTGAGATGCCACTGACTTTGAAGTATTCAAATAAAATTAGAAGTAATAATGAATTTTCTTATGATGGTAAGATGGAAATTGATGCAATGAGAATGTACTGAAAAATATAAATTGTACGTGAAGTGCAGCATAATTCATCATCACAGGCAATTTTTAACATGAATATATAGAAAAAAATATTAAACTCAATTGTAAAGAACACTTTCAAAGTTTGACAAAATAAGGTTAGGCTTTCAAACAACCAGTGTGAATAGCTGTTATTTTTAAGAAATCCAAATTAAGGGATATATAGTTTTTAGTGAGCATGGAAGAAGAGACTAATGGCTAGTTATCAAATTAACAAAAATTAAACTGCTTCGTTGCAAAGGTAACACAGTTTAAAAATATAATATAATTATTTCAATATTGTGGCAAAATGGTGAACTCTAAGCTTTTAGAGGAAGTGTTAAACTGACCCAATGATTTTGGAAAGCAATTATAAATTTGCATATATATATATGTTTTAAATTTTCAACTAATTATAGGCTCACAAATAGTTGCATTTTTTTTATAACAAGTTAGGACAATTTATTTCAAGAGCTAAGGAGTGTCTTTCTACCATGTCCCTTAATTTCACTGTGTCAATATTTCCTCTTATGAAATAAAATAATAAGCAGAAAATCTAAATAAGCAAATCCACTCATGGCAGTGTGATTTATAACTCAAATTTGGAACACAAATATATATGATAAATTTATTTTTACTCTAATCCAATAAATAGTTTTAAAAACTATTCTGAAGCCTGAAGAATAAGAAAAATTCTTATGATATATTAAGTATAATCTTTAGACTAAAATGACACATTATCATGACAGCTATGGAAACACTTATGAACTCAGGTCAGAATAAGGAAGGAAGGCAAAATGTTGACTTTTTAGTTCTTGCTTTCCTTTTTTCTGTAATATTGTATTGCAAATATCAGAGATAAAATTTTTGAGTGCTTGTATTTGACCAAGAACTATATTTGTGTTATTTTATTAATGTTCAATTAAGGGTGCATATTAAAAATTATAATTGAAAACAGTTTTTTTTTCCTTAATGGCATATACAATAATAGCACATGCTCAGTTGTTGAGGATTTAGATAGGAGGGAATGTTGCTTGTGGTTTGGTTATTATTTTCTGGTAAAACACTGAGAGATTTATTATGTTTCTGAAGATCACATTGCCAATTACATGACTGAAAAGATATGTAAATCAAGTCATTTCTAATTTCAAAGCCTTCTCTTTCCACCCAGAGAAAATGAGACATAAATATGTGTACTAGATACTATAGACTTTTCTAGAGGGAACGCATGCGGGACCTGTCAAAATTTATGTATATCTGGAAAGTTGTATCTACACATCAAACAAGTTTCTTTCTACACACACACACACACACACACACACACACACTACATGTACCTTTGTGCAAATTCTTATAAGTATCTTAAAGGCAAATCAGGAGAGAGTATGCCAAATTCTGCTAGCCACATACCATTTTTAAATGGTGTGATCCAAAATTATTTTATTCACTTCAAAGCATACATGCCTATACTTCTTTCTACTTATAAATATTTTAATACTGCAGTTAGATTTTTAAAAGCAAAATATAATTTAAAAGATTGTTACTTCTTAAATGATGTAATATCTTCTTGAAGACACTTAACCCATTTATGTTGTAATGATCATTCTGCTTACCTGTGGTGTGTGTGTATATGTGTTTTCTTCTATTTTTTCTTTTTTTTTTGGAAGAGGAAGCAATGTTTACTTATCTCCAAAACAATGCTACTCAGTAAATGCATAGAAAATGAAGCAATAAATAGAGGTTCTCTCCCTAAAATTTGACTGCCTTATGTTTAATTTCACTATGAGGTTAGAGTCTGAATCAAATATAAAAATAAATACAATGGTGGATCTAGAGATTATCATACTAAGTGAAATAAGTCAGACAGAGAAAGCCAAATATCATGATAGCATGATAGAAAATTTTTTTTTTCATTTTGACCAAGTTGCAGAATGAATAAATTAGTTATACACATTTTATCTTTAATTTTCATTTCCCAGTACCATTTCTAGGTATCTTATGAGCTCACGAAAAACCCTGCAATATTTTTCTTTTCTCTAACAGGGTGCTCAGTGAAGAATTTGTTGATTATTTTGTCAATGGTGTTCTTTATGAAATAAGGAACTAGATTAGTTTTGAAATTGACTTTGTTTTGATAATGTTATACTTTAGAAACACAAAAGGAAAGCAATTTGGGGGAAAAAAGTGCATAGGCATCTTAATCTGAGAGTTGAAAACTATAGATCATTGTTTTTAGTACAGTAAACTGTGTTTATATACAACTTCTAATGTTAATAGGTTAGAGACATGTTCCTCCCCAAACTGGTTTTGGATTAGACTACTGGTTCTCCCAGCATAAATTTAACTTAATTTTGAAAATTTCAACCATCTAGCAATTCACTCTCAGATATTATGGCCAGTTTATTTGAGGTGTGGCTTTCAGACCACATCCTGTGATTGAATATAAGAATTTCCACACATGTATTTGAAATATATTTCTTCTTGCCTCTTGACTGTCAACACTGTCATTCTCTACTATTTTTCCTTCCAGACCTCAGAATGGAGGACAGAAGGACTTTTTCCTTCTGGAAGGTGGATGCTATGGAAACGATAAAAGGGCCTGGAGACTTCTTCTGAGGGAGAATGAGCTCACATAGGAGAACTTAATAGGAACTCCTGAGTTGCATGAAACTTTTGGTGTATTAGAGTCTATCGACTTAATAGCACCACATTCTCTCAAATTCCCTTGACTTAATGGTTCTGGTTTAGAACTACTGACCACGAGAGAAATTTGTGTGAGGTTTGGAAGGCAGAAGCAGTGGGCAGCCCTTATTCTGTGAAGATCAGAGGATGTTACCTGTGGGCACAGGATGCCAGTGAATTTCACAGACACTGTCTCTGATGTGCCAGCCTGCCTGGTTGGTGTGGTTAGGGTAGGGTGCACAGCTGTACCCAGTGGCACCTGCTCATTTCTTTCACCTTCTCTGAGTCATAAGTTATGTGCATGTTCAGCCACTTGACCAAGGTCAGCAGACTTTTCTGAAGGTCACCAGTTCCCATCAACATTGGCGGCAGTAAGAAACAAATGTGGGTTCCAGCTTGTCCTTGCAAGTTCCAGTGTGTCCCTGCTCTCCCTGGGTCATGTCCAGCTTTTCTTCCCAACTGCAGCTCTGAGACAGGCTGGGACCTGGGACCCTTTTCTGCAGTGCTTGCACCTGGACAAATATCTCTTCAAGCAACAGAATACAAAGGAACCATAAGGGACTAAAAATAACTGTGTACATACACACCTGGGACAAATTATGGATGACAAGATACAAGAAGACCAAAAAGCCAAACTACCACTTCTGGAAGAGCTGGGAACAAAAACAGTGTCAGGAGTGATAGCAAGGAATTGTGCATGCCCCCTGCACGCAATACCACCAAAGGGCTGGGCAGACCACCTAAGCCACTGCTCCAACCTGAACCCTGGACCCACCCCTACCCTCAATCTATATAAGGAACCAGTTTGCTCTCTCCTCTGGGAGCCAGTGAGCAGGGGTCCCAATAAAGTCTTCCCTGAACTTCTTGTCTGGCCTTTTATCAATTTCTGTTGATTAGGGAGGCCAAGAACCCTGGTCAGTAGTAGCTCTTCTGGCTTACAGCAATTTCAGAAGCAACAACCGCCCATAAACTTCTTTATAACCCCTCTGTTGTGTAAGGTGTAATCTCTAAACCACATCCCTTATGCCATGTCACCAATGGTGTTTCATCATTAGAGAGGCAAGGCCCTGTGTATCTTTCATTCTCTCAGAGAGGTCTGCAAATTTTTAAACATACCATGTGCCCTTAATAAGACAAGGAAATTAAGGGAAACAACTAGATTCATACACAAAGTAAACAGGCATAGAGAAAGCTAATGGCCTGGAGATAAATGTTAAGAAGCTCTGCTTAGTGACTGGTGGAGTCAGCTAGCAATATGAAGAGTGTATGCAAAAGCCAGGCAATAAGCAAATGTGAAGATGGATTCCTACTGTCTGTATTAGTTTTCTATTACAAATAGAAATACAAATCATAACAAATCACCCCAGCCTTAGGGGAAATCAGTGTCCATGCCTTTCCAAGCTTCTAGAGGCTACCACATTCCTTGGAAATATGTCCCTCTTCCTTCATCTTCAAAGCCTGAAATATTGCATCTCCTCTGACCTCAGCCCATTTGGGTAATCCTGGACAATTTTCCCATCTCAAGGTCTTTAACGCCAGCCACATCTGCAGTCCTTTTCCATGTAAGTTTATATTCTCTCAGCTTCCAAGGATTAGAACCAGACATCGATGGGGGGCATTATTCTGCCTACCACAGTGTTCAAAAATTTCACGGAAATTACTTATGTTATAAAACTTCTAGCGAAAAGCTAGACTTCTTATCTATTGGGGAGGATTTATGGTTTGTTATGTTCTGGTTTGAATCCTAACAAAAATATCATTTTAGACATGAAATTGAAAGATGAAATTTAACAATAGTTTTTTTTTGTTTGTTTATGCTTTGTGTAATAGAGAAGGATTTATTATCTCTTAGTATTCCCATTTTTTTTCCTTTAAGTATATAGGATAAAATGTGTTGCAATTCTTGAATGAGATCATAAAATCAGGGAAGTGGAAGACTCGAAAAAGAGAGGTAAAAAGCAGTGCACATATTTCCATGTCAAACCTTGTGTATGGGGCTTCCCTGGGGGCGCAGTGGTTGAGACTCTGCCTGCCCATGCAGAGGACACGGGTTCGTGCCCCGGTCCGGGAAGATCCCACATGTCGTGGAGCGGCTGGGCCCATGAGCCATGGCCACTGAGCCTACGTGTCCGGAACCTGTGCTCTGCAACGGGAGAGGCTGCAACAGTGAAAGGCCCGTGTACTGTAAACAAACAAACAAACAAACAAACAAAAAACCTTGCGTATGTATGTCAAATAAAAGAAGTTAGTATTCCTTTACAATTAATCATTTTTATATAACTTAGTTATTTTTACTCTTGTAAATCTAGTCAATGAAAAGCTTCTCACTTGTTATTCTAAAATCAAGAAAATCTATAGTTTGTGTTTTAAAACTTCTTTAGGGTTAGATATAACAAGACTATTTCATTCATATTCAGCAACATTTTGTCATAGTCTTTTGACAAACATAGTTTATCACTTTAAGGGGATATACACATTCTTCTACCATGGAAATTGTAACACATAATGTCAAACTAAACAGTCTTTAGGTGATAACTCTCAAAACTAAGTTATTGCTCTCTTTAGTAAACAGATATACACTGTAATATAATTTCACAGTGAAGAAATATAGAATAAACATGATTTTAATTTAAATTTTAAGGTGAGTAACATTCAAATCCCTTCTCATTTTCTTTCATAGTAGTCCAGAGTTTTGCAATCTCGAAAAGTATTGGGTCAATAAATTCTTTATTCCAAATTTCACTACAAGGCTTCTGATTTAAACTAACATTTTACAGAAAGCTAAGACAATGTATTTGAGACCTGTAAAGTTTTTCAATATATATATTATCTCACTTATTTTTCCTGGGGTAGATATTAAATGCAACGTTGTATAGATGATTACTCTGAGTCTCTTGTGTTGAATAAACCCGTTCAAACCCAGGATGCTAGTGACCCTGAATTTACACCTTATATGTTTCCTTTCACACCACCAACTCTTAACTTTTCTAAGCAGAAGTTGTAATGAGCTGTTAGTCCCTAGCTCCTGCACCTGCAGTTTTTCCCTTGTGGCACCCTTTTCTCATGTACTAGATGAAAGTCAGATATTTGCTTTCTATTTATAATATGTTACTCCTTTTATCCCAGTGTTTTTCCTCAACTCCCGTTTACTAGTCCGCTATCTCTGGGTTCTGTAACCTTCCATCAAAATACATTTTCTTGTAGATTAACATTTCTCTTAGTCTTAATAACCTTAATAAAAAATTTTTAAATATTGGAACTTGAATGAGAAACTTGCTATGCTTCCTTTCTAGGAGATGGGCAATGGCTTTCTATTACATTGGTAAAAAAAAAAAACAAAAAAAAAAAACAAGAGATGTGGATGCATTTTATAGTATCCAAAATCGACTAGGTTTTTAAAATAATATTAAACTAAATTATTTTGAATAAATTGTCAAGCACTACATTATTTCAAATTTTATACAAATGTAAAAATATACATCAATAAGCTGTATCACAATAATTTATTTCAATTAGCATTGCCACACCAATACTGTATTTGTTATTGGGAAAGAATGGTCCTTCTTGAAATGTCCCAAATTTATTCTTTGTGCAGGAATGTGATACTATAGTCAGATTGCCTTGATTAATATAGAAAGGAAATTTAACTTTCTCTTGGTTACCTTCTGCCTCATTATTTTCCTATACACTACTGTCTATATATTATTTTCCAAAGTTCAAAAAATATAGCATATAAATATAGAATGAACATGTGTCAGAATCAACAAACCAATAACATGGAACACCAAAAGGACTTCAGAAAAAGAGGTTATACAATACAAAGGTTGACAAAATATGTCCCATAAGCCTAATCCAGCCAGTTTCTTTAAGTAAAGTTTATTGAAGTGCAGCTACATTCCTTGATTATGTATTGCTTACATCTGACTACAATAGCTATAATGATAGAATAGCTGAGGCAGAGACACGAACTTCAAAACAGAAAATATTTATTATCTGACCATGTACAAGAAAGGCTTGTTGACCCTGAAATAGTACTTCACAAAGTCATTTACAAATGAAAAGAGCAAAGAATATGAAGCTAGGTGACATACAAAACTAGTTCTTCCCCTATGGGATGATACAAGTGTAACCTTTGTGGTTAACTTGTCTATTGGACTGCAGTCTACAAGTTAACCTTTAACTTCATATGACCTGGATTCTCACCAAATAATAAATTGCAACATGGAATACTCATACCTACTTCCAAATCATTAAATGGTCCCTCAGATGCTCCTTAAGCATTGCCTCAGTATGTCATTGAAAGGATATTTTGTACTCTCTTTTGATTGCCAAGTGTGGGAATTTTTTTCTTATTACAACTGAAGTAAAAAATAATAATAATAATAATGATAATCAATCCAAATTCAATCTTTTGGTTTTTACTCTGTTATCTAACCATATCTCTGTCTTAATTTCATTATAATTTGTTATGAGAGCAGTTACTAAGGCACCTACAACATATATAAAACATGGTGTCTTAAAATTTTCCCTCTGTTGGATTTGATTTCTCCATCCTTTGATTATGACATTACCTTTATACAACTGTCATTTATTTTATTTTACATAATATTATATAGTTATTTTCTACACATGAGGAACTCTTATTGGGCTATATTACAGTTTGCATTATAGCAGAGATCACTCTTTTTATTAATTACTATTTATTAAATTATGTAGATTTTTCATGCTTTCTGACTTAATTTTCATAGGATAATTTTAATTGTTTGCAAATAGTTACATATCACATGAAACTATTTATTTTGTAAACAAGTAGGATAGGTTTCTCTAGTCTATGCCTTAGAATATTTTTAAAGTCAGGGTTACATTTATTTGGAAACCTTTAATACACTCCCAAGATGTTGTTGTCCTGTATCAATTGTAAGAGCATTTCATTGTTTTTTTGCCCCCTACTGAATTGGAGACATTCTAAAAGTGTCTTTTATTATACCTCCTAAAGCAATAGAAATAGTGCTTGACCCCTTTTGAATTGCTGAAGCAAATGCTACATTGGCAAGTTGCTGTTTCCAACTCATTATTGAGCTATTGCTATGACATATTTATGGGTTCAATCATCTATTGTTGCCAATAATATTATTTTATTGATGTATTGGTCATTATTTCTAAAAACTGTGCTAACTTCAGTAACACATTTAGGTAAAAATACATTTGTTTTTGTCAAAAAACATTTTTTCATATATCTTCATGATGTACCCACATTTTAAACTATCAAACAATGATCCCAAATACCGTAAAAGAAAGAATTAATATTATGTTTAAAATTTTAAGAATATGTATAAATACCTAACATTGAACTTCAAATTTTAGTGTGCACAATAATTATATGGGAAGCTTTTCATCATGCAGATAACAGGAATCCTCCCTTAGAGATGTTAGTATTAGAAGTCAGCAGTGTTTCCAAGAATCTGCATTGCACCAGGTAAACTAGGGGAAGGTAGTGGAAGTTGTCTGACCTCAAATTGAGAAAAATGCTCTAAAGCATCTGTTTTTACTACTAGTCTCTTTAAAAAATCTTAGAGTAGTGTATAAATTATATTTGTCTCATATTTAGGAGAGTGGTAAATATTTCCTTTTTTAGTCAATTTTAAATGTTGAATCTCATATACAGGTTGAACTGATGAATCCTTGAAGTGAATCTTCATATAGGGATTTAAATAATTGGTCTACTCTGTCTTCCCAAAGAGGGAATCCATATGGTGGAATCATTCATTCAGTTTTGTGGGTCAAAGTGGAGGAATCAGAAGAGCTCTTCTGCCTTTAATCTGTGGCCCTGCTCAGTGTCCATGGAGGGTGAATATCAATAACTTTATTCCTGAGGTGGAATGTCAGGTCAAACTGGAAGAGAAAGAATGTGCTTACCAAATCAGGGCATAAGTAATATGAAGCAAAATCAAGACCAGAAGCCAAGTGGTCCTGAAGAAACAGAGGAAAGTGAGTCAGAATAGGTAAATGGATTGAATAAATGTTTTTGATGTAGAAAATTGTCTGGCACAGGGAGTTTAAGCTGTCCTGTTTAATCTGTTCACATATAGGGCAGATCTACAGTAAGTCCCCCTATATACAAATGAGTTCCATTCCAAGAGCACGTTTGTTGTTGTAAGTCTAATTTGTTCATAAGTCACAAAGTTCGTCTAGGTACTCCACTAACACGACCGTCTATGTAGTACTGGACTGTGATAGGTTTATAACACTTTTCACACAAATAATACATAAAAAACAAACACAAAAAAATGAAGAAAACATTTTTAATCTTACAGTACAGTGCCTTGAAAACTACAGTAGTATGTACCAGCTACATCACCACTTCTTTTATGCTTGCTTCTGGACCTCCTGAGTTTGAAATAAAGATACTGTACTACTGTACTCTATACAGTACTGTACAATAAAGTTCACAAAGGCACAGCCACATATAGAGGATGCGTGCACGTGATAATGTATGCCAGACATGTGAACTGACTTACGTGATTGGATATGCGAACGCATATTTGCATCTTTGAAAGTTTGCAACTCGGAGGTTCGTATGTAGGGGACTTACTGTATTCAGAGAAGACGCTGATGGTTGAACAAATTGCTCAAAACAAAAGTAGTACATACAGAAAACCTCTGATGTTATACATTTCTTTAATGCATATAATCAAAATAAAAAATTTTGTAATTCTATATACTTTTCTATAAAAAAAATATTTTGGAGGCACCCAGATGTGGGGAAATGACATATTGCATTCAGAGGTTTAAAAAAGAAAAGGATCACATCAGACTTCTTAAAAGAAGGTAAGCAAGCTAGAAAACAACAAAGTAACATCTATAAAGTACAAAAGAAAAAGAAAAGTGAAACTGTCAAGTTGGAATACTATACTCAGAAAAAAAATTTTTTTCAGAATTCATGGCTATATTATTTTGCAGACAAACAAATGCTGAAATAATTTAATGTCAGAAGATGTGAACTATAAGAAATATTAAAGTGAGTTCTCCGAGCAGAAAACAATTGGCATCCTTCAAAACTTGGACTACTCACAGAATGAAGAGCCCTTAAAAACTAAATAAAGGGCTTCCCTGGTGGCGCAGTGGTTGAGAGTCTGCCTGCCGATGCAGGGGAAACGAGTTCGTGCCCTGGTCTGGGAAGATCCCACATGCCGTGGAGCGGCTAGGCCCGTGAGCCATGGCCGCTGATCCTGTGTGTCTGGAGCCTGTGCTACACAACGGGAGAAGCCACAACAGTGAGAGACCAGCGTACTGCAAAGAAAAAAAAATTAAGATAAACGTCAAAACTTTCTTCCTATTTTATTTGCTCTAAAATATACTTGACATTCCAAAGAAAATACAGTGAGCATACATTCTTGGATTTGTAATTTATGTAAAAATAAAATGCATTACTGATCTGAATTGAAAATTTATTCTTCCACTCACTAGTTGAGTAATTTTGGACAAATTAGTTTACATTCCCAGCTTTAGTTTCTTTGTCTCTAAAATGGGGATAAAAATAGTACCTTATGCCATAGAATTTGTTGTCAGGATAAAATGAGCTAACAAATATAAATATCTTAGAGTGCCCTCTGATGCATAGTAAGTTCATTATAATAATTGTTTTATTAATATTGTTATTTTATCACAATGAATAAATTTTAGATTAAATTAAAGTTTAGTAAAGACAATGTTATAAAAGCTGTACTCCTTAAAGGATAGAAAATTTCCACTAAAACAATAGTCTCACTATTAACATGATTACTTGGGATTACTTTTTAAAAACAGATTCCAAGACCCCACAGCACGTGACTCTGAGTGAATTAGTCCAGGATAGAGTTGGGTGATTTTAAAAATATGCCTAGTTGATTATGATGTAGTTTTTACCTTTCCTCAAGGAAACACTGTACGTCTACTAGGTCAGAACCATATATATTTTCTATCATATTTCTCCTGATTCCTACTATAATGCTCAGTGCAGAACCAATACTCAAAATTATTTATTATTTTTTAAAATTTGTTTTAAATATTGATGGTAATGGAGAGAGAGAGAAATTGAGAGAGAGAAACACCAAGAGAGAGATACATGTACAAACAATATTAAGTTGGTATGCAGAAAACAAATCAGTATCAAGACATCAACACACATCTGCCTACACATTGCCACCACCACTAAGAACAACAACAACAAAATGTGTTGACATGGAAACTGGGATTGCTGTGTTCCAATATCATACACTAGAGAGCAGAGACACAAGACCTAAATGACACTAAATTAACTGGTATTACTTATAAAAAGAGCGTGCTATACCTGTCAGTAAATACTAAAATAAAATTCAGAATGTTTTATTGAAATGTTCTAGTATACATAGTCCTTCTGTAATTTTGCCAGAAGATTTTTTTTTCTTATTTATCTGTTTCGGGGAAAATGTAGAGGATAAGGAAAAGTTGTATATGAATGCAGTTATATTTTCAGGTATGTTGAGATTTAACCAATAAGCACAATATTTAAATTATTATAATTTTAACCAAACTGGATTACCGTATACATATAGAAATGAATCCCCATGCCATGTTAGATATTCCTCTTTCAAGATTAATCAACACCTTGGTTTCTTTTGAAGCATTCACTACGCTTTAAAAAATATTTAACAGATGTGTTCTCTGACAAACTGTTAGTGAAATGTTTATAGAACATATAAACATTCCTTTCACAACAATGTCTCTCACTCCAACAGAGTGCTGGTACATAGTAAACTCTCAATAAATACTTGCTAAATAAATGACTGAATTAATGAAGGGTTGGTCTTTATGATTACAATTTTCAATTTTTGAAAGCCAGGTCATAAAGCCTACTGCAGATTTATTTCAATGAAAGCATCTTTTAGAAGATCCTAGAATTGTTTGACTATATTGACTTCAGACTTGGCTTTAAAGTAAATCTTTATTAATGTTTGAAGACTTAGTTAGATTTAGAAAGAAGCTGTAGTCATTGATGTATCTATAAATGCATGGGAGAAGTGATTTTGGTAGTATTATCAGATGAGGACAAGAAAAATGGGGCAAAGGGGTCCTGTGTCGATTTATCTCAATCATCTGTGGATAAATTCGGTTCCTCAGGCATGAGACACCATGAAATCCTACATGGAAATTCTTTGGAGAGACTTGGAAACTTAGGTAATTTAGCAAAAAGTGAGGAAAATTGTCTCAACCCTGTGTGGAAAGTAGAACTGGAGTATCAAAAAACTGTTGATGAATGGCCAAATGGATCTGTGTAAAGAAAGGGACAAACCTTTGTTTCTGTGTAGAAGTCCCCATTAGTTGAAGGCATGATCATAATTTAAGAATAACAGTCTCAGGTGTTATTAAGTCACTAGTTTTCAGATTCATTTATTAATTAGAAAAAAAAATAAAACAACTATTGAGCTCTTAGTGTGCCTAAGATGCTGAATTAGATATAAAAATTAATTTAGTCAGTTACTATATGTGGCATTGCAATTTTGTTGAGAAATTATGTATATTAAAAAAAAAAAAACTCAACCCAAGGTAAATATACATACCATAAGAAAATGATACATGGCCTCACGAATGCAGGAAGTGATGAAATTGTTGGTGCATTTCAATACAAGTGCTCCTGGCAAAACTCTGGGATGCATCTTTCCTGTTTTCTCTTGTTACAGGGGACTTTGGCAATGGCATTCAAATACCAACCTAGAGATGCATAAAGTGTTGTGTCAGGAATGAACCTTAGAATTTGCCTACTTTGCCCTTTGGTCACAGGCTTCTCTGATGTTGGATTAGCACAAAGAAAGTGTCTGCTGGAAATGCTTTACAGCTCTCGTGTAGTGGGGATCCAACCACTAAGAAACACACACTTTCTGCAACACCCTTTTGGGGGAAAGAGAATTTCAGAGAGGCGATGTGAATGATCTTGGACAGAATAAAAATTGGAGAGAAGAAAGCAATTTAGTATCAGTAATCCTACATTATTTTTTCTCCCCACATCAAAAGAAAGAGCAACAGACATTCCCCACATCTAATTATGTAGATTTCTGTATGGTATCTATTTTCTAAATTAAAATTACTTTGTCATAGAAGATAATTTGCAGGGACTTTTGTTTAAACTCGTCCAAGTTCTGTGACCTCAAAATACCGATTGGCTCGAAGTAGTTAATGCAAGTGCATTGCTACTGTGCAACTGTTACTTTTAACTGCTAATAAGTGAAGACATTTTACTATTTTGAATTAAAGTCTATGCTTATTTTAAGTCCTATTAATTGAATTAAATTCTGAAAAACATAACATCTTTTCTTTTAATATCATAATGGATGTTTAGGCTTTAAGTATGAGTAATTATTTTTCCCAGCACTTCTCCATCTAGTCCCCAGGAAACAACTCATCTTACTATCTACAGAATAACGTTGTGTTCTTGGTCACAGTCATATTTTCAGGGAAAACTCCATATGTTCTTTTTTCTTTTTTAAAGTTTTCTACATACAACACCTTTCTTTTTTAAATTAATTTATTTATTTTTGCTGTGTTGGGTCTTCGCTTCTGTGCGAGGGCTTTCTCTAGTTGTGGCAAGTGGGGACCACTCTTCATCACGGTGCGTGGGCCTCTCACTGTCGTGGCCTCTCCTGTTGTGGAGCACAAGCTCCAGACGCGCAGGCTCAGCAGTTGTGGCTCACGGGCCCAGTTACTCTGTGGCACGTGGGATCCTCCCAGACCAGGGCTCGAACCCGTGTCCCCTGCATTGGCAGGCAGACTCTCAACCACTGCACCACCAGGGAAGCCCCATATGTTCTTGTGTAGGTAAATTGATCACTTAAATCCCCATGTCTGCAATGCTTACCTCCTAGGATGCCAGAGCAAAACCTGAGAAAGAAGAGAACAAGGAAGGTCTTGAAAATACTTTCTGGGGTTCATACTATGCCTTCCTTGGGGCAAGCAGTGGGGAAAATATCAATTACTTATTTGTTTTTTGTCCAACACCACAGGAGTATCAGGTACCAGCAGTTTAAAATGTACCCTTTTCTTCTGGAAGCACACTGGCCTATAACTAGCTTGCTGATACCTCTTCATTTACAACAATGTAAGCTATGTTTATAAAAATAAGAGTGCAATTATTGGCTATACAAATCCAGATTAAGATCTGAGGCTGATCCTAATAATGAACTTAAGAGTGAAGTATACTGCAGTGATTTCCTCAATTCTGATTCAAACACAGATACATGTGAATAGACACAGCTATAACATTTTTTCTAGCAAAACTTCAACCAGCATTTATTTATTAAAAACAAAATTCCTCCCAGCAATCTGGAATTCAAAATGATTTGGAACTAAAACATCTAATAAGCTATTGAGTAAAGACCAAAGAAATACAAACAGCCTTAAAGCAAACATGAGAAGCAGTGATCACTTGTGTCTGTCTAGTGCACAATTCAGAGTGAGTGATTGTTTTGGATCATGCACATATAGAGTCGACCATGAAAATAGCAGTTTCACTCAATTGCCCTGAGAAAATGAAGAAATCCCTTGAAAAAATAAAAGAAGCCAGAGTGCTAGGAGCAAATTGTTAATAATTGTTACGGTACTTAATTGGCTCATAAATGCTTCACTCACTCTAACATATCGACCAGTCCCTTCAGAGGAAGATTCAAGTCCCATAAAATAGGTTCCATTTGCTAGTAAAGCACTAGGCTGGGAAGACAAAACATGCTTGGTAGAAAAAATTTAGCTAATTTTATGCACATTCTTTCAGTTATGCTGAGCCCTTACCCTATTCTTTCATTGATCTAAGTGAGGCCAATGTCAGTCCTGAGAATTCTTCTGGTATGTGTGTTCTGACTCTCTGCATGGCTCCAACCACAGGTCTGAATATTCCTGGTACTCTTCCCTTCAGAGTGTTCCATGCCTGGGAGATAAAAAGGCCATTGACAATGATGAACACCATGGTACATATGATTGGTTTTCTCCAGCAAAATTGCCTTGTGGTACCACTGCCATCCCAGCATTTCCTCTGCTTTGAGAGTTGGAATTTTTATGATCTTAAATAGCCTAGGTTATAAACTAAATTCTGGTATCTAAAATGCTTTTTAAAATGCTCAAGAAACACTCTATCCCTTATGGATTTTCTTTTTATGTGTCCCCTCAATCTATAAAACTGACAGAGTACTTAGGTACAGGAAAACCTTGTGGACAATCCTTCATTTTATCACCGTCTGGATCCAGAAATCTCTCCTCATGTAATCTGAAGATTAAAGGTACAAACGAATATGTTTTCTGACCTGCTGTTAACATTGGTAATTAATATCCACTGTCCAAGAAGATAGCAGATGGGAAAAAATTAGGTTACACCAAGGGATATTATTTCATATAGTCTCTAGTTGTGGATGTGCACCAGAAAAGTGACTCTTCAAAGTATGTTTTTTGAAAAGTCCGTTATGGTTGAAACGTGTTTTTTTTTTTTTTTTTTTTTTTTTTTTTGACCATGAAGCAAATAACACAGATTTGGTGCTATTTTGAGGATTCATATATTTCCTTTCTCAAAAGTTTTGTATTAAGTGGTCTCTATAATAATTGCAGTCTTGTCACACTGTTTTTAGCTGTGTATAGCTGGCACCATAAAACTCATATCATAGCTTAGGGTAAATGTTTCCTAAGTAAATCACATGACTGTACTTATGGTTTTGAAGTATGTGCTGACTTAAAGTGAGCATTACTCTCCGTGTCTCTGTGTGCAGAGGAGACATATATATTCCTCCATTCATGTGCCTTTAACTTGTTCTTTTTATCCACTTGCCTTCCAAGCTCATGTATGTTAGTGAAACTCTATGGTATAAAATAGTATGAGCTGCATACCCACACTTCATGAATATGAAATTTTGTATTGTGTTTCTCGGCAATAATTCTTTTTCTTTCTTTCTTTCTTTCTTTTTTGTTATATACCATCATCTTCACTACTGCCCTGGTTAGTAGTGACTGGCTCTGCTGACATTATTTGGCTGCTAAATCTTCTTTTCCCATTATTCCATTGTTTCCTTCCAACCTTTTTATTTTTTTGTATCTTCCATCCCCATGTTGCTTCTCCTGTACTTTTAATTTTCTATGAAAAACTGTTAACTCTTTTAGATAAGCAATATGTATTTTTATTTGTGAAGGATTTCCATAATGTAAGCTTTATCATATCTGGTATTTGGGCTTGTAGCTTATTAGCTCTTTTTAAAAATTTAATTCTTTGTTTGCTCAAATAGTGAATGCTCAGTTAAAAATATCTTTTTGCTTTTAGTTTGATTTTTTTTATTTTAAATTCTAAGCCTGGCACTATGCTGAAAATCTAAGTTCCCCAAAAGATTAATCTCTGAATTAGAGATAATTTATAAAAGAGCCTCAACTATAACAAAAACAGATGCATTTTCAGCATAATATAATCCATATTCATTTTCTGACTTGAGTATTCCTTTTTCTTTGATTAAATTGAAATAGGTGGTAACTTTAGTCACTACTCATTATCTTATATTCATCACATAGAATTTTACTGAAATTCTTATAAAACGTCATGATTAGAACTATTTCAGTTTTTTTGTTGCTGTTGTTCATGGTTCAATGCATGATACCCATTATCACTCAAGGAAATATTTAATCTAAGAACACTATTACTCAATGAATGAATCACAAATTTTTTCATCATAATTCATTTATGCATACTTAGACATAGGAAAATAGATACATGCAGAGTAAAGAATTACTTTGACACTGAAATATACAATTTAAGCATGAAAATTCAAATTGTCAAGAAATACCTAAAGAAAATATTACTGTGTAAATTATTCATTATTTTATTCAGGATTTGAATAGTGTGGACATTGGGGCACATCACTTAAATAAATAAAATGAGAAATCTAAATAAGAAGCTCCCTTTCTGTATTCAAATATGGTTTCAGAAAAAAAGAAAAAACTTAAAAGTAGGATAAATATGAGTCTTCCAAACACAACAATAACATATTTGGAATTAACCATGAAGATGCCATTTAAATATACATAATTCAATAAGTGAGTGGAAGTGGCTGGATCATGATAATCATTTGTGAGGTGAAAGTAAAATAATGGGGCATTTTTATCATGTGATACCTGACCAGATTCTTTCAAATATATTAAAAAAAATATCCATATCACTTCTCTTCTCCACTGTGCTTGCAAAACAGGTTAAATTAACCCTGCCCTGATGATATAGAAAAGGATGCCTGAGAAGTGACTCTTAGAGGAACAGAAGAAATGGCCTCTCAGGATCTGAGGACTGCACTGTGCCCAAAGTGGGTCCCATTCCAGAAAAGGGTTTAGGAGGAAAACCAATAGGAAAATAAACAAACAAGCATTTCAACAGCAATCCAGTGAGTTGTTAAATATATTTTGTCCACTCAAAATATTGGAACTTTCATTTAAAAAAAAAAGGATTTTAGAGAGATACAATATAAGTTTCACCTTTTACCAGGAAATTACAGTTTTATTGATCATTCTGAGTACTAAGGTATTTTGTTAAGTAGAATTTTAATAAAATGTCATAGATAAATCAAATGGATTAAAAACATCTGATATGCTAAGTAGCAACTATGTCACCAAGCAAGAAATATGAGAAAGAGAAGGCTTTTCCAGAATGGCAACTTACATGTTTTCTAATTAAAAAAAACTTCAGGGTAAGAGATACAATTTCTTTAAGCAAGTGACTCTAGTAATGAATGACAGACTCTATTATTTAGTCTAGGAACTAGAAAAGGAACTCAGGCAGAAAACAAATGAAACCTCACATGTATATATTTGAAGCAGTGTGGTATACCTATGGAGTTGCTGCAGGACATGCTATATAAGAAATACATTTTCATACAGCTAGAGGATGACAAGGGGAATAGTTGAACTGTACACATATGACTAATAATCTCAAAATACCAAAAGAGCATTTTGTTGCAATTAGTTATACAAGTTCAGCAATTGGCCGGGCATAGGAGAATTAAGAAGATAGATGGAGGCTTTCCTGGTGGCACAGTGGTTAAGAATCAGCCTGCCAATGCAGGAGACACAGGTTCTAGCCCTTGTCCTGGAAGATCCCACATTCCATGGAGCAACTAATCCCGTGCGCCACAACTACTGAGCCTGAGTTCTAGAACCCCCGAGCGACAACTAATGAAACCAGCATGCCTAGAGCTCGTGCTCCGCTACAAGAGAAGCCACTTCAGTGAGAAGCCCACGCACTGCAATGAAGAGTAGCCCTCACTCACTGAAACCAGAGAAAGCCCGTGCACAGCAACGAAGATCCAATGCAGCCAAAAATAAAAAATAAATTTAAATAAATACATAAATTTATATATTAAAAAAAGAAGATTGATAGTGATCCTGCTGCTCTACCCTAAAGAACAAATATGTCTAACAGTTACAATGCTCTGACACAATATACGTGAGGCTATGAACTTGCTGACATGGTAATTCATGGAGGGATAGAAGTTTGATTGCACCATTACTCTGTATAATTTAATATTTAATCTAAATTGGTAGCCCAAGTGGCAAGGATCACAGAAAATGTGGTTGTTTTTAACTGCAATAACAATAGGTATTACACAATCTCTAATAGAGGAAGAAACAGTCAAATTCTTTGCTTCTCAGGGAAAACTAAATGCCAGATAACACTTATCTTGAAGAACCTCTTGGTGATGTGTGGTACAGAATTTAAGTTCCTCATTAGTCTTTTATTAGTGTAATCCAGTTCTCTTGCTCTGGGGTAGACAACAGGATGTAGAAGTTTAAAAGACATTATTTTTCTAGCACTAATAGGCAAACACTTAAAACATAATGCATTTAACATACTATGTTTACACAAATTACCCCTAGTTTTGTTCCCAGCAGACATATCTTAGGATCTCATGGAATTGAAGATTGGAACATCTGTGCTCTTACTGAACAAATTTCTTCTTAGAAGTTCTGTAACAATGCCATATGGAAAAAAATGTTTTCACATTTCTTTTATTCATCAGATATTACATGAGAAGATCTACACAATTACTGAAAAAAGAAAACAGAATGAAATGAAACCACTTACAACATATTTATTTTATTGGTGATAATATGAAATTTTATTACTCTATTTGTTTTATCACTTACATGTTTATTGTTTACAAAAGGACACATTCTTTATACTCAGAAAAGATCACAAAGTATAAAAGTAAAAAAAAAAAACCTATACTACTACTAATAATAGCTAACACTGATATATCATCTACTATGGGACAGGCACTGTTACAACTACTTTAAATATAGTAACTGATTTTACCTACACCTAGGGTAGGTATCACCATTTCCTCAATTGTAAGGATGTGGAAACTGAGGCATGGGGAGGCTATGTAAGCTAATAAGTGGCAGCAACAGTCAGTTGAGTCTACATTCTTAACCACAATAAGTTTGGTTCTGTAAAGGAATAATTAAGTGATAGAATGGAAATCACATTTTGAATGAAAATGAAATGAAATAGCTTATTAACTCTATAGATATACCCATTTGTGTTCAAAATTGTATCATTAAATAATAACCATAAAATGCAATGCTTTGCTACAGGTTGTCTTCCAGTCATTTGGTCAATTCTAGATATATTTAAAAATAGATGCTTAAGTACATCTTTCTAAATGTTTTCAGAATATGTAAATATTCCTTGATAGATTCTATCAAAGAACTTCTTGTGCTTCCTGAAGAGCCCGGAGGAAGATGGTGGAAGAGTAAGACGCGGAGATCACCTTCCTCCCCACAGATACATCAGAAATTCATCTACACGTGGAACAACTCCTACAGAACACCTACTGAACGCTGACAGAAGACCTCAGACCCCCCAAAAGGCAAGAAACTCCCCACATACCTGAGTAGGGCAAAAGAAAAAAAGAATAAACAGAGACAATAGGATAGGGATGGGACCTGCACCAGTGGGAGGGAGCCGTGAAGGAGGAAAGGTTTCTACACACTACAAGCCCCTTCGTGGGCAGAGACTGCAGGTGGTGGAGGGGGAAAGCTTCGGAGTAGCGGAGGAGAGAACAGCAACAGGGGTGCAGAGGGCAAAGCGGAGAGATCCAGCACAGAGGACCGGTGCCTTCAGGCACACACCAGCCCGAGAGGCTTGTGTGCTCGGCCGCCGGGGCGGGCGGGGCTGGGAGCTGAGGCTCGGGTATCGGCTTTCAGTCGGAGTGCAGGGAGAGGACTGGGGCTGGCGGGAGGAAGAGAGCCTGAAGGGGTTAGTGCACCACGGCTAGCCAGGAGGGAGTCCGGGGAAAGGGTCTGGAGCTGCCGAAGAGTCAAGAGACTTTTTTCCCTTTTGTTTCCTGGTGCGCGAGGAGAGGGCATTAAGAGGGCTGCTTGGGGAAGTGCTGGAGAGAGGCGTGAGCCGTGGGTAAGGCGCGGACTTCGGAGATGGGCGTGGGACGCTGGAGCTGCTGCTGCCGCCGCCACCACCGCTGCCACCGTTGCCGCCGCCACAGGGCCTGTGTGCGAGCACGGGTCACTGTCCGCCCTGCCTTCCAGGGGGCCTGTGCACCCCGCCACTGCCGGGGTCCCGGGACCCGGGGACGGCTTTCCTGGGAAAGCGCACGGAGCGCCATGGGCTGCTGCAACATCATGCTGGCCTCTGCTGCCGCAGGCCCGCCCCACACTGCGCGGCCCTCCCTCCCCTCTGCCTGAGTGAGCCAGAGCCCCCGAATCAGCGGCTCCTTTAAACCCATCCTGTCTGAGCAAAGAACGGACGCCCTCCGGCGACCTACATGCAGAGGCGGGGCCAGGTCCAAGGCTGAGACCCGGGAGCTGTGAGAGCAGAGACAGGGAAATCTCTCTGTGCAGCCTCGGAGGCAATGGATTAAAGCTCCACGGTCCATTTGATGTGCCCTGCATCTGTGGAGTGCATGAATGGACAGTGAATCATCCCAAATTGAGGAAGTGGACTTTGAGGACAAGATTTAAGACTTTCCCCACTTTTCCTCTTTTTACAACGAATTATCCCATATTAAGGATGTGGACTTAGAGAGCAAGATTTCAGATTTCTCGCCCTTTCCCTCTTTTTACAACGAATTATCCCAAATTGAAGACGTGGACTTGGAGAGCAAGATTTTTGATTTTTCCCCCTGCTCTCTTTTTGTGAATGTGTATGTGTAATCTTCTGTGTAAGATTCTCTCTGTATAGCTTTGCTTCCACCATATGTGCCAGGGTTCTATCAGTCTGTTTCTTTTTCAATAATTACTTTTTAATTTTAATAATGCTACTATATTTCATACTTTATTCTATTTTACTTTACCTGCTCTTTCTTTTTTTCCTACCTTCCCTTCCTCCCTGCCTCCCTCCACTCCTCCTTTCCTTCTTTCTTTTTCTTTCCTCCCTCCCTCCCTCCCACCCTTCTTCTTTCCACTTTCTTTCTCTTTCCTCCCTCCCTCCTGTCTTTCTTTCTTTCTTTCCTTCCTCCCTCCATTCTTCCCTTCACTCTTCCTTTTGCTTTCATTCCTCCCTCCCTCCCTCCTTTCTTTCCTTCTTTCTTTCCATCCTTCCTCCCTCCCTCCCTCATTTCTTTCTTTCTTCCTTCATTCCTTCCTTTCTTCCCTTCTTCCTTTCTTTCCCTCTCTCTTTCTTTCTACTACTAATTCCTTCTTTCTACATTTTCTCCCTGTTATTCTGAGCCGGGTGGATGAAAGGCTCTTGGTGCTGCAGCCAGGAGTCACTGCTGTGCCTCTGAAGTGGGAGAGCCAACTTCAGGACACGGGTCCACAAGAGACCTCCCAGCTCCACATAATATCAAGCAGCGAAAATCTCCCAGAGATCTCCATCTCAACACCAGCATCCAGCTTCAGTCAACAACCAGCAAGCTACAGTGCTGGTCACCCTATGCCAAGCAACTAGCAAGGCAGGAACACAACCTCACCCATTAGCAGAGAGGCTACCTAAAAACATAATAAGGCCATAGGCACCCCAAAAAAACCACCAGACGTGGACCCATCCACCAGAAAGACAAGATCGAGCCTCAACCACCAGAACACAGGCATTAGTCCCCCCAACCAGGAAGCCTACACAAACTACTGAAACAACCTTAGCCACTGGGGACAGACACCAAAAACAACGGGAACTACGAATCTGCAGTCTGCAAAAAGGAGACCCCAAACACATTAACATAAGCAAAATGAGAAGACAGAAAAACACACAGCAGGTGAAGGAACAAGATAAAAACCTACCACACCTAACAAATGAAGAGGTAATAGGCAGTCTACCTGAAAAAGAATTCAGAATAATGATAGTAAAGCTGATCCAAGATTCTATTTCCAAGATCCATAATCTTGGAAATAGAATAGACAAAATGCAAGAAACAATTAACAAGGACCTAGAAGAACTAAAGATGAATCAAGCATCGATTAAAATCACAATAAATGAAATGAAAAATACTCTAGATGGGATCAATAGCAGAATAACTGAGGCAGAAGAACGGATAAGTGAGGTGGAAGATAAAATAGTGGAAATAACTGCTGCAGAGCAAAATAGAGAAAAAAGAATGAAAAGAACAGAGAACAGTCTCAGAGACCTCTGGGACAACATTAAAAGCACCAACATTCGAATTATAGGGGTTCCAGAAGAAGAAGGGAAAAAGAAAGGGACTGAGAAAATATTTGAAGTGATTATAGTTGAAAACTTCCCTAATATGGGAAAGGAAATAGTTAATCAAATCCAGGAGGCACAGAGAGTCCCATACAGAATAAATCCAAGGAGAAATACGCCAAGACACATATTAATCAAACTGTCAAAAATTAAACACAAAGAAATCATATTAAAAGCAGCAAGGGAAAAACAACAAATAACACACAAGGGAATCCCCATCAGGTTAACAGCTGATCTCTCAGCAGAAACTCTACAAGACAGAAGGGAGAGGCAGGACATAATTAAAGTGATGAAGGAGAGAAACCTGCAACCAAGATCACTCTACCCAGCAAGGATCTCATTCAGATTTGATGGAGAAATGAAAATCTTTACAGACAAGCAAAAGCTGGGAGAGTTCAGCACCATCAAACCAGCTTTACAACAAATGCTAAAGGAACTTCTCTAGGCAAGAAACACAACAGAAGGAATATACCTACAATAAAGAACCCAAAGCAATTAAGGAAATGGGAATAGGAACATACATATCAATAATTACCTTAAATGTAAATGGACTAAATGGCCCCACCAAAAGACACAGATTGGCTGAATGGATACAAAAACAAAACCCATATATATGCTGTCTACAAGAGACCCACTTCAGACCTAGAGACACACACAGATTGAAAGTAAGGGGATGGAAAAAGATATTCCATGCAAATGGAAATCATAAGAAAGCTGGAGTAGCAATTCTTATATCAGACAAAATAGACTTTAAAATAAAGACTATTAGAAGAGACAAAGAAGGACACTATATAACGATAAAGGGATCAATCCAAGAAGAAGATATAACAATTGTAAATATTTATGCACCCAACATAGGAGCACCTCAATACATAAGGCAAATACTAACAGCCATAAGAGGGGAAATCAACAGTAACACAATCATAGTACGGGACTTTAACACCCCACTTTCACCAATGGACAGATCATCCAAAATGAAAATAAATAAGGAAACACAAGCTTTAAATGATACATTACACAAGATGGACTTAGTTGATATTTATAGGACATTCCATCCACAAACAACAGAATACACATTTTTCTCAAGTGCTCAGGGAACATTCTCCAGGATAGATCATATCTTGGGTCACAAATCAAGCCTTGGTAAATTTCAGAAAATTGAAATTGTATCAAGTATCTTTTCCGACCACAATGCTATGAGACTAGACATCAATTACAGGAAAAGATCTGTAAAAAATACAAACACATGGAGGCTAAACAATACACTACTCAATAACGAAGTGATCACTGAAGAAATCAAAGAGGAAATTAAAAAATACCTAGAAACAAACGGCAATGGAGACACGACGACCCAAAACCTATGGGACGCAACAAACACAGTTCTAAGGGGGAAGTTTATAGCAATACAATCCCACCTTAAGAAACAGGAAACATTTCGAGTAAACAACCTGACCCTGCACCTAAAGCAATTAGAGAAAGAAGAAAAAAAATACCCCAAAGTTAGCAGAAGGAAAGAAATCATAAAGATCAGATCAGAAATAAATGAAAAAGAAATGAAGGAAACGATAGCAAAGATCAACCAAAGTAAAAGCTGGTTCTTTGAGAAGATAAACAAAATTAACAAACCATTAGCCAGACTCATCAAGAAAAGAAGGGAGAAGACTCAAATCAATAGAATTAGAAATGAAAAAGGAGAAGTAACAACTGACACTGCACAAATACAAAAGATCATGAGAGATTACTATAAGCAACTCTATGCCAATAAAATGGACAACCTGGAAGAAATGGACAAATTCTTAGAAATGCACAACCTGCCAAGACTAACTCAGGAAGAAATAGAAAATATGAATAGACCAATCACAAGCACTGAAATTGAAACTGTGATTAAAAATCTTCCATCAAAAAAAAGCCCAGGACCAGATGGCTTCACAGGCGAATTCTATCAAACATTTAGAGAAGAGCTAACACCCATCCTTCTCAAACTCTTCCAAACAATATCAGAGGAAGGAACACTCCCAAACTCATTCTATGAGGCCACCATCACCTAGATACCCAAACCAGACAAGGATGTCACAAAGAAGGAAAACTACAGGCCAATTTCACTGATGAACATAGATGCAAAAATCCTCAACAAAATACTAGCAAACAGAATCCAACAGCACATTAAAAGGATCATACACCATGATCAAGTGGGGTTTATTCCAGGAATGCAAGGATTCTTCAATATACGCAAATCAATCAATGTGATACACCATATTAACAAGTTGAAGGAGAAAAAAACATATGATCATCTCAATAGATGCAGAGAAAGCTTTCGACAAAATTCAACACCCATTTATGATAAAAACCCTGCAGAAAGTAGGCATAGAGGGAACTTTCCTCAACATAATAAAGGCCATATATGACAAACACACAGCCAACATTGTCCTCAATGGTGAAAAACTGAAAGCATTTCCACTAAGATCAGGAACAAGACAAGGCTGCCCACTCTCACCACTCTTATTCAACCTAGTTTTGAAAGTTTTAGCCACAGCAATCAGAGAAGAAAAGGAAATAAAAGGAATCCAAATTGGAAAAGAAGAAGTAAAGCTGTCACTGTTTGCAGATGACATGATACTATACATAGAGAATCCTAAAGATGCTACCGAAAAACTACTAGAGCTAATCAATGAATTTGGTAAAGTAGCAGGATACAAAATTAACGTACAGAAATCTCTGGCATTCCTGTACACTAATGATGAAAAACCTGAAAATGAAATCAAGAAAACACTCCCATTTACCATTGCAACAAAAAGAATAAAATATCTAGGAATAAACCTACCTCAGGAGACAAAAGACTTGTATGCAGAAAATTATAAGACACTGATGAAAGAAATTAAAGATGATACAAATAGCTGGAGAGATATACCATGCTCCTGGATTGGAAGAATCAATATTGTGAAAATGACTCTACTACCCAAAGCAATCTACAGATTCAATGCAATCCCTATCAAACTACCACTGGCATTTTTCACAGAACTAGAACAAAAAATTTCAAAATTTGTTTGGAAAAACAAAAGACCCCGAATAGCCAAAGCAATCTTGAGAACGAAAGATGGAGCTGGAGGAATCAGTCTCCCTGACTTCAGACTATACTACAAAGCTACAGTAATTAAGACAGTGTGGTACTGGCATAAAAACAGAAAGATAGATCAGTGGATCAGGATAGAAAACCCCGGGATAAACCCACGCACATATGGCCAACTTATCTTTGATAAAGGAGGCAGGAATGTACAGTGGAGAAAGGACAGCCTCTTCAATAATTGGTGCTGGGAAAACTGGACAGGGACATGTAAAAGTTTGAGATTAGATCATTCCCTAACACCATACACAAAAATAAGCTCAAAATGGATTAAAGACCTAAATGTAAGGCCAGAAACTATCAAACTCTTAGAGGAAAACATAGGTAGAACACTCTATGACATAAATCACAGCAAGATCCTTTTGGACCCACCTCCTAGAGAAATGGAAATAAAAACAAAGATAAACAAATGGGACCTAATGAAACTTCAAAGCTTTTGCACAGCAAAGGAAACCATAAAGAAGACCAAAAGACAACCCTCAGAATGGGAGAAAATATTTGCAAATGAAACAGCTGACAATGGATTAATCTCCAAAATTTATAAACAGCTCATGCAGCTCAATAGCAAAAAAACAAACAACCCAATCCAAAAATGGGCAGAAGACTTAAATAGGCATTTCTCCAAAGAAGATATACAGACTGCCAACAAACACATGAAAGAATGCTCAACATCATTAATCATTAGAGAAATGCAACTCAAAACTACAATGAGATATCATCTCACACCAGTCAGAATGGCCATCATCAAGAAATCTAGAAACAATAAATGCTGGAGAGGGTGTGGAGAAAAGGGAACACTCTTGCACTGCTGGTGGGAATGTGAATTGGTACAGCCACTATGGAGAACAGTATGGAGGTTCCTTAAAAAACTACAAATAGAACTACCATATGACCCAGCAATCCCACTACTAGGCATATACCCTGAGAAAACCATAATTCAAAAAGAGACATGTACCAAAATGTTCATTGCAGCTCTATTCACAATAGCCCGGAGCTGGAAACAACCTAAGTGTCCATCATCGGATGAATGGATAAGGAAGATGTGGCACATATATACAATGGAATATTACTCAGCCATCAAAAGAAACGAAAGTGAGCTATTTGTAATGAGGTGGATAGACCTAGAGTCTGTCATACAGAGTGAAGTAAGTCAGAAAGAGAAAGACAAATACCGTATGCTAACACATATATATGGAATTAAAAAAAAATGTCATGAAGAACCTAGGGGTAAAACGGGAATAAAGACACAGACCTACATGAGAATGGACTTGAGGATATGGGGAGGGGGAAGGGTAAGCTGTGACAAAGCGAAAGAGAGGCATGGACATATATACACTACCAAACGTAAGGTAGATAGATAGTGGGAAGCAGCCGCATAGCACAGGGAGATCAGCTCGGTGCTTTGTGACCGCCTGGAGGGGTGGGATGGGGAGGGTGGGAGGGAGGGAGATGCATGAGAGAAGGGATGTGGGAACAGATGTATATGTATGACTGATTCACTTTGTTGTAAAGCAGAAACTAATAAAAAAAAGAGAACCTCTTGTGATAACTTAAACAAAACACTTTTTAAAGGCTACATATTCTGTAGTAGTTGCGCTTTATTTGGCTTTTTAAAAATAATGTAAGAGGGGTATCAAGATGGAGGAGAGGTAGTCTTTGAACTCACTTTCTTCCATAGACACACCAAAATTGCAACTACTTATAGAGTATCTATCTGTGAGAATGACTTGAGGCCGAGCAGAAAAAAAAAAAAAAATCCACAACTAAATATATAAACAAAGAGCTACAATAAAATGGGTAGGAGGTGTGGAGACTTGATCTAGTCAGGATCCACACCCTTAGGTTAGTGACTTACAAGTAGGAGGGAATCACAACTGCAGATTTCCTCCTTGCCTGTGCAGAAGGCTCGTCAAGATCCCCAAGTGGGTCTGACCCTAGTGCCTGTCAATCTTCTGCCTCTGCACTGGGAATCAGAGCATGTAAGAATTTGCATGTTCCCTTTAAGTACAGAGTCTCTCTTTCCTATAGTTCTCCAGATCTTCTGAATGCAAGCCTTACTGGTTTTCAAAACCTGCATTTCTGGGGGCTTATCTTCTCTGTGCAGGATCTCTGACTGGGGACCCTGAGTGAGGTTTAGGCAGGAGGCAGCTGGGATTATCCTAGGGACTGAAATGCTCACAGGAGTCCTTTGGGGGTATTGGTCTATTGTGCTTACACTGTGTAAGCACCATTTTAGAATTCTTTCTCTAGCCTGTTAGTACAGAGGCCTGACCATTCACCAATGGGCTACAGCAGACAGGCACTGCTGGGTTGCACAGCCAGCCAGGCTGGAGCCATCTCTGTCCACCAGCATGCCTACTGTAATCAACCCTGCCACAACCAAAGGTCACACAGAGCTCACATAGTGGTTATTCCTGGAGCATCAAGTTGTGGTAGCCAGAGGGAAGCAACCTGCTGGGACCCATAGGTTGTCTCCTATATAAAGCTACTTCTCCAAGATTAGGAAAAGAAACAGACCTACCTAATACATAGAAAGAAACACAGAAAATTAAGTAAAATGTGGTAACAAAAGTTATAAAGGGAAAAGTCAAAACCTCAGAAAACAACTAAATAAAATGGTATAAGCAATCTTACTGATAGAGTTTAAGGTAATGATTATAAAAGCACTGATCTTAGAAGAAGAATGGATTAATATAGTGAGAACATCATCAAGTTAGAAAACATAAAAAGAATCAGTTAGATCTGAAGAATCAATAACTAAAGTTTAAAAATACACTAGAGAGAATCAACAGATTAGATAATACCAAAGAATACATCAGCAATCTGGAAGACAGAGTAGTGCAAATCAAACAGGCTGAACAGAAAAAAGAAAAAAGAATTAAAAAAAAAATTAACATAGTTTAAGTGATCTCTGAGACCACATCAAGCATTCTGACATTCACATTATAGGGATACAAGAAGAAGGGAGAGAAAGGGGCAGATAACTTATTTGCAGACATAATCACTGAAAACTTCACTAAACTGGGGGAGGAAACATACATACAGGTTCAGAAAGCACAGAGAGTCCTAAACAAGATGAACCCAATTTGATCTACACCAAGACACATTATAATTAAAATGTAAGGGAATTTCCTTGGTGGTCCAGTGGTTAAGACTTCACCTTCCAATGCAAGGGGTGTGGGTTCAATACCTGGTAGGGGAGATAAGAGCCCACATGCCTCACAATCAAAAACACAAAACATAAAAACAGAAGCAATATTGTAAAAAAGTCACTAAAGACTATAATAAATAAATAAAATTAAAAACTTTAAAGATAAAGAGAGATTCTTTTTTTTTTTTTTTTTTTTTTTTTTTTTTTTGCTGTACGTGGGCCTCTCACTGTTGTCGCCTCTCCCATTGTGGAGCACAGGCTCCAGATGCACAGGCTCAGCAGCCATGGCTCACGGGCCCAGCCACTCCACGGCATGTGGGATCTTCCTGGACTGGGGCAAGAACCCGTGTCCCCTGAATCGGCAGGCAGACTCTCAACCACTGTGCCACCAGGGAAGCCCAAGAAAGATTCTTAAAAGCAGCAAGAGGAAACCAACTAGTTACATAAATGGGAACTCCCACAAGACAATAAGCTGACTCTCCAGCAGAAATTGCAGCCAGAGGAAGTGGCATGGTATATTTACACTGCTGAAAGGAAAAAAAAAAAAAAAAACTACAGCCCAGAATACTCTGCCCAGCAAAGTTACCATTCAGAATTGAAGGAGAGATACACAGTTTTAAGACAAGCAAAATCTAAAAGAGTTTAGTGCCACTAAAATGTTTTTACAAGAAATATTAAAGGGATTTATTAAAGCAAAAAAGAAAAGACAACAAAAGTAAGAAAATTATGAAAGAAAAACAGACTCTCACTGATAAAAGCAAATATACATGAAACGGAGTGTATTATCACTTATAAACAAATAGAAAGTTTAAAAGACAAAAGTAATAAATTTATCTATATCTATAGTAAGTATTTAAGGAATACACAAAATTAAAAGATGAAAAATATGACACCCGAAACATAAAATGAATAACAAGTAAACATGTAGGGCTGTTAGAATGTGAACTTAAGAGATCATCAAATATATATATATATATATATATATATATATATATAGTTATATCTATCTATCTATCTATAATATCTATCTATCTATCTATCATCTATCTATCTATACTTATATATGAACTTCATGGTAAACACAAACCAAAAACCTATCCTAGATGTACTTAAAAAAAGAGAAAGTAGGGCTTCCCTGGTGGTGCAGTGGTTGAGAGTCCGCCTGCCGATGCAGGGGACACGGGTTCGTGCCCTGGTCCGGGAAGATCCCACATGCCGTGGAGCGGCTAGGCCCGTGAGCCATGGCCGCTGAGCCTGCACGTCCAGAGCCTGTGCTCTGCAATGGGAAAGGCCACAACAGTGAGAGGCCCGCATACCACAAAAAAAAAAAAGAGAGAAAGTATACAGACATAATACTAGAAACAATGATCAAATCACAACGAAAGAGAGCAAAAGTAAAGAAGGACACAAAGAAGTACTACAAAACAAACCAGAAAAAAAATTAACAAAATGACAAGTACACACCTATCAATAAATACTTTAAATATAAATGGACTAAATATTCCATTCAAATGACATAGAGTGGCTGAACAGATACAAAAACAAGACCCATCTATATGTTGCCTACAAGAGACTAATTTCATATCTAAAGACACACATAGCCTGAAAGGGAGGGGTTGGAAAAAGTTATTCCATGCAAATAGAAATGAAACAAAAGCTAAGGTAGTAAATAATCGTATCATACAAAATAGACTTTAATACAAAGACTACAACAAGAGACAAAGAAGAACATTACATAATGATAAAGGGATTAATCCAATTAGAAGCTATAACACTTGCAAATATATATACACCCAATTAGAAGTACCTAAATACATTAAGGAAATATCAACAGACATAAAGGGAGAAATTGACAGTACTATTATAATAGTAGGTATTACATCATAATAGTACAGTAGGTGTTACATCAAAGAAAATATCATTCGGAGAGGAAAAAATATTAGATACATTAGACATCATAGGTCATATTAACCTAATAGATATATACAATACATTCCATCCAAAAATAGCAAAATACACACCCTTTTCAAATGCACATGAAAGGGTAGATAACATGCTTGGCCATAAGACAAGTCTCACTAATTTAAGAAAACTTAAATCATACCAAGCAACTTTTTCCAACAGAATGATATGAGATTAGAAATTAACTGCAAAAAAATGTGGAAAAACATAAACATGTGAAGTCTAAAAATATGCTACTAAAAAAAAAATGGGTTAACAAAATAGTCAAAGAGAAAATCAAAAAATACATGGAGGAACTTCCCTGGCAGTCCAGTGGTTAAGAATCTGCCTTCCAATGCAGAGGATGTGGGTTCAATCCCTTTTTGGGGAAATAAGATCCCACCTGCTGCAGGCCAACTAAGCCCACGTGCCACAACTACTGAGCCTGTGTGCTCTAGAGACTGTGCACCACAACTAGAGGGCCCACTTGCCACAACTATTGAGCCAATGCACTCTGGAGCCCGAGCGCCACAACTAGAGAAAAGCCCGTGCACCACAATGAAGAGCCTGCACATTGCAACAAAAGATTCCACATGCTGCAACAAAGATCCCACATGCTGCAACTAAGATCTGATACAGCCAAATTAATTAATTAAAAATACTTGGAGACAAATGAAAATGGAAACACAACCTTCCAAAATCTACAGGATATAGAAAAAACAGTTCCAAGAGGGAAGTTTATAATGATACAGGCCTATGTCAGGAAACAAACAAACAAACAAAAATCTCAAATAAACCACCTAACTTTATGCTTAAAAAAAAAAAAAACTAGAAATAGAAGAACAAAAAAACTCACAAAGTTAGCAGAAGAAGGAAATAATAAAGATCTGGGTGGAAGTAACTGAAATAGAGACTAAAAATACAATAGAAAAGATCAATGAAACTAAGAGCTGGTTCATTGTAAAGATAACAGGAAAATCGTAAAACTCTATCCAGACTCATCAAAAAGCAAGATAGAGGAAAAAATAATTAAAATCTAAAACAGAAGAGGAAAAGTTACAACCAATACCGCAGAAGTGCAAATAATCAGAAGAGATTACTACAAACAATTATAAGTCAACAAATTCGATGACCTAGAAGAAATGGACAAATTCCAAGAAATGTACTGTCTTCTAAGACTGAATCAGGAAGAAATAGAATAACTGAACAGACTGATTACTAATAATGAAATTGAATCAGTAATTAAAGAACTCCCAACAAACAAAAGTCCAGGACCAGAGAGCTTCACAGGTGAATTCTACCAAATATTGAGAGAAGAGTTGACACCTAATTATCTCATGTTATTCCAAAAAAACTCATGATGAAAAAAATGTTTCCAAACTCATTCCACGCTCCAGCATCTCCCTAAATGCAAAGTGAGACAAAGGCACCACAAAATAGAAAATTACAGGCCAAAAGCACTGATGAACATAGATGCAAAATTCCTCAACAAAATATTGGCAAATCAAATGCAACAGTACATTACAAGGATAACAAACCATGATCAGGTGGGATTTATCCCAGGGATGTAAGGATGATTCAACACCTTCAAATCAATCAGTGTGATATGTTACATTATCAAAATGAAGGATAAAAGTTATATGACTATTTTGAGAGATGCAGAGAGATCTTTGACAAAATTCAAGATCCACTTATGATTAAAACTCTCAACAATGTGGGTATAGAGAGAGTATATCTCACCATATTAAAGCCCATATGTGACAAAACCAAAACCAACCTCATACTTAATGGTGAAAAGCTGAAAGCATTTCCTCTAAGGTCAAGAACAAGTCAAGGATGCCCACCCTCACCACTTTTATTCAACATCGTACTGGCAATTCTAACCATAGCAAGCAATCAGACAAAAAAAAAAAGAACCCAAACTGAAAAGAAAAAAAATTAAAACGGTCACTCTTTACAGATGATATGATGCTATATATAAAAATCCTAAAAGTCTCCACTGAAAAACTATTAAAACTAGTAAATGAATTCAGTAAAGTTGCATGGTCCAAAATTCATTTACAGACATCTGTCATAATGAACTATCAGAAGGATAAAATAAGAAAACAATCTCATTTACAATTACATCCAAGAAGAAAATGCCTAGGAACAAGTCTAGCCAAGGAGGTGAAAACTCTGTCCTCTGTCCTCTGAATACTATATGACATTAATGAAAGAAATTGAAGACAACACAAATGGAAAGATATATTTAAAAAGTACACACTATCCAAGATAATCTGCAGTTTCAATGCAATTCTTATCAAAATATCAATGATAATTTTCACAGAACTAGAAAAAAATAATCCTAAAATTAGTTTGGAACCACAAAAGACTGCAAATAGCCAAAGCAATCTTGAGAAAGAAGAAAGCTTGTAGTGTCACAATCCTTGAGTTCAAACTACCGTTATCCCTTGAACAACACAGGTTTGAATTTCATGTGTCCACTTATACGTGGATCATTTTCAGTTGTAAATACTACAGAACTACAGGATCCAAGGTTGACTGAATCCAAGGAAGGTGAACCATGGAGCCTGAAGAACTGCAGATATTGAAGAACCTCATATATGGAGGGCCAATTATAAGTTTTACACAGATTTTTTACTTCATGAGTGTTAGCACCCCTAACCCAAGCATTACTCAAGAGTCAACTGAGTACTCCAAAGCTACACAAATCAAAAGGGTATGACACTGGCACAAAAATGGACATATAGGTCGATGGAGCAGATTAGAGAGCCCAGAAATAAACTCATATTATCAATTGATCTATGAAAAGGAGGCACGAATATACAATAAAAAGACAATCTCTTCAATAAATGGAGTTTGGAAAACTGGACAACTACATACAAAAGAATGAAACTGGACAACTTTCTTACACCACATACAAAAATAAACTCAAAACGGATTAAAGACTTAAATGTAAGTCCTGAAACCATAAAACCTCTAGAAGAAAACAGATATTTCCTTCTCTTTGACATTAATCTTAGAAATATGTTTTTGAATCTTTTTCTTCAGGCAAGGGAAACAAAAGCAAAAATTAGCAAATGGGACTACATCACCTAAAACGTTTTTGCACAGTAAAGAAAACCATGAAATAAAATGAAAAGACAGCTTACTGAATGGCAGAAGATATTTGAAAATCATATATCCATAAAGGGGTTAATATACAAAATATAAAGAAAACTCATACAATTTAATCTGATTAAGAATCAGACAATATGATTATAAATAGAGGATCTGAATAGATATGTTTCAAAAGAAGACCTACAGATGGCCAACAGAAAAAATGAATATCACTAATCAACATCACTAATCATCAGGAAAATTCAAATCAAAATGACAGTGAGGTATAATCTCATGTCTATCAGAATGGCTATCATTCAAAAGACAACAGATAACAAGTGTTGGTGAGGATGAGGAGATAAAGAAACCCTCATGCACTGTTGCTGGAATTGTGAATTAGTAGAGCCACTATGGAAAACAGTAAATTCCTCAAAAAACTAAAAGTAGAACTACCATATGATCCAGCAATTTAACTTTTGGGTATTTACCCAAAGGAAAAAACCCACTAATTCAAAAAGATATATGGACCCTATGTTCATGACAACACTATTTATAGTAGCCAAGATAATGGAAGCAATCTAATTGTCCATCAATAGATGAATGGATAAAGAATATGTGGTATATATATGTAATTGAGTATTACTCAGATATTAAAAAAAAATCTTGTCATTTGTGACAACATGGACAGATCTAGAGATCATTACACTAAGTGAAATGAGTCAGAGAAAGACAAATTTAGTATGATCTCATACGTAGAATCTAAAAAGCAAAACAAATGATGAGTCTGGCTAGAGTTTTACAATTTTCCTGTTATCTTTACAAAACAAATGAACCAACGAAAACAAAAGAAAACAGACTCATAAGTACAGAGAAAAAATGCGTGTTTTCCAGAAGAGAGGGGTCATGTGGGCAAAATAGGTGAAGGGAATTAAGGGATACAAACCCCAGTTAGAAAATAAAAGTCATGGGGGTGTATTATACAGCATAAGGAATATCATCAATAACACTGTAATAACTTTTTATGGGGACAGATTGTTACCAAACATTGTAGTGATCATTCCAGTATGTATTTAAATGTCAAACCACTTTGTCGTACACCTGTAACTATCATAATATTGTATGTCAACTGTATTTCAATAAAAACTAAAAAAAATGTAAAATTTCCCCCATTTGTAATGAGAAGCTTCAGGTGATAGAAACGTCATAATGAAGTTGAAAATTAGAATTATGCAAACAATTTTATTATCTTCCTTTCACCTCTGAATTTTGTTTTCCTTTGTTTCCATCATTCACCATTGAACAGAGTATTTTACGGCCAACTCCTGCACTTAATGTTTTGTCTATAGAATCATTCATCCATTATCTACATCTGTTATAGTCACATATGGTAAAGGAGAGCAAGGGTTATTACAGGCTATTCTGATAGCATTTCCATACTGAGCTTTTTCCAAGCAAGAGAGGATCTCTGTATACTGTAAAGGTCATGCTTTTTAATACAGAATTATTTTCAGAGAGGTCTGAAGTAAACATTACAAATAATTAACAAAGTATGCATTTTTTGGAAACCATTGCTTCTCATAACTCAATGAAAATAACAATTTGGTAAGCATAATAATTATGTTTTTAAAATGCACATTACTAGGATTTACCATAGACCTTTGAAGTCACAAGACCAATGGATATGAAAAAAAAAAAAAAAAAACAAGCAGGCCAGGTGATTCCGATACGAGTGGTCCATGGACCACATTTTGAAAATGATTCTCTAATCTGCTATTTCTCAGTATATTTAACTCCCTACTTCTTATTTTAATGATGCCCATAGACATTGCAAGTGCCACAGTAAACACTAGACATTCCTTGATGATTGATATTAAGTCTATAACTGATTTTACCACTTTCTCATTCTTGATAGAAGTGAGCAGAACATTATAGCATATTCTTAGTGTGACCAATGAGAGATGGTGTAGAGACTTGCAATTCTGCAAAAACTATGAGCCAAACACGAATCAAATCTATTGTTATCTCCAAGTTCAGAGATCACAAGTCTTTATGTCCCTTTACTAGGAAAGAACTGATTTCTGATTTCCTTCTCTGGGCTCTGCTCTGGTGGTCAGTTGTGGGGTAACTGATGAAAACCCAGAAATTGTCACTACAAACCCACACTAAACTCTCATGGAGCAGTGTGAAATTCTTACTGTGACAAATATCTATTTCAAGTAAATTAAATTAATATTCTTCTAAATTATATGTGTTTCAGATTATTATTGTCATTGTTATTATCATTATTATTTTGGTTTTGATAGCCTGCAAAAAAATGAAAACTCTCCTTATGTTCTGAAGAAGAAGGAATAATTAAAATTCCCAGATCTACTCAGAGCCTTTCCATTGTAAGGTTTCTGAAGAAATCACCAAACTGCCAACATATTGCCCATTTGTGAGAAATAGAGTAAAGGTTTGTTGGAAATTAACCAAACAATCTAAAAAGAGTAAAAGGGAAGAAAAAAGAAACACATACAGTGTGTTTTTTTTATATTTTTGAACTTGCATTTTGTAACTGGCCTTTATTTAATTCTCAGATAACTATAACAGATGAGCATACATTTTGAGAGAGAAAATTTCACATCCATAAAAATATAAAAATGTATAATTAGAATCATTAAAATGTGACAAAATAAATTCCTTCATTATTCTCAGCCTCTTCCTCTTCAAAGATATGCCTAAATAGCAGAAACTCGTATTAAGTATGCATATATGTATATATGTGTCTATCTATCTATCTATCTATCTACCTACCTACCTACTTTCCATCTATATTTCTACCTATGTTTGCTTTTTTCACTTACTGTCGTGAAAAGAGTTCAAGTTGCTCCTGGATGTTATGGAATGTTCCCCTAATCTGTAAGGGACTTGCACTTCCACAAGTCTGCTCTAACATCAACATTCTTTGATTAATGACCCTACCATATTCATGAACATACATCATTTTGGGTCTGCAAGAGTATCAGTTAAATAGAGTGGATCAGTTAAGCACAATTAAGCACAGTGGAGCTTCTATTCCTCTCCAATTTCCTGCTCACAATCCAGCAATAAACATGATCAGAAAGAACAGTCTCTCTCTTTCTCTCTCCCCACCACACCTTTGCTTTGTATGGTAAGTCATACTAAAGGTATTTTATGATATATACATACATTATGCATTTTACCTAACAAAATCTTTAAAAATTTAGATAAAGAAAGTTAAATTTACACTTAACAAGCTTCTTCTTAGGGATTTTTTTTTTCATAGAATTAACAGCAGAAAAGTTCTCAGGACTCTGAGGTTTCTTCACCCCTTGGCTAGAGATTGTCTTGGAATAAAATTATCTGTTGCAAAGCATGTAGCCTATAGTCAAGTGTTAACCTGATTTTCCCCAGCACACATGTATCTTTCAGTTAAATGAAACACTAAAGTTGAGTTATGTCTGTCATAGAACTGCTCTAGAAAAGGTGTATTCCCTGAAGTATGTTTTATTTGCATTGTATCTTCATAATCAAAACCTAGATTCTTTGTTAAGTCATATGTGAATTTGTGTAGACCTTGGGAAAATGCCATACACTTAGCCACACTGAAATATGAGTTTTCCATGAACATGATAGATTGAAAACAGATTTGTGAATTAGAGGTTTTTTTGTTTTTTTTTTTCTATTTTGCTGGGAGTGGGGGATAGAGTAGAAAGTTCTAGTTTACACTAAAATGACCCACTCTGTGTAGGGTCAAGTGACTCAAATTAATTTTAATTCAGTCCTGAAACCAAGAATAGATCTGATATACATAATGCTCAACAATTGCTATGATATTTAAGAAGCTGCAAACAGCGTAAAATCATGGATCATGTCCCACAAATATTTTATTTTCAGTAGTAAAATAGTGATATTATTTTTAACACGACTTCAGTGAATATTTAATTGTTGATACAATCTTTCTAAGATTCATTTTAAATTTGAAAGGGTTGAACATGAAGTAACAAGAGTCACCAGTCCTGCTGTAATTCAAGTCTTATGTTTTCCCTGTATTTTGGAAACACCACACTGATCTCAGACTTACATTCTTCTAATAATCTTCCACACAGGATGATATTCCTATGCTTGACACGTGGTACTGAATCTAGCAATATCTAAAATGTAAAGTGAAATCCCCAGATAGTGTACAAACCCTTGGAGAATTAACTGAAACCTTTTCTCTCAGGTCCGTTCATCCCCCTTTTGTTCTAAGGAAAACCAATCATTTGCTCTTCCCTATTACATTCCCTCTCACACCTGTTTCCAGGCATTTTATCTTCTCTTGCATTGACTCCATTTATTGTTTATATTTAGCTTACTTATAACCTTGTCTAAGCTGTAACCTCTGCTGAAATCTCACTCTCCCCTAACTGTGCCACTTTCTTTCTTGTATCTATTTTGTGGTAAGGCATTCATTCTCTATTGCAAGGGGCTGCATGTCTAAATTATCTTACTAGTGAGGCCATCAGGTCCTGACAGCAGCACATGTAATGCTCATCTTTATGTTCTCAGCAGTGAGCACACTGAAGAGAAAATCAATATTTATAAAAGGAGAGAAAAAAGGCAGAGAGTGAAAGAGGAAAGAACTGTTGCATCTAGGAACCGTGATAGGCCTATTTAGAGAGGAGAGAAGATGTGTAACATTATTGTCGATTGCCTCAGACAACATACAAATCATATATAACTTTCAAAAAGAATATAAAAGTTCATTTCATCCATCCATTTATCCATAAAATGTTCATGTGTCAAAATTATCATTTGCTAACTAGAACAATGAAAGGAAACTGCAGATTCAAGTTTACTTATTTTTCCTTTGTACCAAATACTAAAATCTTAAGAATATCTCAACCTCACAAAAATCGCTAATTTTTTTCTCCTTGTTTCTTTAGTCTCTATCACAGCAATTGTTACCTTAAGGTTAATAAATAATCAAATAAATGAATTTCAATTATCTCTGGGTTTTAAATGCAGTGATAAAGATAGATCACTCTAGGCTGAAAGAAGTTTACAATTCAGAGATAAAATGTACCTATGTTGCAGAGATCATTCTTTATTTGACAGATTATGTCACTGGATTTTCTTTCTTTTTTCTTCTGAAGAATCTAATCTTGAGTTGTTTTTAATTTTTTAGTTTTTTTGTTTTCTTTTTCAAAGCAAGTTTTTTTTTTTGTTGTTGTTGGTTATTGCTTACACAAGTAAAAAGAATATCGATTTTTTTTACTTACTACTCTCCACTCATAGCCTAAATTGAAATTCAGAGGTGGTCATTTCAGTGTAGTCAAAGAAGGCATGGTTTGTACAGAGAAAACACAGTCACAAGGGAATTAAATACATTGATACCATCACCCCTTACTTTTCAAACTCAGGTTGTCTCTCACCCAATATTACCCCTTGTAACTTCAATACATACTCTCCCTCTAACATAATTCTTCTCCCTAAACCTGACTTATTCTAGCACAGGTCTCAGTCTTCTTTGTTGAATTGTTCTGGTGACTGTCACACAACTTAGATCTGACTTTCTGCCTCATCATAACCCCTTTCCTTTCTTTCTGCACAGAATGGAGCCTCTTAAACCTATAGCTCTTACTATTTCCCCTGTCATCTAATGTTTTATCTATTTTGGACTTTCTTCCTTGTTTCTACTTTTAAATGTCTATTTTTGCTATTTATAACTGCTTTCAATTCCTTCAGTTCATCCTTGTTTTGAACATTGCAATCTGATTATTCCCTGGTCCAAATCCCCTGCTAATATTGAACATTTTTATTTGTGTTGAGCCAAGTATGGTGGGAGGTGCTGAGGTAACACGCCACTGACCCTTTATCCCTAAACATGCCTTATATGAAAAAATAGAAAGAGATTCATGGAGCTCTTATAAAATAAACCACCCGGCCACTCAGACACTGATTAGGGGGTGGAAATTTTAGTTTGAGTTATTCAAAGCAGTCATACAAATTCATAAACTCAATGGATCAGAGTTAAATTGGTTTAGGGGAACTGACTCACCAACCAGACATACCACAGATGGATGCACAAACCAGAAAGCTGAATTATTAAGTTACAGGGAGAGATGTAACTAGACAATTTGTGTCTCAGTTCATCTCGTTCTCTCTTATGGGAAAATAGAAAGATATTCAAAATTGTTTATAACTGTAGAATGAGAGCAAGGAAAATGAACCGAAAAAAATATTAATAACAATTATCTTCAGGCCACCCTTGTCTGATGTATCCATCTTTTTAATCACATGGAAAAAAATAGTGAGCTCAGCAGAAACTCCTTCTGACAGCCACAGAGGTATATTTATTAAAACTCTAGATTATACAAACACCCCATATATTAACAAACTTTCCTCAAGTTATTGCAATAGTGTTAATTATATGTTACCTATTTACTTAAATTATTTTTGTCCGCTGTGGCTACACCCAAGTCATAGTGACTGCATTAAGCTCTTTCTCAATTCTATTCTCTCTCAATAATCTCTTTTCAGACCAATTCATGGGAGTTCAGTTACTTCTATTTTTGGTTAATCTGATCAATTGGCTTCAAAATATGTGTAGATTAACTAGAGAATAACCAAGCTAGGAGAGTCACTTTTGTGTGATCTCTGTTGAAATAATTGTGCCTTAATTTTCCCAGTCACGATGCTCCTCTCGGTTTCCAGAATGAATCATCTCTGTGGACCGGCATTCTGCCTTTTAAACAAAATCAGTAGTACATTTCTTCCAAGATATAAATGTCAGAAGAGAAAAAAGATGCCTTAAAGCATATACATATTATCTTTCTTTTTTATTTTTTAAACTAATAAATGATAAATGTTTGATTTAATGAGATTTGACAGTCATATTCATCCATGTGACCAGCACTCAAAACAGGATATAATTTCCATCACTTTAGACAATTCCCTTGTGTCACTGTTCAATAAATCTTCTCCAGGAGACAACTATGTTCTGATTTTTCCAATATAGATTAAAATTTTTCTTATAGTTAGACCTCATGTAAAAGGAATCATATTATGTGTATGATTTTGTGCGTGATTTCTTTCATTTGAAATATAAAAAGAAAAAAAAATTCATCCATGTTTTCCATGAATCAAAGATCCACTGATTTTTCTTACTGAATAGTATTCAATTATATAATTATATCACAATGGGGTTAACCTTTTTCCTGATAATGATCATTTGGGTTGTTTCTAGCTTTTAGCCATTACGAATGAGGCGCTTTTGAACATTCTTGTACAAAGATTTCTGTGAACACACTTTCATTTCTCTTGGATAGATTCCTGAGATTGGAATTGCTGACATTTAGAGAGTGTGCTGAAGTCCAGAATAACTGAGCCATTGTATGTCACTGCCAGAAATGTAAGATCATTCTACTTTTTCCACATCAACTACAACATTTGCATTTCTATTCTTTGTACTTTAGCCATTTTAATGGATTTAAAATGGTATTTCATTATAGTCGTGCTTTTTTGTTTGTTTGTTTTTATATTTTCTGGACAACTAATGATGTTGAACACCTCTCATGGACATACTGGCCATTCTTATGTCTTCTTTTATAGAGTGTTTGGTGCTTTTTTTTCCTCTTGTTTAATTGGGTTATATGACTTTTTAGATTCAGGTTATGAGTTATTTATCTGATTTATCTATTGCAAATATTTGTTCCCAGACTGTGGCCTGACTATCCATTTTATTCATGGTGTTTTTTAGAAAGCAATAATATATAATTTTGCTGAAGTTCAATTTGCAATTTTTCCTAATGACCAGTGCTTTTGTAACCTAGGAAATCTTTGCTACCTCCTAGGTGGAATTTGCATAGTTTCTGTTAACCATTTTCAAGGTCACCGATCCTTTCCTCAGCTCTGTCCAGTCTGTAGTTAAATGCATTGCATATATTCATTTCTGATATATATATATATATATATATATATATATATATATATATATATATATATATATTACTTTAAACCTTTTTGCTTGGTTCCATTTTTATAATCTCCATCTTTCTGCTGAAATTATTCTTCCTTTCACAAATATTGCTGCTTTTTCACTATTTTCACTAGATATTTTTACATATTTTTTCAGAGTTTAAGATATTATTTTTTTTATCCTAGGCTGCATTTTCTTGCTTCACTGTGTTTCTTGCATTTTTATTGAATGTAAAACAGCTATAGAACAGTAAATAACATTTATTTCTCAGAAAAGGGAATGCTTTTTTTCTACCAGGCAGCAAGTTTGTTTGGTCACTATGAGTCCTTTGTTCTCCAGTCCAGCCAGATTTTTGGTCACGTTGTTCTGCTCCCAGCCGTGCAGTTGGTGAAAACCAGGGGCACCTCTGAGTGTTGTTTCTCAGCTCTCCTAGCCTGTCCTGGCTGTAAGTCCACTGTCCCCATCAGCTCAGCTAGCACCTGGAGGAAAGAGTTTGCAAGTTGGATTCAGGCTTATGCTGTGGCTAGAGATCCATCCATGGGATTCTAATATACCAACCAGCCCATGTACAGCTGTTAGGATTTTGTTAAAATTAGGCTGGATTCTCTGTAACACCCTGGATGGCACTTTCCTCTTCTACTCACTACCATGCAGGGATGAAAATTCCATAGGGTCCTTCTTTCTTAGAAAGGTCTTGCCGCTGTCTTGAGTTTATTTTATTTAGGTTTCCTTGCATCCTTGGATATTTGATAGTAAAAATAAATTAGAAAAAAAAATAACTATTATGTTGAGGCTTACTAATTTTGTCCTAATTGTTGGAGTGGGCGTGATGATCTGCTGAAACTTTATACATCCTAATCACAAACAAAAGCCTGTTTCTTTTTTCAATCTTATTCATTAAAAACAAATATCTATAGTGGATGTTAATGGATCATTTTTTTAACATTATTAGGAATTATGTAAATTTATGTAGGAAATCTATTGAACTGAATTCTGTAAACAAAAAAACAAATATTTATAAATTTAGGAGTAATATGTTGTTATTAAAAAAATATTCAGATAAGGTTTACAAGGCGAATTCACATATGTTAATAAGAAAATGTCATTACATTACAGCCAAAGAAGCCATTTGCCTGTCTGTTGCCCTCCTAGTACCATTTTGAAAAACTTTACATAACAACATTTATTTTGTTTTACAAAATGAAAAGACAAAGCTGCCAAGAACATAATACTAATGGAACATCAATGGATCACTTTCACAGACGGTATTTTATCTTACTGCTGTAAAAAACAAAGGCATATATTATTGTTCTCATTTTACTGTGGAGGAAATATAGCCCAGTTGGATTACAGGACTGTTTTAAGGAGAGGAGGTGTCACCACAGGATTGATATGTTCCAAACTATTTCTCCTGAGAGAGACAGATGAGGAATGCATGAAGGTAAACTGCAATGTTAAATAGATCTAAACAACTTTTGTCGGTTTAAAAAAAGACTTTGTTGATGAAACCAGAAGGAAGTGTTTCTGTTAGTGTTTTGCATTTGGATATTAATCAGCAACCTTGTCTGATTGCTTTAAAAGAAGAGATGGAAATAGTCATCTACTGTGTTAGGAAAAGTGAAAAGGTGGTGAGGGGGGATATCTGGCTACATTTTCCTGCATACTCATAATCAGAGCTATTTACTCTCTGCCTAACAATAAAACCCCAGACAGTGGACAAGAAGAATAACTGGACAGAACAAAATGGGTTCTCAAGACTATTACTTTGATTTGAAAATTTTGAAGCTTTTGATTGATTTGGAGCCATTCCTAAACAACATAATTATTTCGTCTGAGCAAATAAATTGATTCTTATTTAAATTTATGCTCCAAATAATCTTTACATTTTTATTACATGTTAGAGATAGTGTGCATGAAGTAAATAATATTTTGTACATAACTATTTTTTAATTATGTCATTTTGTTTGTCATTAATTGAAAGATCAGACTGCAGAAGAGGAATTAAAATAAATTGAAAAAAAGTGTCATCTCTAGTTATACCCTCAAACTTCAGATATATGAGTGTCACTAAAACCAAAAATATTGATATATTGCTTTAAGATAACATAATATTTTTACATGTATGTTCTTAATTTTATTCTCAAATCATTCTGTAAGTAAGGTACTTTTATTATAATCCTATTTGATGGATAAAAAAGCTGAGTTCCAGAACTAAAAACTAATATCCATATTCATGCAACTAGTGAGTAGTAAATTTAAGACTCAAATCCCATTTTTCTAATCATGGAACTATACATTCTAGTTTACCCAAACAAATTTACAGAAGGTAATATCACTTTTTTAAACTGCTATTTTTGGATCTTTTAATTTATAGGTCTCCCTCCTTCAAAATAAATATGCTGACAAAGAAGGAACTATTTGAGATGCAGTCACTGCACAGCCTAGTTTATAGCAATCATTTCCTACATCAGAGCAAGTTAGAAATACCTGGGGAATTTTCTTAAAAATACCAAAGCCTATACATCATCTATAGAAATTCTGATTTATTTGGATTGGGCCCTGTTCATGGCATTTTTTTTAACATCTTTATTGGAGTATAATTGCTTTACAATGGTGTGTTAGTTTCTGCTTTATAACAAAGTGAATGAACAAATGGGACCTAATGAAACTTAAAAGCTTTGGCACAGCAAAGGAAACCATAAACAAGATGAAAAGACAACCCTTAGAATGGGAGAAAATATTTGCAAAGGAAGCAACTGACAAAGGATTAATCTCCAAAATTTACAAGCAGCCCATGCAGCTCAATATCAAAAAAATAACCTAATCCAAAAATGGGTAGAAGACCTAAATAGACATTTCTCCAAAGAAGACATACAGATTGCCATCAAACACATGAAAGGATACTCAACATCACTAATCATTAGAGAAATGCGAATCAAAACTACGATGAGGTATGACCTCACACCAGTCAGAATGACCATCATCAAAATATCTACAAACAATAAATGCTGGAGAGGGTGTGGAGAAAAGGGAACCCTCTTGCATTGTTGGTTGGAATGTAAATTGGTACAGCCACTATGGAGAACAGTATGGAGGTTCCTTAAAAAACTACAAATAGAACTACCATACGACCCAGCAATCCCACTCCTGGGCATGTACCCTGTTCGTGACATTTTTAAAGCTCCATAAGTTCTTTTTTTTTTTTTTCTGTATGCACGCCTCTCACTTTTGTGGCCTCTCTTGTTGTGGAGCACAGGCTCCGGACGTGCAGGCCCAGTGGCCATGTCTCACGGGCCCAGCTGCTCCACGGCATGTGGGATCTTCCCGGACTTGGACACGAACCCGTGTCCCCTGCATCGGCAGGCGGACCCTCAACCAGTGAGCCACCAGGGAAGCCCAGTTCTTTAACTTTTAACGTGTAGAGAGGAGATTGGTTTAGTAATCAGAAGTTAGGATCAAACTCACTTCTTCCTTTTGACCCTTCCTCTCTGTATACACTAGTCATCTCCACACATATGACATGTTCTGCCTCAATAATCACGTTATTTCCATGTGTGTGACAGAATAATAACTTTCATATTGCTTCATACATAGACATGTTTCTGCAGGATAATATATATATATATATATATATATATATACACACACACACACACACACACACACACACACGTATAAATAATCAATATCATTGATACTTATTCTCATTCTTTTGGAAGGATGTGAAGATTAATTCATCCTTTGTCTCTAAAAAAGGTGATTTTTTATTTAGTTATTTGTTATGTTTATCCAGATACTTGTCAATATTATAGGTTGCAGTTTTGATAGTTTAAGTACATGAAGAGAAAGGCAATAAGGAGAAAAGTTATTTCTGGGGGGAATAATAAAGTCACGGATATTAAATTATGGGGAGGGGAGTGTGAGGCATGTAACAAGGGATTATAGAGACTTAGGTGATACTGGGAAGGTCTATTAAAATGATACGTACATTATTAGAAAAAATGTGATTACATTGGGTGCTATTGAGGAATCATGGTATAGACTAGAGAACAGTTATCTAGAAATTGCTGTGCCTTCACTGGACAATCCTGTCTCTTGTCCATGGCCTATATTAGTTGACCCGTTTCTCTATTTTACTCAGGTAGAAAGTTCACTTTTTATAGCATATAGTCTTTCAACTATTGGTTGCCAAAGATAAAGTATTCTTCCTCTTTAAATATCACTTCCATTCTGAAATGTACATATTTTGTGCCCAGTTTTTGGATGAACACCCTGAATTGTTTCCAAGGACTACATTACTGTAAACATTACATTGATGTAAACACCTCTAAGTTCTGACTGCAGATTCATTTGACTCTAGCCCACTATCATTTAACCATAGTAGCACTCAGGGAACCTCAGTTGTGCAACGTTTATAGGTTTTGGGGGGATTCTGTAGTCAAAATGTCTGAAAAATCATGCCTGTCATCACCCTGTTTTGGAGATTCACAATGTGTAGCATAACTGCGACAAGTTCCACAGTAAAACGCTTCCTTAACTTTGTTTGCTTGCCAGTTTCCCAACTCACTAGACTGGATGCATCTTTTCACAGAATACTCAGTCACATTGGTAAAAAAAAAAAAAAAAAAAAAAAAAAAACACTTTGGGAAATGCTGCCTTTTGCAAGCTTCCCTGAGGGAAAAGTGATTCTCAAGCTCCCCACTCCTTAAACAGAATGCTGGCCAAGTCCATCATCACAGTAGGCAGTGTATTTAGTTCCTAACTGTTACCTGGGGCTGTGGTCTACCCATCTTCCTCCACTGTGTTAGACCCACAAGTCACTCCATCGAACATGTAGGAGTGCTGTGGATCTCCATTTAACCCCCGCCATCTCTTTTCCCAGCGATGCCAAAACTCGGCATCTGTGCCCCTGTGCTGAATCGAATCTCAGAGACAGAGTTTTGGGTGAAGTAAAAAAGAATAGCTTTATTGCTTTACCAGGCAAAGGGGGATACAACGGGCTACTGCCCTCAAAACTCTGTGTCTCAACCTGCGGGGATTCAATGAGGAGTTTTATAGCAATGGTTCAAGGGCGAAGTTGCTGATAAGGATCGGGTGTGTGCAGGACCTGCGCTCTTTTAATCCAGTCTCAGATGGTCTCCTGATGAGCTTCTGTAGTTCTCAAGGTTATCAAACTGTAACATTTTCTCTGGAATGAAGAATGCTTCATCAAGCAGTTAACATCTTCCATTTGTTGGGGGATTTATTTCTGCCTAAGAGCTCAAAGATATGATGTGTATCTCTTGAGGCGGAACCAGGATCATGTTCCAAGGCTCCACTGTTGTCTCTTGACTGAGCCTCCCTTGTCTCTGCATCCCCTCCCTTCCCTGATTATCAGCTGCTTGAACCTGCTCTGGAACTCAGGGAAGGTCAGAAATGTGGCACACAGAAAGGCTCTCATGCCCAGAAGCCCCACAGCTTCCTGCTGGGTTTCACCAGTGAATCCTGCCCACTGATGGAGAGCCTTGAGCTATTTCCACTGAGGGATTTTCATCTGATTATTGCTATGATTTATTCAATGGGTGAGTATTTACTCATTTCTTTGTTCATTACTGTCCCAAACACTTTGAAAGACACTTGAGATGAAAAATTAAAAATCATAAGCCTAACCTAGATAAAATGAAGGAGGTAAACTGGGAGAAACAGATCCACTAATATACAATAAGGATGCAGAGCATCCGTTCTGACCAAGGGTGGGAGGCTCAGGGGATGGGCAACTCAAACAGCTGGAGATTTGGGGGGGCGTGGCTTCACAGAGGAAATAATGACTCAAACTGAGGTTTCACATATAAGGTGGAGTTGTGAGTTACGGTTATAAAGGATTTGGGAAGAGGAAAGAGTCTAGAGAAAGCAGATATGAAAGAGAGAGAGGAGGGTGAGGAGAGTAAGATAGGCAGATTTCACTATAATTTAAATAAATGGAATGTGAGAATATGTGATGTGTTAATATCAATGCAGGGGAAATAGGAGGCATGGGGGTAAATTATGAGGAATTTTATTGACTTATAATGGGGACATCTAAAATTTCTGTCTGTCCTACATCCATTCCCATGTTCTGATAACAACATCCGTCTTTTAGATTTCTCCTCCTCTCTATGTACTAGGGCTATTTATTGTAGAGTCCCACTTCTGCCCAGAACACTAAAATGATTTCAAATTGTTTCCCCCTCAGTTCTTAAGCAAAAAAAACTATTTCTACTTCTTCATGGATTACAGAATATAAAGATGCTAATCTCAGAGCTAACTATTATCATTTTCTCTAGTAAAGAGCAAAAGTCTGAAAGAATGCCATCAAAAGAAGTCAGTATGTTTTGTCCATCATCATTCCTATTATAAATGATAACTATAAAAGCAAATTATATTATTTACACCATATTGAATTTGTATTAGATTTATGTAACTTGGAATTGATTGAATCCAGAAAAATCCACCATGCAAAGGAGTCTTGACTTCATTCTGGAAACAAGGACAAGCTATTGAATGGATTTGAAATGGGCAGCCATCAGCAAGGTGAGGGTTATATTGTGGGGCGATTAACTTGCTGGCAGGTGGGAGGACAGTAATCTAGTGGCACAAAATATTTTAAAATTTAGAGTGGTTATAGAGTTGGACTTTTACAGGATACATTAACATCATATTATGAGGCTATATTTTTTGTTTAAATGGTGGGTCTAGTCTAGATAAGAGGATGAGTAACTCCCATGGAAAACCCCTCAGTGGGTCCTTATCATAATCCCGACATTTCTAAAAGTCTTTAACTCTGCTTGCAAGAGCTAGCTGCTTATTTATCTGCCTAATCCTAAATTACATTCTCTACGCACTGTGATTTATCCACGTTTGTTTAATAGGTGGGAGGAAATACAAACACTAGAATTTAACCTGGCAAAGGCAGAACAGAGGCTCCAGGCAATTATCAGGACTCAGCTGATTACAGTGATATGAAGATTTTGCAGTTAAAAGAGATAAACCTTTAGGACACTGTAGTGATTGGAGGTTAATATCAGATCCTGCATTAGAGAGTAAATCTGTGAGCCAGGTGCCCAGATCCATCTGAAGTGGAAGATGGCTGCACTCATTACTAGAAGTTGTACCCTGGACTATCTTGTGACACAGAATTGTCCCCAGAATAACTCCATCAATTCTACTGCCTTACTGTAAAACAAACAAACAAACAACAACAACAAAAAAAAAACAAGTAATTTTATTTCCTAGTACAATCTCTGCCCCTCAAAATGTCAGATTCCAGGTTAAGAATGTCACTCTTCTTAAGTAATAACTGATTAAAAGTAATCATACTTTGGTTTATAGATTTCAGGTTAAAAAAATATCCTCCTCCCAAAATGATAGGAGTTTAAAAGTAGTCAGACATTTCTTCATTTAACATAGAAAAATTGTGGAAAACAATACCTGAAAGATAATTGGGCAATTTTAAAGTCAAATTATTTAGTGAACATTAATTCACTTCACTTTTCAACCCCCTTTGCTAGTTCTGTTGCTCCTTTTGCAAAGCCTGCAAGGTAACTGGATAGTTGTTTTTCCCTTCCGCATTATTCTACAAACTCTTTAATTAAAATAGCTAATAAAAGAAGTTTAGAAATAATTTGACTTAATTCTGCAGTTTCCTGATTTTTAATCTCCTTTAAAAAATTGTTAAAATAAGAAGAGGGCTTCCCTGGTGGCGCAGTGGTTGGGAGTCTGCCTGCCGATGCAGGGGACACGGGTTCGTGCCCTGGTCTGGGAAGATCCCACATGCCGCGGAGCGGCTGGGCCCGTGAGCCATGGCCGCTGGGCCTGTGCGTCCGGAGCCTGTGCTCCGCAACGGGAGAGGCCACAACAGTGAGAGGCCCACATACCACAAAAAAATAAATAAATAAATAAATAAAATAAGAAGAAAAGTTTGGACATACCGTTTCTTGGCAAACATCAATTGATAATGATTATTTTTCTCACCAGAAAGAAGGATCAAGAGAGAACCAATTCCTCTTTTTTCCCTTTTGTATGAGCTACAGCATCTACGTATGATAAGGAATTGAGATTATTGTCTTTTTCAAGATTTTAAAATCCCTTGAAATCTAGGAAGAACTATGACTGTATTCCTAGGGTTAGGTAACATATCACTGTTACCAGCTTGGCATGTGTTGTGGCCAAATAGCTTCAACAGAGGAGGTCACGGAAAACCAAGGACAGCAGTTTCGGTCGTTGTGGTAACAAGCAAAAAACTGCAGACTGCCACTTCACACATGTCTAGTCTGGGCATGTGCAGCCTGGGGAAGTCTCCTCGTGTTACTGTGCCCCCTCTTTTATCAGGGTGAGTTGCCCACCACCCGACCATAGATTAGCCCGTTCTAGGTGGGGTCAGGGGAGGGTCCCTAGAGGGTTGGGGTGTGACTTGACTACTCCTCGTTTATCTTTTCACCACTGTCACCTCCTTGCTGCTAATGTCAGGGGACAGTCCCCAGACAATTACGGTGTGACTTGATTGTTCCTCTCTTGTCTTTCTGTCATGGTCACCTCCTTGCTGCTCATGTCTGACTAACTACTTAACATCAGCACACAGAAAGTCAGTAAACTGAGGTTAAAAAGAGCATTTTATTTGTTTCAGAATCCTTAGTGCTTAATGTAAGGCAGAGACCACATTGACTGCTCAATATAAATTTACTGAATGATCAATGTTAGGCAACAATCTCATTATGCATTGTTTGTATTGTTCCAAGGCTATCCGATGGGAATGGGAATTCTGCACTGTTTGTTTCAGTGGGACTATGCTTATTAACAATGATACCCAATTATGTTTCCTATTATATTGGTGCCTCAAAATTTGGTTTACTCCCAGCTGTGCAGTTATTACATTAGAACTTTAAAACTCAGAATCTAGTTATCTTTGAATTCAATTTATACTACACAATATTATAAAACAGCATAGAACAATTATATTTAAAAATAAGAGAGCATCCTAAGGCACCAAGAAGACATGCAATTCTAGAAAGGAGCAGAAAACACCCTCCTGAAATTACAAATAATAGCAAATAATCTGTTTCAGTAACTTTCATAGCTAAAACATTATTTCTAAAGTGAACCAAAAGCAATTAAGTAGATGGACAAAGAAAAACTTAATAGAACAAACAAACAGATCAAAGAACTATTAATACTTCATACTGGATATTTTTCAATTAACTCAGAACTGAAGTGATATGACTGAATAAAATTTTTAATTCAAATGGAGAGTTATCATTAATTTTACATTGAGTTTGCTTTCATAGAACTATTTTCTGTGTTCTATAACATTATTTCAATTATGATATTATTCCAATTAATATTGAAGGACTCAAGTAAAACATCAGACTGGCTCTACCAAGGTTAGAAGACTAGCATTGTTCAAAATGTGTGGCATTAAGTTTCCTGCTCTCAAATTATAAACTCTAAAATAAAAGATTAAGTTCCTGTTTTCTTTCTTAATTATACTTGGGTTCCATATCTGTGATACCTGAACTGTACCAAGTTTCACCTAATCTTATCAATTTTAGGAAATTCTAATATTTATGTTATATTATATATAAATTATACATGAATCAGGTTTATTATATTTATCCATAGTCTGTTCAAACAGTGCTAGAAAGGGCTACAATATTGTACCAAAGTGTCTCATATGCTAAAGCAGGTCACTTTCTTAGAAGGTTGTTCTTTTTTACATAAGAAGCGTAATCACAATTTGGTGGGAAACAGTAATAACAAAGGAGGGAATTTCACCAGCCATCAGAGTGAAAGGAGAAGATAGTTCTGTGTAAAGTAAATGACTGCTCAGAAACCATACAGATTAAGAGGAAATCTGCAGTGAGCGTTAGTTCATAGTCTGTGATGCCTTGATTCGGCCTAGAATGACTTAGATCATTGTTTTCCAAGTATTTTATTCTCTGGATTCTTTTACACTCTTCTAATTATTGAGGACCCCAAAGAACACAATAGTAAAAGCAGGAAAACATTAAACATTGGTATATAGTTCAATTTTTTTTTTTTTGGTTTAAAACACCTAATCATGATCATTCCCTAATCTTTCGTGTAGGACCAAGTCCTTCTACTACAGTATGACTGAAGCATTAAACCATATTTCTTTCATAAAGCATACCTACATTTATCATATACAATGATTGTTTTCATTTTTTTTTTGTGGAGTGAGAACTTAAAGACAACTGAGAAGCATTTTAAGTTCAGTATTTTTCTCCCAGTGGTTTTATCTAATCATTCATAGCAGTCTAATCAACACTTCCATTAACCAGTCATATATTTTATTTTCTCTATGGTTAGTGAGCTTTTCAAAACATTCAACTATGATTTTTATAGAAAAACACTGTATTTCTCAATCATATTTTAAGAGCTTATCTAATAATTATATTTAATTATAATAAATAGAAAGTATAAATAACCTTAGAGACCTACTGACTGATTCTTGGAAACTAAATGCTCAACTGATTTTTTTCAAGGTTAGTGTATTTTAATGAATGAATTGTTTGTACTACTTTGCAAATGAGTTAAAATGGAGGTCAATTATACCAGTTATGCACCAATTCTTAGAACACAGAATAGAGTGTTGAACTATTATTAATTTTTGTATAATGTTTATAATCTACTTAATTATAAGATGAACACCATTTTTATAGTTTTCTTTTTCAGACATGTCAACAGGTTTACACAGGATTTTGTTCAATTTTCTAATACCACTTCCAAAACTTTATAACTTTGATTTTGATACTGATACGTATTGTGTGTTAGATATTTACAACATCTGTAAACAAATTAGAGAGTAAAAATTTGATAAGATAGATAGATATAGATACATGGCTGATTGTGTGAAGGGATTCTGTGGACCTGAAAAAAGACCACACTCACAGGAAACAAAGAAGTGATAGATTTCTCACCTTTTATAGGAAGCAGACAACGAGAAGACCAGACAGATTTGTCAAGCTTACCACTCAGAAGAAGTGCATGTTCCCATACTTTCAGTTCTTATCCTTCTACCTCAGCTATAAGCCAAGACTAAGGCACAATAGAGTGGATGAAACAAATCTTTATAATTTTGAGATGAAAGAGAGTATTTTTTATTTTTCAAAGTTGGATGGAGTGATTCAAGAAACACACAAGTAGAGACTAGGAATGCCTGTTGGAAGGAAGGATGTTTTGTTAGCCCCTTAGATGGTCATTAAGTGGCATATTCTGCCAGTCTGCCTTGGTGCTGCCATTCAAATGAAGCTAATTCTCATGACAAAGTTGTTGAAGAAATTGACACTTTCTCTGAAGTGGGAAACTAAACATGGGGAGGGATACTGACCACCTGAACAGAGTTTCTTGAAGAAGTGAGAAGGTTTTTGAGAGCAGTTGACAGCTGATGAAAAAGAAAGTACTGTAGTAGGTGTGCCTGGGGAGAAGCCTGGGCAAACCTGCACCCCAAAGCCCTTAGAACATTCAGAAGATGACCTGGTATTTCCCTGTGCCCTCATATAGGGGACCACAATGATTAGCTAATAAGATAAGAACAAGAGAAAGGCCCACATATTTTCCACGTGTGGAATTGTTCCTTCCAGAGAAACAGTTAGGTTATGAGTTATGCCTGGGATTAAAGGGACAGTTAACTGGTTGTCTCTGAGAGGGTTCTTAACAGGGTCTAGAGCAGAACTGAACACCAGTCCCCTAGAAAACTGTGCTAGACCTTCTAAGTGGGGGTCACCATTTTGGTAGATGACATTATTCATAAGTGGATCCAAGAAAAATAGAGTGAAGTCAGGCATGAACTCCCAGCACTACTGCAGTTAACAAGAGACTCAAGATTTTTGTCATCTTCTCCCCATTTCCCTAGAGAAGTCCCCAAACAGTTGATCCAGGGGAAGGCATGGGGGCACAGGATAAGAGATTTCAAGAGAACTGTACAGGACTAGATTTTTCTCAATTTAATTAACTGAGAAGCTATGTGAACTCTGTAGCTTGTTGAGTGGGGATGGAGAGGGTAATTTAATACACCACAGGGAAAATCAATAATTGTTTGAAAACAAAATCATTTTTAGATTATTTTACCCACTGAGATGAGAGTGTTTAATTACAGAGGCAATGTTTAAGAGAAGAGGGATTTTAAGTGGGGACATGTTTATAAATTTTCAGTTTATAGTGAATATTTTTGTTATGGTGACTTTAATTTTGCTCTGTAATCTCATAACTATGGGTTCTTTGTTAATTAACACTTGGATAATATGAAGCTCCTGCATATTTTGGGTTACAGTACTCTGCTTTTCTCCTATTGAACCAAATTGTAGTTAACATAATTATTTACATTTCCACTAAATTGTTCAATTAATCTGAATATTAAAGAAGATTACAGCTATTGGACTCTTGATATATTAGAGGGAGAAAAGATTCTACCCTTCTGGGGTGGGTGGTGATGATGAACTGATTATTTAAAATTAAGAAATGATCTTCAATTAGTAATCCTAAGGGCAGTTATAAATATGATTGTTTATGTTCTCTAAATTATTACATTGTTCTGTAGGATACTAATTTACAAGTTTTTTCTCAAGTGAAACTTAAATTGGTATTTTTTAAAATAATTTTAGAAGTTCTTTGGTATGAATCTATCTATTGTAAACATGAAATTGTCATTAATTATCAACTATTTATTGAAAAACTACTATGTGCCATATATTGTTTCAAATAATGGTGATGTTCTTGACATCGTAGTGTTCGTAAGTTTGGAGAGTCGGCAAAATAATAAATCGATACAATATATTTAAGTAAATGCTATGAAAAAAGTATGCTTAGGAAAAGCAGAGAAGTAACACCTTGGAATTCTAGTCTCAGCCTTGGAAATTTAGGCTTTGAGGAAGACATGTTGACTTAGTTTAATTTTGAAAAGGAAAAAGACGTTGAAATATAAATCATTCTGGATAGGTATTTTCTCAGGAGCATATGTGAAGCTGGTATGAGAGAGACTTGTGTGTATGTGCACCACATATGCTTGGGGAAGGGGCCAACTCATAAGGAATCCTGTCAGGTAACACTCAGCCTTTTCTGGTATGAAAAAAGAGACCCTTTATAGATTTTTATGGGAACTTCTAGGAAAACTTCCTACACTTCTGTGAGCATAGGAGGAGACATGCTTAGCCAAGAGGGGTGGGTGTAAGGGTCCATACTCTCCTCAGCAATCAGTAGAACAGTTTTCAGCATGTGGGAATATTTTATGCAGGAAATTCTCTATATCAGCCATGGAGGTTAGACCATTTTTTCGTTAAGAAATAACCTGACATGTAATAGTTACCACTACATCTACCATAGCATGTATTTTGACTCTGCAATGGATAATAGCACCAGTGGACCAAATTCATTATTATACAATATTTGGACTAGAGCTTGACCATCCAATGTTTTCATGTTAATGTAGCAGTGTAATAGAAAAGTCCTTGTTATACCCTCTAAGATGTACACATTCAATAGAATATCAAATATTAATGTACTATATGTGTCAACCACAGGTATAAATGCTGGAGAAATGAGAAATATTATTAAATGTGTGTGTTTATGAAAAAAACACATTCAGACTTATTAAATGCTAGTTTGTCATAGTTTGCTAAACACAAAAATTAAAAATTAATGAAAGGGAAGAAAGGTTTTCTTATTTTATTTTTATATAAAGTAAAATCTAATACATTTAAGCGAGATAAACATGCCTTGTCCTTCATGCCAAAGACAGGATTAGTTAATACAGGGTAAATAAAATAGAGTATAAGTATGACACATATACTATTTGGGGTATATATACACTAAAAAGTACTTGTTGTTTTTAAAATTAAAATTTAGGTCCCATTTGTTTGCTTTATTTTTATTTTCATTACTCTAGGAGGTGGATCCAAAAAGAACTTGCTGCTATTTATGTCAGAGAGTATCTGCCTACGTTTTCCTCTAAGAATTTTATAGTATCCAGACTTACATTTATGTCTTTAATCCATTTTGAGTTTATTTTTGTGTAAGGTGTTAGGGAATGTTCTAATTTCATTCTTTTGCATGTAACTCTCCAGTTTTCCCAGCACCACTATTGACAAGATGGCCTTTTCTTCATTGTATATTCTTGCCTCCTTTGTCATAGATTAGTTGACCATAGGTGCATGGGTTTATCTCTGGGTTTTCTATCCTGTTCCATTGATCTATATTTCTGTTTTTGTGCCAGTACCATATTGTTTTGATTACTGTAGCTTTGTAGTATAGTCTGAAGTCAGGGAGCTTGATTCCTCCAGCTCCATTTTTCTTTCCCAAGATTGCTTTAGCAATTCAGGGTCTTTTGTGTTTCCAAACAAATTGTAAAAATTTTTGTCCTAATTCTGTGAAAAAATACCATTCGTAATTTGATAGGGATTGCATTGAATCTGTAGAGTGCTTCGGTAGTGTAATCATTTTTACAATATTGATCCTTCCATTCCAAGACCATGGTATATCTCTTCATCTGTTTGTGTCGTCTTTGATTTCTTTCATCAGTTTATAACTTTCTGAGTAAAGGTCTTTCGCCTACTTAGATAGGTTTATTCCTAGGTATTTTATTCTTTTTGGTGTAATGGTAAATGGGATTGTTCCTTAATTTCTCTGTCCGATCTTAGATTGATAACATATTGGAATGAGAGAGATTTCTGTGTATTAATTTTGTATCCTGCAACTTTACCAAATTCATTGATGAGTTCTAGCAGTTTTCTGGTAACTTAAAAGCTTTTGCAAGGCAAAGGAAACCATAAACAAAACAAAAAGACAACCTGCAGTATGGGACAAAATATTTGCAAATGAACCAAAATATAAGGTATTAATCTCCAAAATATACAAACACCACATGCAGTTCAATATCAAAAAAACAAACAACTCATTCAAAAAATGGGCTGAAGATCTAAATATACATTTCTCCAGAGAAGACATACAGATGGCCAAAAAGCACATGAAAAGGTGCTCAGCATCACTAATTATTAGAGAAATGAAAATCAAAACTACAATGAGGTATCATCTCAACTTCACACTGGTCAGAATGGCCATGATCAAAAACATCTACAAACAATACATGCTGGAGAAGTTGTGGAGAAAAAGGAACCCTCCTACATTGTTGGTGGGAATGCAAACCGGTACAGCCACTGTGGAGAACAGTATGGAGGTTCCTTAAAAAACTAAAAATAGAGTTATCATATGATCCAAGAATCCCACTTTTGGTCATATATCCAGAGAAAACCATAATTCAAAAAATACATGCACCCAATGTTCATTGCAGCTTGATTTACAATAGCCAGGACATGGAAGCAACCTAAGTGTCCATCGACAGATGAATGGATAAAGAAGATGTGATACATATATACAATGGAATATTAGTCACAAAAAAAGAATGAAATAATGTCATTTGCTGCAACATGGATGGCCCTAGAGATTGTCATACTGAGTGAAGTAAGTCAGGAAGAGAAAGACAGATATCCCATGATATCGCTTATATGTGGAATCTAAAATAATGGTACAAATGAACTTATTTACCAAACAGAAATAGAGTCATAGATATAGAGAACAAACTTATGGTCACCGGTGGGAAAGCAGGGGGTGGGGGGAGGAATAAATTGGGATACTGGGATTGACAAATGCACACTACTATATATAAAATAGATAACTAATAAGGGCCTACTGTGTAGCACAGGGGACCCTTCTCTATACTCTGTAATGACCTATATGGGAAAAGAATCTAAAACAGATTGGATATAGGTATATGTATAACTGATACACTTTTCTGTACAGCAGAAAGTAAGGCAACATTGTAAATAAACTCTAATAATTTTTTTTTAAAGAGGATAGCATGAATTTTACTTTTTGTCCTACTGAAGTTTACTTTAATATCAAAAGTCCACTGAAGGATAGTGACTTGTGAATGATTCTTTGCTAACTATGTTTACACATTAAAAATTTAGACATGAATATAATTTTAGAAAATATAAGCAAAGTAGGTTATTTTAAGAATAATAGGAGAAATAGAGTTGCAAGGAAAATTCTCTCCTTGCTTCTTTTTGGGGGTCATCAAAAATGATAGTAGATAGTTCTGTGTTCCTATAGTCACTGGATCTAGGATTTTAACAGCTGATAATGTTTTAAAAATACTTGCTGAGATCCAACACTGATATATTTGCAAAAACTATGTCTAAAAATGTAAAATGATATTTAAAACATCACCAATTATTTTATGCTATTTGTTTTAACCCATCTGCCTTCCAAATTTCTAAGATTTCCTAAATATAGAAAATATGAAAATGTGTATTAGTTTAACAAATACTTCTATTTTAATATTTGTTTTGCTGATATATATTAATTTAAAACAGCTTTATATTTTTATTTATCCTAAGAATTAGATGGTTTGGAATTAATGCTGCTTCTAAGGATAATTTGGGAACACAGAACAGTTATTTATTAAAAAGTGTACTCTTGATAATAAAAGGGAAAGATAGAAGCAGGTTTAACACTCAAAGTACATTTATCACAATGGGAAAAACTTAATATATTTCTCCTTTTGACAGAGGCTATTGTTTTAGTGTTGTCAGATAAAACACAGGATGACCAGTTAAATTTTCATTTATTTTTTTTTATTTTTTTTCATTAGAAAAGCCATAATTTTTATTTGTTCATTTAAAAAAATTATTGGAGTATAGCTGATTTTCAATGTTGACTTATTTCCTACTGTACAGCAAAGTGAATCAGTTATACATATACATATATCCAATCTATTTTAGATTCTTTCTCCACATAGGTTATTACAGATTATTGAGAAGAGTTCCTGTGCTATACAGTAGGTCCTTATTAGTTATCTATTTTATACATAGTAGTGTGTATTTGTCAATCCTAATCTAGCAATTTCTCTTTCTCCCCGTTGCCCCCCGGTAACCATTAGATTGTTTTCTACATTTGTGACTCTATTTCTGTTTCGTAAATAAGTTCATTTGCACTATTATTTTAGATTCCTCATATAAGTGATATCATAAGATATTTGTCTTTCTCTGTCTGACTTACTTCACTCAGTATGACAATGTCTAGGCCCATTCATGTTGCTGAAAATGGCATTATTTCATTCTTTTTTGTGGCTAATATTCCACTGTGTATATGTACCACATCATCTTTATCCATTCATCTGTTGATGGACACTTAGGTTGCTTCCATGTCCTGGCTATTGTAAATCGAGCTGCAATGAACATAGGGGTATGTCTGATATCCTCTTGAAAGGAAAATAGAATCCACTGATCCTACCCTGTATTATTACATTTTTTTTCTATTTCAAGTATTTTCTGTGTAGTCTATCACACTTGTGATTTTATTTATTTATTTAAGTTTTTATATTTTCATTTATTTATTTGTTTATATTCAAAGCCATGGGCTAGTCACATAGCTTTCTGCCTAAGTGCATTGTGCTGTGATTGAAATCAACAAACACTATTTTTTTATAATTCTTTATCTCTAATAATCCATAAGTTGTGCCTCTCTTTTTTCCTCTACATTTTATATTTTATTTACAGTGTTGTGTTAGTTTCAGGTGTACGGCAAGGTGATTCAGTTTTACACACACACACACTTATTCTTTTTTTACATTTTCTTCCATTATGGGTTATTACAAGATATTGAGTAGAGTTCCCTGTGTTACACAGTAAGTCCTTGTTGGCTATCTATTCTATACGTAGTACTGGATATATTTTAATCACAAACTCCTAATTTATCCTTCCTCACAACTTTCCCCTTTGGTAACCATAAGCTTGTTTTCTATGTCAGAGAGTCTATTTCTGTCTTGTAAATTAGTTCACTTATATCATTTTTTTTGTAGATTCCATGTAAAAGAGGTAAAATTCTTTTGTTAGAAGGTGATATCAGGTGTACTAAGGATTGAGTTTCCAAATATATATAAATAGAAAGAAAAGATTGTTATGTTGCACTTATTTTAAAAACTGTTGCCTTGTATGCCAAATCAAACACACCAAAATAACAACAAATATGTTGTTATTGTGTTGTTTATATATATATATATATATATATATATATATATATAAACTTTGTTTTATTTAGAATTTGTGATTCAGTATTTCAAATGCAGTGACTTACCAAAGTATACACATCCTTAGAACTTACCTTAGCATTTATTCCATCATGCTTTTCTTACATCATCTACAACTTTTTACTTTCTACAAGACAAACTTGCTTTCCAAAAATGCTTCTTTCTCCAAAATTCTTTAGAACCGCATGTTCAAAGCCTTCATTGTAGTGACCATTCTTTTAGACTTAGATTTTTGTTTTTCTTGTCTGTTTGTTTGTGGTAAACTTAAGGAACACCTGTCAGTGTTCCCAAGAATAATCAGAAGAAGTGTTTGGAAGCTTCCCAGCTCTTTTTCAAGGTTCAAAAAGCTTAAGTTTTATTGAGGCCATGGAGGCTGTCCATCATTCAAGGCCCTCAGCAATATCTGTAAAAGGTTGGTTTCCCCCCCCCAGCGCATGGTTTCGCTCAGCCTAGAGATAAAAGAGTGAAAGGGTCATTCCTATCTTTCTAATACATAAAAATTAAATATAAATTGACTTTAGGACTCAAGCTACTTGAGAATGAGTAAAATTATTAAGTAACTTGTGAAGAAATAAATCAAATTCTTATGAATTATGATTCAGAAAAGCAGTGGGTGCTTCGACTTGAGGGATAAAGAGGACAGGTAGGTCCAGATCTTCATGGAGAATGGAGACATGATCGCTCTCCCTGCTGGGATTTACCACCATTTCACGCTTCATGAGAACTACGTGAAGGCCATGAGGCTGTTTGTGGGAGAACCAGTGTGGACGGCGTACAACCGGCCGGCTGACCACTTTGGGGTCCGTGGGCAGTACCCGGAGTTTCTGGCACAGACAGCCTAGGGGTGCCCTGAGGCTTCGCACACCCCAGCCACCCTTGTGAAGGTCCGGGTGTGATAGCAGCAGAAAATCTGTCGTATTCTCCTTGTTTCTGTGTTGTAGAGTTGAGGCTAGGTGAGTTCTCCTTTGCAAGATTATTTGATCAGAATATGCTTTAGTCAAAGTAGCTATTGAACCAGTTTGCACATGGCAGTGCCTGTGGAAATCTAGACAAATCTGTTTATTTTCTCGGAATCAGGATGAGTGGTCAGTGGCCCTGTGTCAGTTCATGCCTTCCGCTCTGCCCAAGTGGCTTTCAACTCCCCAGACACAGCCACTTAGCTGCTCCATCTGGAGCCGATTCTTGGACCTTAAGCAGATACCAGGCGAAGCCATGTCGGCCCTATGTGGAGTGACAGTGGATGATAGGACTGGACAGAGATAAGACGCTTTTCTCGCAAAACACATGGGGAAGCTGAGTGGGAGTGTGCTGTGGGGGATGAGCTGGCGTGTTAGGGGACACTCGCTTCATTATGTCACTTTCTTGTTCCAAATAAAGTAGCTGGACTTCCTGGTGGCACAGTGGTTAAGAATCCGCCTGCCAATGCAAGGGACATGGGCTCGGGTTCGAGCCCTGGTCCAGGAAGATCACACGTGACCCGGAGCAACTAAGTCCATGTGTCACAACTACTGAGCCTGCCTCTACAGCCCTTGAATCACAACCAGAGAAAGCCCCGGCTCAACAAGGAAGACCCAACACAGCCAAAAATAAATAAATTAATTAAAAAAAAAAAAGCTGTAAAAACATCCCCTGTCAAATATATAAGATGAACCAAAAACTATTACTGGAAGCAAATCAACAGATTTTAGTGTTTTAGTTATTAAATTAAATTAAATTATTAAATTATTAATTATTATGTATTTAAGTAGCACAAGGGGTTAGAAATAGGAAATAAAATAAACCTGCGGAAATTAACAAAGCTAAAAGAAGGAATAGATGAGTAATGAACAGAAATAAGGTTTGGTTTATAATTGTAGTGAAGAGGCCTGTAAAAATCAACAATAATATTATAGTCAAATTTAGTTGCTAATCAAATGAAAATTTAATAAAAATAGAGAGATTAAAAATAACAGTGACATTGAACGCTATTTGGATATATTTTAATAAAATAGGTGTTTTCTAAAACCTTTTGATTCAGGAAGTTAAAAACCTATACAGAAATATAACCACAGAAGGCAGCTTTAACAAAATACCAGGGGGCCCGGAGGAAGATGGCGTAAGAGTAAGACGCGGAGATCACCTTCCTCCCCACAGATACATCAGAAATTCATCTACACGTGGAACAACTCCTACAGAACACCTACTGAACGCTGACAGAAGACCTCAGACACCCCCAAAAGGCAAGAAACTCCCCACATACCTGGGTAGGGCAAAAGAAAAAAAGAATAAACAGAGACAATAGGATAGGGACGGGACATGCACCAGTGGGAGGGAGCCGTGAAGGAGGGAAGGTTTCTACACACTACAAGCCCCTTCGTGGGCGGAGACTGCAGGTGGTGGAGGGGGAAAGCTTCAGAGTAGCGGAGGAGAGCACAGCAACAGGGGTGCGGAGGGCAAAGCGGAGAGATTCTGGCACAGAGGACCGGTGCCCTCAGGCACACACCAGCCCGAGAGGCTTGTGTGCTCGGCCGCCGGGGCGGGAGGGGCTGGGAGCTGAGGCTCGGGTATCGGCTTTCAGTCAGAGGGCAGGGAGAGGACTGGGACTGGCGGCAGGAAGAGAGCCTGAAGGGGTTAGTGCACCACGGCTAGCCCGGAGGGAGTCCGGGGAAAAAGTCTGGAGCTGCCAAAGAGGCAAGAGACTTTTTTTCCCTTTTGTTTCCTGGTGTGCGAGGAGAGGGCATTAAGAGGGCTGCTTGGGGAAGCGCCGGAGACAGGCTCGAGCTGCGGGTAAGGCGCGGACCTCGGAGATGGGCGTGGGCCACCGCCGCCGCCTCCGCCGCCGCTGCCACGGGGCCTGTGTGCGAGCGCGGGTCACTGTCCGCCCCGCCTTCCGGGGGGCCTGTGCACACCGCCACTGCCGGGGTCCCGAAACCCGGGGATGGCTTTCCCGGGAAAGCGCATGGAGTGCCATGGGCTGCTGCAATGTCACATTGGCCTCTGCTGCCGCAGGCCAGCCCCACACTGTGCGGCCCTCCCTCCCCTCTGCCTGAGTGAGCCAGAGCCCCCGAATCAGCGGCTCCTTTAAACCCGTCCTGTCTGAGCAAAGAACAGACGCCCTCTGGCGACCTACGCGCAGAGGCGGGGCCAGGTCCAAGGCTGAGACCCGGGAGCTGTGAGAGCAGAGACAGGGAAATCTCTCTGTGCAGCCTCGGAGACAGCGGATTAAAGCTCCACGGTCCATTTGATGTGCCCTGCATCTGTGGAGTGCATGAATGGACAGCGAATCATCCCAAATTGAGGAAGTGGACTTTGAGGACAAGATTTAAGACTTTACCCCCTTTTCCTCTTTTTACAACGAATTATTCCAAATTAAGGAGGTGGACTTAGAGAGCAAGATTTCAGACTTCTCACCCTTTTCCTCTTTTTACAACGAATTATCCCAAATTGAAGAGGTGGACTTGGAGAGCAAGATTTTTGATTTTTCCCCCTGCTCTCTTTTTGTGAATGTGTATGTGTAATCTTCTGTGTAAGATTCTCTCTGTATAGCTTTGCTTCCACCATATGTCCCAGGGTTCTATCGGTCCGTTTTTTTTTCAATAATTACATTCTAATTTTAATAACGCTACTATATTTCATACTTTATTCTATTTTACTTTACCTGCTCTTTCTTTTTTTCCTACTTTCCCTTCCTCCCTCCCTCCCTCCGCTCCTCCTTACCATCTTTCTTTTTCTTTCCTCCCTCCCACCCTCCCACCCTTCTTCTTTCCACTTTCTTTTTCTTTCCTTCCTCCCTCCCTCCCTCCTGTCTTTCTTTCTTTCTTTCCTTCCTCCCTCCCTCCCTCCCTTCTTCCATTCACTCTTCCTTTTGCTTTCATTCCTCCCTCCCTCCCTCCTTTCTTTCCTTCTTTCTTTCCATCCTTCCTCCCTCCCTCCCTCCTTTCTTTCTTTCTTTCTTCCATCCTTCCTTCCTTTCTTCCCTTCTTCCTTTCTTTCCCTCTCTCTTTCTTTCTTCTACTAATTCTTTCTTTCTACTTTTTCTCCCTGTTATTCTGAGCCGGGTGGATGAAAGGCTCTTGGTGCTGCAGCCAGGAGTCAGTGCTGTGCCTCTGAAGTGGGAGAATCAACTTCAGGACACGGGTCCACAAGAGACCTCCCAGCTCCACATAATATCAAGCAGCGAAAATCTCCCAGAGATCTCCATCCCAACACCAGCACCCAGCTTCACTCAACGACCAGCAAGCTACAGTGCTGGTCACCCTATGCCAAGCAACTAGCAAGGCAGGAACACAACCTCACCCATTAGCAGAGAGGCTACCTAAAAACATAATAAGGCCACAGGCAACCCAAAATACACCACCAGACGTGGACCTGTCCACCAGAAAGACAAGATCGAGCCTCAACCACCAGAACACAGGCATTAGTCCCCCCAACCAGGAAGCCTACACAAACTACTGAAACAACCTTAACCACTGGGGACAGACACCAAAAACAACGGGAACTACTAATCTGCAGCCTGCAAAAAGGAGACCCCAAACACAGTAACATAGCAAAATGAGAAGACAGAAAAACACACAGCAGGTGAAGGAGCAAGATAAAAACCTACCACACCTAACAAATGAAGAGGTAATAGGCAGTCTACCTGAAAAATAATTCAGAATAATGATAGTAAAGCTGATCCAAGATTCTATTTCCAAGATCCATAATCTTGGAAATAGAATAGACAAAATGCAAGAAACAGTTAACAAGGACCTAGAAGAACTAAAGATGAATCAAGCATCGATTAAAAACACAATAAATGAAATGAAAAATACTCTAGATGGGATCAATAGCAGAATAACTGAGGCAGAAGAACGGATAAGTGAGGTGGAAGATAAAATAGTGGAAATAACTGATGCAGAGCAAAATAAAGAAAAAAGAATGAAAAGAACAGAGGACAGTCTCAGAGACCTCTGGGACAACATTAAACGCACCAACATTCGAATTATAGGGGTTCCAGAAGAAGAAGAGAAAAAGAAAGGGACTGAGAAAATATTTGAAGAGATTATAGTTGAAAACTTCCCCAATATGGGAAAGGAAATTGTTAATCAAGTCCAGGAGGCACAGAGAGTCCCATACAGAATAAATCCAAGGAGAAATACACAAAGACACATATTAATCAAACTGTCAAAAATTAAACACAAAGAAATCATATTAAAAGCAGCAAGGGAAAAACAACAAATAACACACAAGGGAATCCCCATCAGGTTAACAGCTGATCTCTCAGCAGAAACTCTACAAGCCAGAAGGGAGTGGCAGGACATAATTAAAGTGATGAAGGAGAGAAATCTGCAACCAAGATTACTCTACCCAGCAAGGATCTCATTCCGATTTGATGGAGAAATGAAAACCTTTACAGAGAAGCAAAAGCTGAGAGAGTTCAGCACCACCAAACCAGCTTTACAACAAATGCTAAAGGAACTTCTCTAGGCAAGAAACACAACAGAAGGAATATACCTACAATAACGAACCCAAAGCAATTAAGGAAATGGGAATAGGAACATACATATCAATAATTACCTTAAATGTAAATGGACTAAATGCCCCCACCAAAAGACACAGATTGGCTGAATGGATACAAAAACAAGACCCATATATATGCTGTCTACAAGAGACCCACTTCAGACCTAGAGACACATACAGATTGAAAGTAAGGGGATGGAAAAAGATATTCCATGCAAATGGAAATCATAAGAAAGCTGGAGTAGCAATTCTTATATCAGACAAAATAGACTTTAAAATAAAGACTATTAGAAGAGACAAAGAAGGACACTACATAATGATAAATGGATCGATCCAAGAAGAAGATATAACAATTGTAAATATTTATGCACCCAATATAGGAGCACCTCAATACATAAGGCAAATACTAACAGCCATAAGAGGGGAAATCGACAGTAACACAATCATAGTAGGGGAGTTTAACACCCCACTTTCACCAATGGACAGATCATCCACAATGAAAATAAATAAGGAAACACAAGCTTTAAATGATACATTACACAAGATGGACTTAGTTGATATTTATAGGACATTCCATCCACAAACAAAAGAATACACATTTTTCTCAAGTGCTCATGGAACATTCTCCAGGATAGATCATATCTTGGGTCACAAATCAAGCCTTGGTAAATTTCAGAAAATTGAAATTGTATCAAGTATCTTTTCCGACAACAATGCTATGAGACTAGACATCAAGTACAGGAAAAGATCTGTAAAAAATACAAACACATGGAGGCTAAACAATACACTACACAATAACGAAGTGATCACTGAAGAAATCAAAGAGGAAATTAAAAATTACCTAGAAACAAATGACAATGGAGACACGACGACCCAAAACCTATGGGATGCAGCAAAAGCAGTTCTAAGGGGGAAGTTTATAGCAATACAATCCCACCTTAAGAAACAGGAAACATCTCGAGTAAACAACCTGACCCTGCACCTAAAGCAATTAGAGAAAGAAGAACAAAAAATCCCCAAAGTTAGCAGAAGGAAAGAAATCATAAAGATCAGATCAGAAATAAATGAAAAAGAAATGAAGGAAACGATAGCAAAGATCAACCAAAGTAAAAGCTGGTTCTTTGAGAAGATAAACAAAATTGACAAACCATTAGCCAGACTCATCAAGAAAAGAAGGGAGAAGACTCAAATCAATAGAATTAGAAATGAAAAAGGAGAAGTAACAACTGACACTGCACAAATACAAAAGATCATGAGAGATTACTATAAGCAACTCTATGCCAATAAAATGGACAACCTGGAAGAAATGGACAAATTCTTAGAAATGCACAACCTACCAAGACTGAATCCGGAAGAAATAGAAAATATGAATAGACCAATCACAAGCACTGAAATTGAAACTGTGATTAAAAATCTTCCATCAAACAAAAGCCCAGGACCAGATGGCTTCACAGGCGAATTCTATCAAACATTTAGGGAAGAGCTAACACCCATCCTTCTCAAACTCTTCCAAACAATATCAGAGGAAGTAACACTCCCAAACTCATTCTACGAGGCCATCATCACCTTGATACCCAAACCAGACAAGGATGTCACAAAGAAAGAAAACTACAGGCCAATTTCACTGATGAACATAGATGCAAAAATCCTCAACAAAATACTAGCAAACAGAATCCAACAACACATTAAAAGGATCATACACCATGATCAAGTGGGGTTTATTCCAGGAATGCAAGGATTCTTCAATATACGCAAATCAATCAACGTGATACACCATATTAACAAGTTGAAGGAGAAAAAAACATATGATCATCTCAACAGATGCAGAGAAAGCTTTTGACAAAATTCAACACCCATTTATGATAAAAACCCTGCAGAAAGTAGGCATAGAGGGAACTTTCCTCAACATAATAAAGGCCATATATGACAAACCCACAGCCAACATTGTCCTCAATGGTGAAAAACTGAAACCATTTCCACTAAGATCAGGAACAAGACAAGGCTGCTCACTCTCACCACTCTTATTCAACCTAGTTTTGGAAGTTTTAGCCACAGCAATCAGAGAAGAAAAGGAAATAAAAGGAATCCAAATTGGCAAAGAAGAAGTAAAGCTGTCACTGTTTGCAGATGACATGATACTATACATAGAGAATCCTAAAGATGCTACCGAAAAACTACTAGAGCTAATCAATGAATTTGGTAAAGTAGCAGGATACAAAATTAACGTACAGAGATCTCTGGCATTCCTGTACACTAATGATGAAAAATCTGAAAATGAAATCAAGAAAACACTCCCATTTACCATTGCAACAAAAAGAATAAAATATCTAGGAATAAACCTACCTAAGGAGACAAAAGACCTGTATGCAGAAAATTATAAGACACTGATGAAAGAAATTAAAGATGATACAAATAGCTGGAGAGATATACAATGCTCCTGGATTGGAAGAATCAATATTGTGAAAATGACTCTACTACCCAAAGCAATCTACAGATTCAATGCAATCCCTATCAAACTACCACTGGCATTTTTCACAGAACTAGAACAAAAAATTTCAAAATTTGTTTGGAAAAACAAAAGACCCCGAATAGCCAAAGCAATCTTGAGAACGAAAAACGGAGCTGGAGGAATCAGGCCTCCTGACTTCAGACTATACTACAAAGCTACAGTAATTAAGACAGTGTGGTACTGGCATAAAAACAGAAATATAGATCAGTGGATCAGGATAGAAAGCCCAGAGATAAACCCACGCACATATGGTCAACTTATCTTTGATAAAGGAGGCAGGAATGTACAGTGGAGAAAGGACAGCCTCTTCAATAAGTGGTGCTGGGAAAACTGGACAGGGACATGTAAAAGTTTGAGATTAGATCATTCCCTAACACCATACACAAAAATAAGCTCAAAATGGATTAAAGACTTAAATGTAAGGCCAGAAACTATCAAACTCTTAGAGGAAAACATAGGCAGAACACTCTATGACATAAATCACAGCAAGATCCTTTTGGACCCACCTCCTAGAGAAATGGAAATAAAAACAAAGATAAACACATGGGACCTAATGAAACTTCAAAGCTTTTGCACAGCAAAGGAAACCATAAAGAAGACCAAAAGACAACCCTCAGAATGGGAGAAAATATTTGCAAATGAAGCAACTGACAAAGGATTAATCTCCAAAATTTATAAACAGCTCATGCAGCTCAATAGCAAAAAAACAAACAACCCAATCCAAAAATGGGCAGAAGACTTAAATAGGCATTTCTCCAAAGAAGATATACAGACTGCCAACAAACACATGAAAGAATGCTCAACATCATTAATCATCAGAGAAATGCAAATCAAAACTCCAATGAGATATCATCTCACACCAGTCAGAATGGCCATCATCAAGAAATCTAGAAACAATAAATGCTGGAGAGGGTGTGGAGAAAAAGGAACACTCTTGCACTGCTGGTGGGAATGTGAATTGGTACAGCCACTATGGAGAACAGTATGGAGGTTCCTTAAAAAACTACAAATAGAACTACCATATGACCCAGCAATCCCACTACTAGGCATATACCCTGAGAAAACCATAATTCAAAAAGAGACATGTACCAAAATGTTCATTGCAGCTCTATTCACAATAGCCTGGAGCTGGAAACAACCTAAGTGTCCATCATCGGATGAATGGATAAAGAAGATGTGGCACATATATACAATGGAATATTACTCAGCCATCAAAAGAAACGAAACTGAGCTATTTGTAATGAGGTGGATAGACCTAGAGTCTGTCATACAGAGTGAAGTAAGTCAGAAAGAGAAAGACAAATACCGTATGCTAACACATATATATGGAATTAAAAAAAAATGTCATGAAGAACCTAGGGGTAAAACGGGAATAAAGACACAGACCTACTTGAGAATGGACTTGAGGATATGGAGAGGGGGAAGGGTAAGCTGTGACAAAGCGAAAGAGAGGCATGGACATATATACACTACCAAACGTAAGGTAGATAGATAGTGGGAAGCAGCCACAGAGCACAGGGAGATCAGCTCTGTGCTTTGTGACCGCCTGGAGGGGTGGGATGTGGAGGGTGGGAGGGAGGGAGATGCATGAGAGAAGGGATGTGGGAACAGATGTATATGTATGACTGATTCACTTTGTTGTAAAGCAGAAACTAATAAAAAAAAAATACCATCAATTCATGCCCTGAAGGCAGGACCTGGCCTTGATTATTTACCATAAAATCATTTTCTTTTTCTTAAGAACAGTTGATTCCCACATTATAAAGTAAAATTTGAGCTGAGAAAATGATTTATAGATTACAAATTTATTTTATGTAACTTTCATAACACTAATCCCAGAGAGCAAACATACAAAATAGAAGAGCACAGAATAAATATCTTCCTTTACTAATAAATAGGTCAAAATTCTAAACAATGTTCTAGCATATTTAGGATGCAGTGTTTAAGAATTAAAGTATACGAAAAATCCAGTATTTTTATTCTAAATTAAGTTTATTTGCTATTTTAAATCTATTCATTTATTTTAACATAGTAGTTGCACATTAAAAAAATTATCCTCTTCTTTGCATGGGGAAAGCTTACAGAATGCATTTATACATACTTCACATGATAAATAAAATCTATTTCAACCCAAGAGCCTAAAATACACTTAAAGGTTATTCTGAAGCACCACTGCCATAAAATGCTGACAATTAAGAATGTCTTCGCTCACCCACACTATTAATAATTTTATGAAAATGATAGAATGTAATATATATGCTATATAAACTTTTAAAAACATACATAAAAACAGCAAAAAAACCCACTGAAAAGTGGAAAAAAATATTAGGCAATCTACAGAACTGCTCAATTAATAACACCTTGAGTGTCTTAACAGTTATAATCATTAAATGCAAATTAAAATCACAATTAATAACATTCACATGCATTATTTTGATAGAAATTTCAAATTTGAGAAGAATCTTCAATTTGGCAAGTGGTGCAGTGATGGGCACTCTATAACTCCTCCTGGAAATGTAATTTACACTCCTCATCCATTAGGAGATGCCGTCATCCTCATGGCTAACATGGACAAGATTTATAAACAACTTTTGGAAGACAAGAGAAAACAGCGAATTCATTATGGCCTTTCAGAGTGTAGCATCATATTTTAAGAAAAATTTGATGTATTATCTTTAAGTAAAAACTGACCATAACCTGAAATCAAAGATGTGCCATTTTTTACAATGCAATATGAATAGGAAAACAAAAGTTCTTTCTGCATATCCTGAGAAATAACTTTTATTGAAATCATTTTTTTTTGCAAATACAATTTAGTTTTCTTTTGCTAAATGACTCAACTCCAAATTATGTTATAGCATAACTCAGTAGAAAAAGTAAATAACTATATATTTTTAATTTAAAATAAAAATATAAATTTCTAGTCTAACATTATTGAAGAATGAATCCACTATTTTGAAGCAGTATGTGTACCAAATCTAGCTTAAGACATGTTCAGTATTGAGGTTCAGGCCTAGACCAGTGAACTGCCCGGGCAAACACACTGGAGCTAAAGGCACACTTCCCTTTATACAGAAAGTGTCAAACTCCATATAATAATGTCTAAATTGTTACAGAGCTGAAAAAACTTCAAATAAAATCTAGTAATTGGGGACGAGCATAGACCATGTATGGACTCTCCTAAACCCATGTTTAAGGGTAGCAGGGAAACTACAATTTAATACTAAACATACCCATGAGACTAAACTAATTGTGAAGCACTGTGACACATGGAAACCAGTGGTGTTGAGTTTTCATCAATACTGTGAAAGACAGACAAAAATGAATAATATCTATTTTGCCACAAAGAAAAGTCACACACACGTGCACACACGTGCATGCACGCACACACACACATGATATGATGAAGTTTTGCCTTAAATGATCCCTAGCCATCTGTTTCCAACAACAGTGGTGATTGCAATCTGCTGGGTTAGTGAGATGCCGGGTCTGGCAGTGCTGGTCATGGTGGTCAATGTGAGCTTGTTGCAGCAAGTGTCTCCTGTGTCTCATGGGTCAAAAAAGACCCTGAAGGCAGATGTGCACCAGAGTAATTAGAGCAAACAGAAAGGAAGTAAAGCATATGGTAGTTGAAAATACTTCCTTATGTAAAGCACCTATGGACTCCTGCAAATAATTCTAAAATTTTAGTGCTCCTACAATAGACAATAAAGTGGAAAATATGAAAATTGTATCTTTAACCATGCGAATATGAGCTGATGAGGTGAGTACTGAGTTGTTGGAAAGGGTGCATCAATATGAATTACTTCAAATTAATGAGGTAATTGTAATTAGTTATGCAATTGGTTACATCATTACATATGTAATTGCATAATGACTATTAGCCATTTGCTTAATTAGTGTCATATATTCTGTTTTTTGATATACACACAAGGACAAGAATTTATCTAACAATTTAGCATTGGAAATGTGACCACTGCAAGAGCTTGTAATGCCTTGAAACATTGCACCCTTAATTACATTTAGAGAAACAATTCTTCTCACACATGTGGTAGAAAAGGAGGAAAGTTTCATATCTCTCCCGAAATCTGAGTGGAAAAAATAAATCCTCTGACAATATGTAACTAAGGAACTAATTCTAATATAGATTTACCATACCATAGAAACATAGAAACTATAATTTAAAGTTATCCCTAAGTCCTCAGAGAACACAGTAGAATCTAAGAAAAAAATTAAATAAAATAAAATTATCCCTAGGGAACTGATCATTCTGACAATGTAGAAGAAAGAGAAAAATTACTGTAGAGGAAAACACACTCAAACAAAGCTGTATGGGATTCCCAAGAAAAACAGAGTCAAAAATCAGATTCAATTTAACATTAAAGATATATACGAGGAAATATTTATATGAGTAAGGTTTGAAGGTTAAACATATTGTAAGGTTTAGATAATAGAACAGACTGATAGAGTCTCTGAAATAGGTAAGTATAAAGAAGTCTATAGTAGAAACAAGACATTATGAAAAATAAAGAGAAAAATGGAAAAGTTACCAATTTACACCAACTAGAAACTTCCTGAAGGACACAAAAGAAGCACACAAATGGAATTGCATGTCTCGTTGGTACAGGAGATTCAATAACTTAAGAATGTTAATTTTCCCTGAGTTGATTTACAAATAATATATTCCCAGCAAAATGCTGAAATATTTTTTCTAGACATTGATTCCCATGTTCATATGAAAAAATAAGCAAATAAAAATAACACAGTTCTTAGTAAGAAGAACTATTGAGTAAGCATAAGCTGTACCTGATATTAAAAAAATAGTATAAAACCTCAATAAGTAAAACTCTTGGTTTATGAATAGGTAGATAGACTAGTTGAAAGAAAAAGAAAGTTCAGATAAGACCCAAACACCTCTGGCGATTTAGTGTTGTAGTGAAATCAGCATCTAAATACAGTAAAATAAAAGTGGACCATTTAAGAGATAATGTTGGAGAATAATATATATGAAATGATTTTTGTCAATTATGAAGCTTTATAAAATTGTTAAAGAGTTCTGATTGTGTAAATGATCTTGTGAGTATAACTCTTATAGTTTGATTAAAATAGAAATCATTTAAATATTTTTTCCATTGTTGTGTTAATCATAAACCAGCAGGCAATAGGGCCAAATTAAAAAAAAACTAAAATTTAAACTTTCTTAAAAAACTGGTAATGAAATATAAAGTTTTATACTTCCAATTCACTTAATGAGGAATTACAATATTTTATAATCTGTTTTTGACACTAATTTTCTAACAATGAAAACTACAACATTGATTCACAATGTACACTGAATACAAAATTTGCCAATCAATTGTTAAAAGCATGCAACTGCTCTAGATTTATGAGGTTAGTGTTTTAGTAAGCAAGTGTTCATTCATGTACACAGTTTAAATAATAATAATAATAATAATATTTCAAGTGACTAAACATTTTATTAACATGGTGTTGCTTTTAACTGAATTTTACTGTTTGTGAGTGATTTACAAAATCAAATCTTATAATAATAAATTTTACATGCATAATTTAAACATCTACTTTATCTGTTTTTCTTGTATCAATCATTCCTATCTTTCTTATAATACTTATACTTTATATCATCTCTCCATTTTCACTTTTATTCTCTGAGTTCATTTTTGTTTCTATTTAACTTGTGAAAATCAAACTTCGTTCATTGAAAAAATATTTTGAGGAATATAATAAAGAGAAATATTTTTTAAAAAATTACTGTATCATCAACTGACTTGTAAATACTTCCTGTTAAAATGCCAGGAGATAGAAAGAAAATCAATGATTTGAGTTATTTCCTTTGCTAAAACATCAGGAAGAAAATAAGAGCAATGACCCATGCAATAGCCTATTCAATAGCCATGATTGTAAAAACAAGTAAACACTTGAACATATTTGATTAATTCAAATTTCACAAAGGTTTAGATATTGGAAATTAAAGATTGAATGTTCTCAGAGAATAAATATAAATATTCTATCATCAAGTGAGTGCAGTGCTAATGTTGCCATGTCATAATTGACAAATATCTGCAGCTCCGAGACTTCAGAACAAATGTCTTAAAAGCCACAAACCTTTAAGAAAAGATATCTTCAAATGTGTGTTGTCACTGTTTGGAACCCTCTTTAGAAGAGATGCCATTCACTGAGGACAGCCCTTTAAAGCTTGGTTCTTGTTCCCCAATTTATTGAAATTTTAATAGATCTATAATGTTGTACTTGCAATACTCCTTCCCCACAAACCATGTTAGGATATCTGTACATGAAGTAATATCTGGCATTTTAATGAAATAAAGGGGAGGGGGGATCCTACAGTATTATTAACATTGTGAGGATTATTTTAAATAACCTTGAAATTTAAACATTATTCGAAATCCATTTCAAAGTTGATTCCTTTGACCTTTCTTTTTATATTAAAATGATATTAGAACTTGAATGAAGGTAAATCAACTCTGAGACCTCTTTTCATCTGGTTTACTGATGGCAATGGTATAAAGTTATACTTCAGGCTTGTGGTTTCAATTATTAACATAATTGTATGCAATCCAAATGTGCTTCTTATATTTTCTACCCTTTCCCATCCTTAAGAACCCAACGCCAGCTCATTTCCATTGGTCACTTTACTCGAATGTGCCAGCACACGTGGGGCCCTGAATTAGCCTGAATTAACCATGTATATAATTTATCCTTACCAAGAGAGCCACCCAAACAAGGGCCTGTCCTTTGAACATATGTTGATGACAAAAACCTAGACTGTTGAGATTATGTCTTCATGGAAATATGGGAGGGAACTTTGGAAAAAAACAATCAGAATTGTAAATGCATTGTCAAATTGTAGACAGAATTACTTCTTAATAAAGCCAAATTTGTTAACATTAACCTTCCAAATCATCTTCAATCATGTGTAATACTGCTTCAATATCTTCAACTGCTAAAGCAGGTCCTTTTATGTAGAATGTAACTTTATTTTTTTGTTTGCGGTACGCGGGCCTCTCACTCTTGTGGCCTCTCCCGTTGTGGAGCACAGGCTCTGGACGCGCAGGCTCAGCGGCCATGGCTCACGGGCCCAGCTGCTCCGCGGCATGTGGGATCTTCCCGGACCAGGGCACGAACCCGTGTCCCCTGCATCAGCAGGCGGACTCTCAACCACTGCACCACCAGGGAAGCCCCTAGAATGTAACTTTAAAAGTGTTTTCTAACTTGCCCTGACTGGCTTGATTTTTTAATGATTTTTTTCCAATTACATTTTCTCATGTTTCAATTTCCATAGGCTCTGAAAGTCTGTGCTTTCTGGTTTGGTCTTCTAGATGTTTATTTATTAAGAATGTGAAACATACACATGTGTGTGTGTGTATATATATATATATATATGGTGTGGAGCTTAACAACAGAATAGCAATCTTAGGATGGGGAAGTCCTTTCAAGATAAGACATTTGCAACCTCCCACAATGGAAAATTACCAGCAGTCACAGCAGTTGGCATTCCAGGAAGATTGAGCAATGACACACCCAGCCTTAACCACAATATGGGTGGAACATTAACCCAAGGGTGACCTGAAGGGACCATAAATGAAGCCCAGTCTCTCTCCCCCAGGCAGATCCCCTCTTGGTCTCACCTGCTGCTCACTTACCATGTATTAAATAAATCTCAATTTCTACCCTCACTTCACTTCTGGCTTGGTAAATTATTTTACCACACGTATTGCCAGTCCCATCGTTGCACTCCACCACATAAAGCAAGTGGCGCATAATGTTTTCTCTCTTTCCTGAATAAACGTTGACTGAACATCTTCTATGCAATAGCTACTTTTCTGTGTTATCATCTACTTTGAACACAGGAAATCAATTTTCTACTCTCATGGATCTTACAGTCTAGTGAAAGAAACAGACATCAAATTAATTTTTAAAAAGCAAAATATAATGTCATGTAGAATGAGATTCTATGAGAAAAAAATATAAGAAATAGGGATGACAGATTTAGTCAATAAAGAGACAGGACACCCAGTTAAATTTAAATTTCAGAAAAAGAAAGAGACGCCATGCCATACAAATCTATCATAAAATATTTTAGGCATACTTTTACTAAAAAAGTTTGTTATTTATCTGCATTTCAAATTAAACTAGGCAACCCCAGTACAGTAACAGAGCCAGAAGTTTCTATTTAAGAAAGATCTCAGAAGACTCTCTGAGAAGTGACATCTGAACGGAAACTTAAGTGAAATGAGAGACTATGTGCAAATATTTTTAGGAGAATAATCCAAGCAGAAGGAACAGCATGCCTTACATCTCTGAGATGGAAAGTCACTGCTGTATTTGAGAAGAAACAAGGAAGCCAGCGCTACTGGAATGCAGGGAACAAGTGGGAGGGTGACATTAAATAAAGCCCAGTAACTCTTGAGTCCTTGTTCTATATTTTATAAGGAGCTACTGGAATATTGAGAAACAGGGAATGGGTATTCTCACCCTGCTATGTGGTATTATTCCTGCTGTTATATGAATGCTAGATTGCAGAATTGTGAAGGTGGGGATCCGGGAAGGAAGAATTTTATTGGCCTGTAGTGCTAATGGAGGAGGTGAGATATTGTATCCAGAAATTTTTTTTTTAAGGTTTTTAATTTTTTTTTTTTTGATGTGGACCTTTTTTTTTTTTTTTTTTTGATGTGGACAATTTTTAAAGCCTTTATTGAATTTGTTACAATATTGCTTCTGTTTTATGTTTTGTTTTTTTGTCCATGAGGTATGTGGGATCTCAGCTCCCTTACCAGGAATGGAACCCGCAGCCCCTGCATTGGAAGGTGAGGTCCCAACCACTGGACTGCCAGGGACATCCCCAGAATATGTTTTGATGGTAGATCTAATAGATTTGGATGATTTGGGGTACAATAGAAAAAGAAGAATCAAGGATGACCCCATGTATTTTCATAGGCAATGTAGAATGAAGGTGGTTCTATTTACTGAGATGGCAAAGATGGGTGAGGGGAACATCTGTTTTTTAACTACTCCAGAGCCAATACAACCTGGTCATGAAAGAGAGGGTATTAACTGACATGTTTCTCTGTATACAAGTATTGAGAAATAATTTTGGGAGAGTGGATTTGAAATCTGGTATTTGAATGAAAAGCTCATTATCTCCAGGTCCTGTTTGTTCTTCCCTCATCTAAGAGTAATAAAGCAGTTGGCAGTAATCACTAGGATTGATTTACTTTTCTATATTCCCTCTAAATTGTGAATTTCAGGAAGTCATGATTTTCTGGCTGAGTATCCCCATTACTTAGAGTTCCTGGTACATTCCATTAATCTGAACAAGAGGAAACTGCAATTTCTATCTGTCAAAAAATATGAAAGAGTATCAGACATTTCCTGAGGTTAACCTAAAATGAACTCAATCCAAGTTTACTCAATAAATAAATTGTTTTGCGACTGGAAGAGTTTGAAAGCAGCCGAATGTTCACAGCAATCTTCAAATTCACACAGAGAAATGGCCATGCAATTAAACCTCTGCTTTGTTTTGTTTTTTTTTCTGAATTTGTTGTAAAATATTATAATTAAATTAATATATCTTATGAGACTGATTTATTTGGTAATGAGCACTGGGGTGTATTTATTTTAGATTATAAGTGAAAAGAACAAGAAAGTCTATTTCCAGCCTTTGATGATGGCTCTCTACTAGAATTTTCCTTCTATAAAAGGTCATTATATGTCATTGTATGTAGACCTAGACTAATATAAATGGAAGAATATTTTCAGTAGAAACCTATCATGGTTTTATTCATGACATGAAGCCAATCAGCTCTTCCAAAATTAAAAGACTGTATATGTGCTGGAAGGCTACATCATATATTTTGGACAACACAGATAAATCATGTGCTAGGATATAGAATTCAGATTTATACTAGCATATTTTGCCTCTGTGACAAAATTTCAATTATTCCATTTGTCCCCATCTCTGGATCCTATAAATTAACTTCCTTGGATATTTACCTACAGTATGAGCTCTTTGAACTTTCCAAATTCTAACAACTGAAATACAAACTCTATTTTTCCTTCTCACCTCTGTCATATGATGCCAGCCATGACAGAGCTATGCCCAAGAAAAGACACACAGAATGTATGCCAGGTTTGCTAATATAAATCTAGGTTATATTGTGAAGCATCCCAGATGCAGAAGTTGTGACTTCGACATTCTAGACTCTTTTTTCATAGAATTTTTCCTCAACTTAATATCTATGCATATTTACTCGTCCTGTTTCCCTGAGATCTTCGTATCTTAAGACCGCTGGATATGAGACAATGGAAATCTTTATAGCAATTAAATCATTAGCACAACCAGGATATCAACATGGACATAAGCCTCCAGTATTATTCAGATTTCATCAATTTTACATGTACTCACTTGCATGTAGTTATGAGTGTTTAGTCTATGAATTTTTATCCTTTGTATAAGTTCATTTAGTTATCACTATGGCTGAGATACAGAATAGTCCCCTCACCATGAGGAGACTTCCTGTTGGCCCTTTATAACCACACCCACCGACTTCCACCTCCAGAACAACCCTGGCTTCCATTAATCTTTTCTCCATCTGTGTAATATTGTCATTTCAGGAATGCTATCAGGAATGTTACATAAGTGAAAGCACACAGTATGGAATATTAGGGGGTAGTTTTTTTTGTTTGTTTGTTTTGTTTTTGTTTTCTGCATAGTATAATTCCCTTAAGTTATATCCAAGGTTTTGCAGGTATCATAGTTCATCCCTTGTTATTGTTAAGAGGTATTCTATGGTATGAAAATAACCCATTTACTTAACAGTTCACCCACTGAAGGACATCTGTGTTGTTTCTGATTTTTTACTTTTATGAATCAGGCTGTTATGAATATCATGTAGAGGATTTTGTGTGGACAAGTTTTCATTTCTCTGGGATAAATGACCAAGAGTGTAATTGCTATATAGGGTAGTAATTGTGTGTGTATTAATATAAGAAACTACCAAACTCTTTATTATTTTATTTTTTCATGTTTACTGAGATATAACTGACATAGCATTTAAGTTTAAGGTTACACTGTGATGATTTGATATACATATATTGCAAAGTGATCATTACAGTAGGGTAAGTAAACACCTCTATCACTTCAAGTAATTACCTTTTAGTTATTTTGGTGAGAACATTTAAGATTTAGTCTCCTAGCAACTTTCAAGTACATAATACAGTATAGTAAACTATAGTCACCATGTTGTATATTAGATCCCTGGAATTTACTCACCTTCTAAGCAGAAGTTTGTATTTTTGCACCAGTGTCTCCCCAATATCCTTTCCTGCCCAGCCCCAGGTAAGTACCATTTTAGTCTCTGTTTCTATGAATCCAGCTTTTTTAGGTTTCACTTATAAGTGATATCATGCAGTATTTGTCTTTCTCTATTTCACTTGGTATATTCCATTCAGGTTTCATCCATGTTGTTAAAAATGACAGGATTTCCCTCTTTCTCATGGCTGATTGTTATTCTATTGTGTATATATATCTACCTATCTATATAGATAGGTAGATATATATACAAACACACTATAGACATGTGTTGTCTTCATATTTTGACTATTATGAGTAATATTATAATTATTACAGGGGTGCAGTTTTTTCTTCAAGATCTTATTATCTTATTGATGTCTTATTCTGCCATCTTCACCAAACTCCTTTTTGGAGTGGCTGTACCATTTTACACTCCCACAAACAATACATGAGTGATCCAATTTCTCTGCATCTTTGCTTGTATTTAGTTTTCTCTATTTAAACTTTTTATATATGTGTACTGGTACCTTATTGTGGTTTTTATTTGTATCCTTCTTATTAATGATGTTGAACATCTTTTCATGTGCTTATTGATCATTTGTAAATCCTCTTTCATGAAATGTCTGTTTATGACTTTTGCCCATTTTATACATGAATTTTTTGTTGTTTGAGAATTCTTTACATAGATACTAGTTCTTTTTCATCTGTGTGGTATGAGAACATTTCCCTCAGTCTGCAACTTGCCTTTTCATCTTTTTATCAGGGTTTATCATAGAGCAAAATTTTTAATTTTGATGAAGTCCAATTTATCAATATTTTTTTATTGATTGTGCTTTTGTTGTCAAGTTTAAGAATTCTTTGCCTTAACCCTAACCCCTGAATACTTTCTCCTATGTATTTATTTTTCTAAAAGTTGTATAGTTTTACCTTTCACAGTTAAATCTATGGTTCATTTTTAATCAATGTTTGTAAGAGTTTTGAGATTTACATAGAGGTTCAGCTTTCTACCTATGAATATTCAATCCCTGCAGCATCAGTTGTTGAAAAGGCTATCTTTTCTCTATTCAATTATTTTTACACTTTAGAAAAAAAAAGACATTTGGGCATATTTTTGTGGTTCTATATCTGTTTCTTTTATTTTTTCCATAGATCTGAGTACCGATTCCTTTGTCGTTATCACACTGCCTTAATTTTAAGACTTTATATTTAGTAGGGCAATTCACTCCACTTTTTTTCTTCTTTTTCCAAGTGGTCTTAGCTATTTTCGTTTTTTTTTTTTTTTTTTGCTTTTCTGTGTACTTTTTAAATTTTTATTTATTAATTCATTTTTATTAATTTTTATTGGAGTAAAGTTGGTTTACAGTATTGTATTAGTTTCTGCTATACAGCAAAGTGAATTAATTGTACATATGCATATACCCCCTCTTTTTTGGACTTCTTTCCCATTTAGGTCACCACAGATACCTGAGTAGAGTTCCCTGTGCTCTACAGTAGGTTCTCATTAGTTATCTATTTTATACATAGTAGTGTGTATGTGTCAATCCCATTCTCCCAATTCGTCCAACAACTCCCACTGCCCCCCACACCTTGCTAAGCATGTTTGTTTTAAAACAAGCTTATCTATTTCTACAAAAAATTCTTGATAGAATTTTTATAGGAATTGCATTAAATTTGTAGATCAATTTGGGAAGAATTGGCATCCTTAACATATCTTTTAATCCGTGAAAATAATGTTACTTGATCTATCTAAGTCTTCCTTGATCTCTTTCATAACATTTTATAATTTTCAGGATACAGATCCTGTATATATTTTGTTAAAATTATATCAAACTATTTTATGTTCTTTGGAGAAACTGTAGATAAAAGTGTGTTTTTAATTTTAGTTTCCATGTGTTTGTTCATAGTATATACAATTTTGATTGATTTTTGTGTTGATCCTGTAAACGATGACTTTGATGAACTTACCAGTTTTAAAAGATTTTTGATTTCCTTTTTTTTTTTTCTAATGATCAGTATGTCTTTTATTTATTTATTTTTTCTTGGCTTACTTTACTGTTTAAAAATTCCAGAACTGGGCTTCCCTGGTGACGCAGTGGTTGAGAGTCCACCTGCCGATGCAGGGGACACGGGCTCGTGCCCCGGTCTGGGAAGATCCCACATGCCATGGAGCGGCTGGCCCCGTGAGCCATGGCCACTGAGACTGCGTGTCCGGAGACTGGGCTCCGTAACGGGAGAGACCACAACAGTGAGAGGTCCGCGCACTGCAAACAAAAAAAAAAAAAAAAAAAAATCCAGAACTATTTTGAATAAGAGTAGTGAGAGAGATTTCCTTGACTTATTCCTGATCTTAGGAGGAAAGCACTTAGTTTTTCAGTAATAATCTTAACTCTAGGTTTTTATTAGCTGCTCTTTATCAAACTTAGTTTCTCTATATTCCTAAGTTACTGCAAGATTTTTGTTTTTTGTTTTGTTTTGTTTTGGTTTTTTTTTTGGCTGTGTTGTGTCTTCGTTGCTGCATGCTGGTTTTCTCTAGTCGCAGTGAGCGTGGGCTACTCTTCACTCTGATGCATGGGCTTCTCATTTCGGTGGCTTCTCTTGTTTCAGAGCACGGGCTCTAGGCACATGGGGTTTCAGTAGCTGCAGCACGTGGGGTCAGTAGTTGCAGCACACAGGCCCTAGAGCATGCAGGCTTCAGTAGTTGTGGCTTGTGGGCTCTCGAGCACAGGCTCAGTAGTTGTTGTGCACAGGCTTAGTTGATCTGCAGCATGTGCGATTTTCCCGGACAAGGGATCAAACCCATGTCTCCTGCATTGTCAAGTGGATTCTTAACAACTGTGCCACCAGGGAAGTCCTGCAAGTTTTTATCATAAATGGCTGTTGGGCTTTGTCAAATGCTTTTTCAGTATCAACTGTTATGGTCAGATTTTTCTCTTTCTCCTGTTAATGTAGCAGATTTCACCGATTGATTTTCAAAAGTTGAGATATGGAATAAATCACACTGTGTGTAGTATATAATTATTTTCATATATTACCAGATTTAATTTGTTAATTTTTTAAAAAAAAATATGCCATTTGGTATACAAATTTTGTTCTGGCTCAAAATCTTTAGAAAATATATTGTAATATTCTGTTTTGAATATTTTTCATTCAATAAAAATCGGTATTCTGGGTTTTAAAATTTAGTGTGCTTTTTTAGCTTTCATGTACATTTTAGACTAAATATTTGGTTTGCATTGTTATGGTGTTCTTATTTCTGGAAATATGACACTACATCTTCCTCTATGTCTGAAGTAAGTAATTAAAGAACCACCTCCCACTGGATCTAAGTTCTCTCTCACACACACTCTCTCTCTTTCTTCCTCTCTTGCCTTTTTAGTTGTCATTTCTTTCATTCAACTTATTTTTGATAAGGCCCACTGCATGCATAAGATAATCCTATGAGTAATTAAGAACTAAAAATAAACAAAACTATGACAATTTAAAGCATATCAAGAGACAAATCTGCTTGTCTTTAAAAAATATTTTTCTCATTTGAAAATGTTTGTATCATTTTCAGATTTCTAACTTTCAGCAGGATGGCCCAAACAGAGTCAATGAATATATGAGTAAATATATGAAAAGAGACAGAAAGATGTAGAGCTATTAATAGGCCAGAAATAAAGCATCCCTTTCTCTCAGCCCCATGTGGGCTACAGTCTATCTCCTCTCACTTAGGAATCAAACAGAAGGTACAGAGATTTTCTCCTAAAATGCCTCCACTTGCCCTGAGAAATTCTGGAGTCAATTCTTCATGCTAAATATGTGCCGAGTGTGAACTTTAAAAACAAAACTACTTTTCAACTCTCCTAGTGCATTAAAACTGTCTGAATAATTTCTTAAAGTTCACCCTTAGATAACTCAAAATGCCTTAATGTAATTTTACTAACCTTTTCAAATATTGTACCTTGAAGCTGACTGTAAGACTGAGAAATTTTGGCTTAATGGGTAATATTTCAAGAAAAGTGTAAATGATTGAAAATAAGGGCTATAAAATGTGTGTTTTCTTTTTCAAATGTAGCTACAGGTTTATTTCCAGCAATATAATTGTTGTTTGACAGAATCTAAAATTGTATCATTAAACATTTTTATTCTTAAATAATGTATTGTTCATGTTGTCAAGCTTTTATAAATGGTTTATTAAGTGATATGCCCCAATAGAAGATTGACAGTGATTCAACATAGTGACTTCCATAGTAATTATATATGAGTTATCTATAATAGGATACTGGTTAAGAATAATGTTATTCAGTTATGACATGTGAGCAAACATAAATCTGATGAAATGATTTCATATTATTTTGCTAATAACTAAAATAGTGTACAGTCATGTTATAAAATTTAATTTAAAAACAAAATCATCATGATAAAAATTTTAGCAATCTTATGCTCACATTTACTTGGAAATATATGTTATCTAATTAAATTGCATTCAATTCAACTCATAATTTTTGCTCATCCACTATTAACTACAGATACAAAAATGGAAGATATTCATATCAGAATAGATATTTCCTTTTGTTCATTAAGGTTGTCAAGACATTTCTTCAAGTTTGTACTTTACTTTTTAAGGCTTTTTTTTTTCTTCCAATGCATTGAGAAAGAAATAGATAGAACATTAAAGTAAAATATGAAATAATTAATAAAGTATACTGTGGGCTACACCAAAATTGAGTACACAAGAAATATGATAAACAATAACAATAATTATGGAATTAAGACATACATTATTTTTGTTTATACAGAAATAATGGAGTGTTTTAAATTTATGGTCATATCTTCAAAACCCTGCTTAAAGAAAGAAAATTAAGTAAATGCTAGGTTTACCTGATTTAAAATATCTTACATTGATTACATATTGCAATTCCATTAATAATTCAAGCTACTCAAATATTTCATTTAATGAAATCTATAAATTTGGTAAAACATTTAGACATATCTGTGTAATTTCCTCAAGTTCATTCTCATATTGTTCAACTTTTCCATTTTGATTCACAAAACATGTGAAGAAAATATTTATTTTTATCTAGTCTCTGTTTCCACTGTTTCTTTCCTAATTCCACCTATCTCTCAAGCTTCAAGACTGGCCTCTCTGCTTTTAAACTCTTTATTTATGGGCCATCTTGTAAGCATCATTTTGATGGCATTCTCTTAATTAAGTGTCAGCATTTACTGAATTATATATCTATAATTTATACCTTACTTACCTCTGTGATGTAGTGCAACCAGCCTTAACTGGCTCACAAGAGCCAATTTGATCACCTTTTCCCATTTCCACGGGTAGTGACATAATATTGGGAACTTAAAATTGCAATGTTGCAGAAATTTACACCAAGTAATTAGCACATGGTGGGAATCCAGGCTTTTTGTTTTTACTTTTTTCCCACCTGGTGAACTAGTTGTTAAAAATTTACCATCTTGGGGGCTTCCCTGGTGGTGCAGTGGTTGGGAGTCAGCCTGCCGATTCAGGGGATGCAGGTTCATGCTCCGGTCCGGGAGGATCCCACATGCCATGGAGCGGCTGGGCCCGTGAGCCATGGCTGCTGAGCCTGTGCATCTGGAGCCTGTGCTCTGCAACAGGAGAGGCCACAACAGTGAGAGGCCTGCATACTGCAAAAAAATACCAGCTTATAGCTCTTCATCAACTGATGATACTAATAGCGAAGACAATTTAGGATCTCAGTGTATATTGTAATTTCTTTATTCCTTATGACTTGTGAAACCATCTATTTTATGACCCTGCAGTGTATATTTGTTTTTGTTACACCATTTTGCTAGCTTCAGTCCCATGACTATAGCCACTCCTATCCCTGTATTCATACATATTTCCCCAGTCTAAAAAGTTCAATATTTAAATATACATATATATTTATATACTATGTCTTTATTATTCACATGTATTCCCAAAATATGTGATAAATTATTTGAATATAAAATTTATATATTTTTCTTATGACTCTTAAACATATTAAGTATTTTGGTGTATATGTGAAAATTTATGGCAAACTAGCATATTTTAAGCAAATTATAATAAACTTTAACATTTTAGTCAAGTCTGAATAGAATAAGAATATAGAGTATAGAATAAGAGTAAAATAATAGAGAGATAACTTATAAATCTGTGTGCATGTGCACATACACACAATGTAGTGTGCGTGACAATATACTAGAAAGAGCTGTAATTTTGTGATTAAAATGAATTGAGTTTAAATCACTATCACACACTAACATAAATGTTGAAGAAACCCAGCTCTAGTTTCTCCTTTGTGAAAGAGAAATATTACACATCTAATAGGATGGTTGTGAAGAATAAATAGGAGAATATATCTAAAGTTCCTATGTGTCAGTATATTACCTGGCACATGATGGTTTCAAAATCCTTGTCCTTTTTCCATACCTCTAACAATCAATGATACAGTATATCAATCTTCCAACTAAATAAAATATGCAATTAGAAAAATATCAACCTCTTGAGAATATATTTTTTTAATTGATTCATTCATTTTTCACTCTATGGTACTGTATTTCTTTCACCATCCAGTTTTTCGTTATGTTAATAAAAATCCTGCCTGTTTTCAATCTTCACTATCCCCATCTTGGGAAGACAGGAAAGATATTACTTCCAGTAAACCAACTCAAAAGAGGAAATAAGTGGAAACAACCTGTCATTATTGTGAAGATAGGAATCTAGAAGTGATAATAAATATCATGGTCCAGGTATACAGGCATATTTCTAAAGACGTGTGTTAATAAGAAATCTTGCATAGAATGCATTGAATTCAACCTCATGTTGTGATCAGTTCTTCTAAACTATTAATGTATTATAGATTTACACTAACTTCGCCATCGGCTCTTAACAATTCAGAGCATTTTCACATATAACAATCCCAGGCTTTTTTTTTTTTTTTTTTTTTTTTTTACAATCTCTCTGTAAAAAATATGATCATTCTTCTTCTAAGAAAATAGAAATGGCCCTTATCTGAGCTTCAGGGAAGGAACTAGACAAGAACTAAAATTTGTCCTCTCTCTTTGCCTTGATATTTATTTTAAGAGTTCAGGTTCCAAGTGTGTAATTGATCTCTATTTCTTTCCACAGAGCCAGTTTTGATCTGTATAAAAAGCCTATTCAAATTCTACATAAACATACTGACATCAGTTGCTAATGGATATTTTCTGTATACCCTTGGCACAATGACAATTTAATTTCCACAGAGGCAAGCAAATATCTAAGTTTGTCTTCCTGGATTCTAATCAGCTGGTTCCTTGGGTTTGGAACATATTAGAGAAACAACATTTTAACTTGCATACCAGATGCTGTCTCCTACAGAAAGATTACAGCAACTTTTCTTAAACTCAAAAGACAGGTCAAGGTCCCAAAATACTATCCAGGCTCTCTGTTACCTTTAGTAAATGTTTTCCTTGTAACTGCAGAATCTTAAGTGATTAATCAATCTCTAGGTGATTACATTGGAATGCTAACACCTGATGTACATGATAGGTCACGGCTAAGTGAGGAAAAGAGGAAACTGCATATAGAATATTTCTACTGGGGACATAAATATTTATCTGGCCTGCATCCTCTATCCCCAAGGTGGCATTTTTTCTTTCCTTATGTTTCTTTCCTTATGTTGATTTTTTTTTTTCCGGTACACGGGCCTCTCACTGTTGTGGCCTCTCCTGTTGCGGAGCACAGGCTCCAGACACGCAGGCTCAGCGGTCATGGCTCACGGGCCCAGCTGCTCTGTGGCACGTGGGATCTTCACGGACCAGGGCACGAACCCGTGTCCCCTGCATCGACAGGCGGACTCTCAACCACTGCGCCACCAGGGAAGCCCTCCGTATGTTGATTTTGATAACGTTAAACAATGGTTTTAAATGGTACAACTGAATGATAAAGAGTCTTTGGAGGGGATTACTTTAAATGGGATAATCGAATGTCCAAGAGTAAGATTTTAAGCCTGACTATCTCCAGAGTCCCCTGAGGCAAAGCCAGATTTGCCTGAAATTTCAAATGTCAGGCTGCCTCTAACTCAGGTGAAAAGGTTTCTATTGCAGAAGTTCTGGCAGCAGAAATAATTGCTTCAAGATGTCTTCATCCTGGAAAACTCTTTTGGAAGTTAGGAATCCCCTTTTGTGACTAAGGCTTTCTTTTATATATTCATTGTATTCTTTTTTATTTATCTAGATCACATAAAAGAAAGAAATTCAAATTAACTCAGTGAGATTTCCCACTGAATTCTCAACTCATGTTGATTTCCCATAAAAAAAAAAACACAAATATTTGAGGCCACATAAGGTTTACTTAACTAAAGAGATAAATTGAGGCCAGCTCAACATTGGCAGAAAGATGAATTTATTCAGGAATAGCAGAGGGATTGCAATTTGAGACATGCAAACTGTAGCAAGCTACAGGCGCGTCCCTTGAGGGTTTGGGGCTAGGCTGTATATATGGGAAGGGAGAGTTCAGTTAGAGTCTGTTAAAATAAAAACAAATGGAGGGGCTTCCCGGGTGGCGCAGTGGTTGGGTATCCGCCTGCTGGTGCGGAGGACACGGGTTCATTCCCTGGTCTGGGGGGATCCCGCATGCCATGGAGTGGCTGGGCCTGTGAGCTATCGCTGCTGAGCCTGCGCGTCCATGGCCTGTGCTCCGCGACGGGAGGGGACACAGCAGTGAGGCCCGCATACCAAAAAAAAAAAAAAAAAAAAAAAAAAAATGGAGACCTGCTGTGAAAATTCTCTGAGCAGATAAAACCAGGCAGTCATACAAACAAAGCTTAATTCAGTTCCTTTTGTGAGACCAACCTGACCTGGGTCATTGATTTGTTGTTCATGGCTCTGTAAACCATAAGCACAATTTCCCAAGGTTGATATTGGGCAACCCCTGACCAACTCCCTATCATTTAAGAAAATTTAAGTATTATCAGTTTTCTGTAAATCAAGAATTTACAGGAAATCAGTCTCTATGTCAAGTTTCATTTTTCTGAGGGCACAAGTGTGAGATTTTCCATTTTATCTCCTCCAGTTCCATTTTTGATTGAACTTCTTTCACAATAATATTTCAAAATACGGTGGCAAATGTGTTTTTGCTGAAATATTTTGTGCGAAAGAAAATTATTTTCCAAACAGAAAACTTTAAACCAAAACTTTGAATACCTGTTTATTGTTTTCAAGATGTAAATTTAGAAAATGTAGTGGATTACAAATGCTGTTTCTATCAATAAAACTAAGAAAGTTTAATGTACATACACATATTGGAATATTTAGAAATGCAAATATGAGTTCATTTGATATTGACTTGTTAGGTCTTTAGAGATTCATAGTATAATTTTCATTTGACAAATTGGTGCCTGAGATAACAGATGGAACTTTTATAAAAAAGGGATTAATATACTACCTTTGTGGTAATGTATATATAACTGGACAACTTTCCCCTCTATATAGAAGCACAGAATATAGAAAATGTACTACAGACATGTCTCAAGATGGCCTTTCATTCATGTTGTCATGTTTATTGAACTCCAACAATATGCCAGTCACCATAATGGACTGAGTGCTGAGGTTATGCAGTTGGGAACATACAATGTCTCTGCCCTCTTTTAGCTTGCATTCTGTTGAGGGAAGGAAAGATCATTAAGTAGTAGAGTAAATATATATATCATGTGGTATAGTGATAAATGCTATGGAGTAAAACAAGGTACGTTAATAGAACATAAAGTGCTAGGTCAGAGTATAAATTATATAGGGTGATCCGAGAAGTTAGCACTGATAACACAGTATTTAGTGAGCTTGAAATAAGAGGGGGTGACTTGTGGCTATCTGGAGAGAACACACACCAGACAAAGGAACTCTAAGCAAGCCAACAACACATGGGACAATTTTGTATATGTTTAAGAAATAGGAAAAGATCCAGCTGTAACTTCAAAGAGGAGGACATGGAAGAACGTGGTTGCAAGTGAGATCAGTGAAATAGACAGCAGGGTCATTCTCCCTTATCCAAGGGAATATGTTCCAAGGCTCCCAGTGGATATCTGAAACCATGGATACTACAAAACCTATATATATACATGCTATACTTTTGCTTATATATACACACCTATGAAAAAGTTTAACTTATATTAGGCACAGTAAGAGAATGTCTGAATTGCCAGCTTCTCCACTCTTGTACTTTGGGGCCATTATTAAGTAAAATAAGGGTCACTTGAACACAAGCACTGTGACATCATGACAGTCGATCTGATAAGTGAGAAGGCTGCTAAGTGACTAACAGGCAGGTAGCATATACAGAGTGAATGTGCTGGACAAAAGGATGATTCACATCCTTGGATGGACAGAGCAGGGTGGTGGGAGGTTTCAAAACGCTACTCAGAACAACATGCAATTTAAAACTTATTGTTTATTTCTGGAATTTTCCATTTAATATTATCAGACTCCAGTTGATCATGGGTAACTCAAACTGGAAACAAAAACCGAGAATGAGAGGGGACTACTGCATTGTGCCTTATGCTCCATTGTAAGGCTGTGGGTCAGTGGTGATGGGAATGACACTAAGTGACACTGGGTGTCAGTAAGTGTGGAATTTATTTCAGGTCCAAATCGACAACAGAAAGAAGATTGTAGGTAAAGATCCAGGCTCGCCTTGGGGGAACGCTATTAAATACCTATAATGCTTGATGTGAGGACTGCCCCTTATTTGGTAGAATATGAAATGGTCCACGCTAACACATAGGCCAGCCACGTGGCAGAAGCAGTGGCAGTGATGGCAGTGTAAGTGATAAGCATCGCTGAGGACCTGGGGGAAGTAGATCAAAGACAAGGCCCCGCCAGGTAGGGCAGAATAAACAATCCCAGTGACTCTAGAGACAGAGCATATCTTTATTTCGTATGCTGTCTCTTTACAAACAGTGGTATAGAGAGAAACAGGGACTCATTAATTTAATCACCATGGCAAATGGTGATAAAATTATACTTTTAAAGTAATTGGGGCTTGGACTAAGACATCATTTAACTTCCAGTGGTAAGTTTTCATAGATAGCTCACCTTAATATGAGAACTAATGCCACCTCTGGGCTGGGGACATAGGCAAGAAATTCATGCCAGAAACAAAGCTATAGGATCCCAAGTCCTAACGCATGGGGAGAAAAAAGGTTCATATAGATCCCAACTGCAATGTCAAAGGCACAGGGCTCTCTGACTGCTAACTGGGTACTCATTACCTGGTCTATTTGCAGAGAATTGTCTTCTTAGTTACTTCCCATTATCTCCCACTACCTTAGAACTGTGTCTGTCTGGTGTCCTTGTATTTAGTTATGATTTTGATTGCTATTCTGTTTGAGTATAATTCCTGCTGCTAGACCCTTCTGGCATGGACCGCCTAGTCCTCCCATGAATGTGACAGGTTTTTGTTTTTGTTTGTTGTTGTTGTTGTTTGTTTGTTTTTGCGGTATGCGGGCCTCTCACTGCTGTGGCCTCTCCCGTTGCGGAGCACAGCCTCCGGACGCACAGGCTCAGCAGCCATGGCTCACGGGCCCAGCCGCTCCGCGGCATGTGGGATCTTCCTGGACCGGGGCACGAACCCGTGTCCCCTGCATCGGTAGGCGGACTCTCAACCACTGCACCACCAGAGAAGCCCACTGTGACAGTTTTCATCCAGGAAAGTGAATTAATTTTAGCAGTGGTAATTTGGTAGTTTTCAAATATGAGTTAAGAATACTTATGTGTTCAAGCTCTCTTCTACAGTTAGGTTCAATTAATCAAAACATGGATCTAAGAAACTTACCAATGTGTTTGCTCATAGAGAATATTGTGGCTGATATTATGATGAATATATTTTATAAGTTATTCATTCAAAATCGTGCACAGCTCCTGATCTAACATTTTAATCATGTCACCAAATCCTAATAACTGCCTTGTGAGTAAATGAAGTTCAAAATTATAACTAAATTGTTTTTAAAGAAAATGTTACATATGCTCTTTGACTTCAATATGATATTCTTGTAAAATTTACATGCCTCTTTTTCCCATTTATTTCCTATTATTTACTAAAGTCAGTGCAGACATGTGATAAAAAATAATCCTTAGCTGCTAAAACTTTTCAAATATGTATTTTATTCAATTTGTTTAGATGAAAGCAGAGTAAGGACTGACATCTTTTGAGTTGAGGGAAAGCACGACTGCAAAAGTTGTGCCACTGTATTAAGTTGAGCCATATCATCCCACCACTTTTGATCTACAAACACTATTATTTCATATAATTCAACTAAAATAGAATAAGACGCGATGTCATGACATTAATCTCATGCCTTTCAGGCTGGAATCCTATTAAGAATAAGAAAATACCTCAATTAACTGCTAATCCAGGGGTTTTCAGGAGTATTTCATAGTCAAAATGATCTTTCAAAAGAATCTTACATCCAAGACCAGTGTATACAACAGGTAAATGAAGTCTGCCATGGTTCCCACCAGCAGCAATCCTACAGCCCCAAGGGTTTCCTCCCTCTCTCTACCTAGTAATTGCTAACATGGTTGAGAGAAGACGTGTGAAAAAATTGCTGTAGTAAATTAAACCCTTATTACAAATAGGGTTCGTAATAATGGTTTATATATTAAGTCTGAGGTTCTGTGGGATAAACTGCCTAGGCCAAATTGGTAAAACATATCACTGTCAGATTAATGAGTAAAATACAATCCTTATGATTTGTACACTGAACAGATGGAAATGGTATAAATAAAATTTGTTTCTCAAAAGTACTTATCTCACAGGCATTCGGAAATTTTAGGTTGTTTATGTACTTATATACGAGGGTGCCAGGATGCAAAAATATTCTTGGAAGGCCATGCAGCCAGTTTTGATTTGCATAGTATATTCCCATGTTGCCACTTATCAGAGTATTTGAATCCACCACATGCTTATTTTTATTATTTTTTTAACCTGGCAGTGATCAGACAGTTGATAGTTTTGGAAGATGAGTTATGATTATAGAGAATGCCATTTCATGGAGAAGTGTAGTTAATCATTGCAGAAGCGTGACACCAAAAGTTTTTTTGAAAACAATTGGCCTATACTCCTGGAAATTACTGCCCAAGAGTTTGATAATTCGAGGCAGTTATTTTATAATAAGTCATCAACACATTTTCCAATGAACTCCCTCAGTAATGAGCAGTTTAAAAGAGAGCATGGGTATCTTCCAAACTCAATCTGTGCATTACATCAATTAACTTGGATGAGATAATTGTAACATAGATCTAAAGAAGCTAAAAAAAACTGACTTGGCTTCTGATCAAATGAACTATCTTCTGAACTCTTGATATCTGGAGTTGACTATATTAATATTCTGCTTGTATTACTTGAAAATGGCAAAATTTTCTAAGGCCTTTTTAGAGCTAACAACCTGAGATCCAAAAGACATCTTCATTATTTTATCTACTTCACTTCAAATCCCTGTCTCTCTTTAGATAAATAAACTCTAGACTTTGGGCAAAGTAGCAGAATATATGTCTAAGCCACATTCTTAAACCCATTTTTACTGCAAAAAAAATCTGATTCCTATATTGCTGCTATCTTGCGTTTAAGTTTCTTTAAAGCTGTTGGGGTGAATGTGAGTGACTGCGCTACAGAATTCTCAGGATTCTGAGAGCTACACTGTCTTCTGTTGTTTAACATCCATTTCTCCCTCTAGAATGTCAGCTCCATGAGAACAGACTTGGCCTGTGTAATTCCCTAACAGCATTCTGTCTTGTTGATTCTAAAATATTTGTTTAATGAATAAATATTTACTGGAAATGTGCTAACTGGGAACTTAAAATACTTTAAGTTCCCAGTTCGCAGAACCTGTTGCCAACTGTTTTCTGTATAACAATTTTTTTTTATTCAAACATATCAAAGAAAAACGTTAACTGGGAAGTCTGTGTGACCATCCAAGCTAACCATCGGTTATTATGAGACCTAAAATTTAACTACCCGTTGTTTGGAATTCTTAGTTATGCACTGTAGAGTCCCCTGCAGACACTGATGCCCTCTGCAGCTGCCTCCTGTGGCTGGACTCTGCTGAGCTGACATCCCCATGGCCTCCACAGCCTTTGGTACTGGGGCCCCCCTGACCCAACAGTCCATATATTGTACACCAGGGCAATTTGAAAGTGCTTAAGCTGGCCCGCCCCTGCTACTTTTGCTGGGCCCAAGAGAAGCGCAGAGGTTGTGCTTCTGCTGTCTTCTCTCCTTACTCTGTCTTGTGCCCCAGCCATCTTCCGGCCCTTCAGGTGGAAGGTGGGACCCAGCTCCTCCCCACACACTACAGCCGTGTTTCCTAAATCCCTCCATGCCTATGGGGAGGAATAAGTAAGGTGCCTTATTTGGTTTTGCTTTCAATTACCACAAACCATATTTATGCAAAATCTAATTAAAATACTAAAAAAAGAAAATACAAAATTAAAACAGAAAACGTGTATGTATTAATATAAATCGAATCTCTTATTGTTATTAGAGACAACAGTCATTGTCAAATTGCCAACATTTATGATTAATTTCTTCACTTATCCATCCTAAGTAGTTCACCGACCACACTCGGCATAGATTGCTCTAGGAGATGAATGTCAGGTCCTCCCATAAACTCTTTGAATGCATGTGTGTAAGGGTGTGCTTACAGAATTCTGTGGAGCAGAAATCATCACACCAAGAGGGGAGGTGATGGTGTCCCTTTTTTTGCTCTCATTCTCTATGGGTGTTTTTCATCCCAAGCTCCCCACTCCATGACAGCACATCCTACTGAGTTGAGAGCTTTGTATTTTGGTGACTCTTCAAGTTCCTATTAACCGTTCTGGTCTTCCATGAGTTAGAAGTGGGTGATGGGGTAGTCATGCAGCTATCTTTTAGAAAATTTGTCATGCATAGTCCTGGCAGACTTTTATAAAGTGGTACATCTCACCAATTTTCAACTTTCACAATAATCACAAAATTACAATCACATTATCTTTTCTGTTATACTAGCATAAATGAAAACACTTAAAAGTCTTCTCATATCTCCCACTGGATATCATTGGTTAACTACACATTTGTTTAGTTAACTAAACCTTAGTTAGAGGAGAAAATCATAACAAATGACAACTACATGCCTTATGTCTTTACTTTAAATCTGAGACACGTATGCATTCATTCATTGCTTTTTTTCCATATGGCCATGGTCTTATTGTTGATCACACTTCTACTGAGTGTTATTTTCTATCTTTACTTTTAACATAAAGCACAGACCTATTCTTTAGAAATTTTAAAAATTTACTTTTTTCTTTAATGCAGGGTGATAATCTAACAGCATGTGAAAATAAATCTGTCCAAATATTCCACAGTTTTAGAAAATTCCTCATCTCCTCCCTAATTTTTATTATTTGTTTTGAACATTCCAAATTTTGCAGCAGTTTAAAGCAGCTTAGTAACTTTGAATAGTTCTAAAGCATTCAACCTAGTTTTCACTGAAGGAATTTTCTCATTCTTCCTTCATTGGTTTACTTAATATAAATATGTATTTAAATTATCAAAACTACTATGATAACTACAAGATTTGGAAACCAAATTATTTCTCAGGTTAATATTCTTCCACTAGGAGCTGAACTCTGCTGACATCTACAGAATGGTCTGCTTGTCAAAAGGCTTTAGTGTCTTAAGGTATTGTCATTTTAGTATTGAGTACTAAGAATGAAGCACAGTTGTTAATCTTCCTAATCAGTTACATGGAGACCAGTTGAATTAACTTATCCAAGTAGAATACACCACTGCCATTAATGGTAGTTTTTAGAAAGGCAAAGGCTATTCACTACTAGGAAAATATAAATATATTCTACTGCTTAAATGTTCACAAATATACTTATATAGTCCACTCTATCTATGTATACATAAATACCCAAATTCCATTTGACAAAATTCATATCACTAAGAAGTTTTAAATTTTATTAGACTATTTTAGATTTAATTATATAATACATGTAAAGTATAGCATAACATAATGCACAGTACATGAGAAGCAATCAGAAAAGACTAAAATACAGATTGTTCACCCATGCTATGCTTTAGAATAGATTCTCCAGAAAATAGACAATGCAAAGGATATCTGACTGCAGAGAGTTGCTGTGAAGGACTCTGAGGACAACCCCTGGGGGGAGTGGAAGGAGGAGGACTGAGCTGAAGGAGAGTTGAACTGAGAAGCAGTAGCAGTCGAGGCATCAGTGTCTCTTCTGTGGATCTCTGGAGCTGGGGTGGTCATGCAGTGTTGTCAATATGGAAGCATGGGAGACAAGATTGTGCATCACCACTCCCACCCACCATTGGGTACAGGTTACTCCATGGAGGGGGTGTGATCGTGGGTGAGGAAGCCCACTTTAGCAAAGGAAAGTTTCCTATAACTCAGCGGTGACCTCACAACAGTATCCAAAACACGTAGTACCTGGTGAAGTCTTTTCATTGCCTTCTGGACTCAAGACACAATGAAGCCAAATTGATCGGTGGTAACTACAGCTTAATGTTTACTGGGATTCTTACTGTGTGCTTTGGCAGAAAGGTACTTTCTCTTTGGGAACTCCAAACTGTAAGAGCCTAAGCATGTAAGTTCACAAAGTAAAAATTGCTATAGTGTGTATCACTAAGTGCAATAGAAACCAGTCATTCCTACTTCCCCTCTTTTTTGCTGTCCCATATGCTGTGGCTATTAGAACAATAAAATAGTCATTAATGAATGGTGTATAGCATATTCTGGGGAATGGCACTCCATCCTGGTAGGGGATATTTTCAAAGCTATGCCTTCAAAGGCTATCCTGTTGTTCTATTATGCTGGCAACTTCTGGATTGTGCTTTATATCATAGGACAAGAAGATGCCACTGTTATGAGCCCACTGCTACATCTCCTTTAGTGGAGATGGTCCCTTGTTCTGAAATATTTCAATAATGATAATAAGTATCAGTAGACCAAATACTGTATTCCTTAGAATAGTAATGCCAGCTAAATCTTTGTAGGCAGAAACGACAAACCCACTCCCACAGTACAGCTGACCCCCTTATCTGTGGTTTCCCTTTCTTCAGTTTCAGTTAAACACAGTCCAAACATATTAAACAGAAAATTCCAGAAATAAACAATTCATAAGTTTTACATTGTGCACAGCTCTCAGTAGCTTGACAAAATCTCATACTGCCCTGCTCTGTCCAGCTCCGTCCCCCCCCACCCAGGCAGTGACTCATCCCTTTGTCCAGGTATCCTCCATTTGTCACTTAGTAGCCATCTCAGTTATTAGTTCAATTGTCACAGTATCACAGTGTTTGTGTTCAGGTAACCCTTATTTTGCTCAGTAATGGCCCCAAAGCACAAGAGTAGTGATGCTGGCAGTTCAAATATGCAAAAAAGAAGCAGTATATGAAAATTCTTGACAATGGAAAAGGGGAAAATTCTCGACAATGAAGAAAGTGAAAATTGAAAAACGGAAAATTCTCGACGATGAAGAAAGAAAAACAAATTGTATGCTGAGGTTGCTAAGATCTACAGTAAGTATGAGTCTTTTATCCACAAAATTGTGAAGAAGGAAGAAGAAATCTGTGCTAGTTTATCTTTGGCACTTCAAACGGCAAAAGTTACAGCCACAGTGTTTGATAAGTGCTTAGTTAAGATGGAAAAGGCATTAAATGTGTACAATAAGATATTTTGAGAGTGATAGAGACCACATTCACATAATCTTTAATACAATACATTGTTATAGTTCTATTTTACTTGTAGTTATTATTGTTAATATTTTACTATGCCTAATTTATAAATTAAACTTTATCATAGGTATATGTGTATAAAAACAAAACATAGTACATATAAGCTTTGGCACTATCTTCAGTTTCAGGCATCCACTGGGGTTTTGGAATGTATCCCCTGAGGATGGGGGGACTTCCAATCAAGATGAATCACCACCTGTTCCAAGGTATACGAGTTTTATCATAATAAATTTTCCACCAACTGACCGGTTGTCTTCCTTAAGAAAGGTGCCTAATCAAGGGCTCAAAGTTCGTCTCTAATGCTAGACAGTTGGACATTCAGCTGCTACAGGACTGAGGCTGCCCACAGTGAATGGGTCACTGGTGGGTTGTCCTTGCAAAGCTCCATCCCTGCCAACAGGACTCTTCTGATCATATGCCCATTTGTGCCAGAGTGGCGATGGCTGACCATGGGGCTAATGTAAAAAAAAAAAAAAGTTTAAAAATCTACTTGATTATTTAGTGTCTCATCTAGTTTTCATGATCTCAGAAGGTCATCAACATGCAATGTGTGATCTTCATAACTTATGTCCACTCCCATAGGCCCACTTACAAGCCTTTTCCCCAGACCTCAAATCTTTCTTCTTTAGGGTCTCTTGCCAAACAGCCCCATTACTTGCCATGCACATGACTCTATGTATATTCTTAGCTGAGCCACTTTTCTTTTCACACAGAGTAGATGATCATCTGCAACTCTTGAAGCTTGGCGCAAGAGGAGGATTTTCTTCCATTGCTGAGTCACCTTAGAGCATGGTTGTTGTACAAAGTCAGCTTTTATCATGTACATACATACTTCCCTGAATCACCTGAGGATCAAGGTCCTATGTCTTATGTCCTATGTCAGTTCGTCAAAAGAGGCCCAACCATGTGGTCATAGGTATGAACTAAAAGATATGTATTAATGCAAAAGTGATAGATGATGTGGTTTTCAGGGCAGTTTACATGTGCCCTGTGGTCTTGTTTATGCTGATTCCTGATACGCTTTCAGCCTCCAGTGGAGTTCTAGGGCCCATTCAGCCTTCGAAACTGGTAGGTCTGCTCAATCCTGGCTCCAGAAGGGCAACACTGCTTATATAGTTCTATGATATCCTGTGGTCAAATGCTCTCTTTTACTGGGATCCAGTAGCTGGCCAGGAGTTCTTTTATGAAAATTATATAATTCTCTAATGTAGAAACTTAGGATTTTGCTGTGATTCTCTCATTGGCACTTGCTACATATACCACTTACTGCAGATAACTTTAATACAGCAATTCTCAAACTTTTCAACCCAGAAAACCTTTAAACTAAGTAGCTATAGACATATAGATGCTATAATCTAGATATAGATATATCCACTGTATTAGAAAATAAAATTGTTAATTCAAAAAAGATTAAAAAATAATTTTAAAATAATGATAATAAGCTCATTTCATGCTAACATATGTAACATGTTTATGAAAAATAACTATACTTTCCAGAAGCATTTAGTGATATGGTGACATTGTTTTATAATTTTATAAATATTTAAAATATCTGACTTAGTAGATGATAGTTGGATTCTTGTATCAGCTTCTGCATCGAATCTGTTGCTATATGTTGTTTTAATTGAAGTATATGAAAAAATATCTATCTGGCCTCAGAAACATGCAGTTGGAAAAAAGAAGAGTATCTTCATGACGTTTTCATACAATTTTGGATATTTTCCTTTGTTACTACATCACAATGCAACCTGTGGTAGTTTCTTAAAGCTCAGTTGCAACATGGCATATGACATTTTATTAATGATATTTCATGCTCTGTTCCAATAAAAATCACTTGATCTTTCTTGCATTTTAAACAGATCCTTTATCCATACAGGATTCTATAAAGCCATCCATTGATCACTAGGGAAATAAAATTCAATGATCTATTCAGTGAGGTTTTCCAGATGTTGAGACATCCTTTATCAGGATCAAAAATTCACATTCATTAATATCACCATCAAACTTATCAGAAAGTCTATGAAGTGTTGAGAAGCTGACAAGCTCATAGTTTTAGATACAAGTTTTCCAAAATTCTAATTTTGGTTTGAAATTTTGAATGCTATCATTGGTAATAAATAATGTCAAGGTGTTTTTTCAAGTATGACAAGTACCCCGTGAAAAAGTTGAAATGATAAAAAAGTAATATGTCAAACAATTAAAATATAATTATAATATTCTGTACATAAACTAATCGTTATGAAATAGTTGCATTATAAGCAACTATCAAACTTTTAATATGCTCACACATAATGCAATTTGTAAAAATCATCAGTATCAACATTTTTGTAGTACATGTACATGAATGAAAATAAACATGTCCCATAAATGTGTATAATAGTCAACTCACTATTATATTAAAAATATTAAGCCAAAAATATTAAGTATATTTTAACCAGTCCAAATTGAGGTATATATATATATATATATATATATATATATATATATACACACACACACACACACACACACACACACACACACATACACATACTTATATATGTATGTGTATATATATATATATATATATATATATATATATATATATATATGTCAAGGAAAACACATGTTGGTGAGAATTTTGTGAAAATTTGACTTTAACATTTATATGGGATTAAAAATGACAAAACTCTTCCAAAGGCAATTCAAAATTGTATAAAACATTAAAACTATTTGCTTTGACCCATTAATTATTTGAAATAAAATTATGTATTAAAATATGATGTTGTTATATATGTTTAATATTAACATGACTGGATATTATACAGTCTTTCGAAATCTTATTTTTCAATAGACAAATTTTTTATTAAATATGTATAATAGTAAAGAAAATAAATCAGAGTATCAAATATCACTTCCACAAAGAAACCCTCTGATGTACATAATAGTCACCCATAACCAGCTTTCACATCTATTTAAGTTTATCTTTGAGAAAAAGTGTTTGTTTCTTTGCTTACTTTAAATATTTTTCTCTCAGTGAAATATAAGTTCCATGAGAAAAGACATTTTTTTTTTTTTTGCCACGGCATGTGAGATATTAGTTTCCAGACCAGGGATTGAACCCACACCCCCTGCATTGGAAGCACGGAGTCTTAACCACTGGATCTCCAGGGAAGTCTGGAGAAAAAGGTATTTTTATTGTTTATTCCTTTATTCCTAGCAGATAAATAGAATATGGTACATGGTAGGCATTTATGAAATAATTTTTCTGTTAATGAGTAAATAAAATTAACATGAAATAAATTTGGGAGTGATAAACTTTTACTGCTGTATAGTTTTCTGAGGTTTTTTTTTTTTTTGCAAATTATTTCTCAGGACAAATTCACATACTGCAATTACAAAAATTCTATATTTGATAAAGGATAATCTTTTGAACAGACATCCGGTATCTCAGGTTTTTAAAATATGTGTCAAATTGGAAATTATTTTATTACTCAATGTGAGGGGTTTCTAATTTCTAATGTAGCTATTCGATATTCAAAGCAAGCACTTTGTCTCTCTGTATGTACTCAATTTCTACTATGTTTTTTTTTTTTGCTTTTGTTTATTTTTTGTTTTACTTCTTACAGGATAGAATACTGCACTAAGGAGATAAGACGTTTATAGCTCTGGAATTGCCTTCCTGAGTATGCTTTCTGGAATATCAATTTTTTATTGATTTTGAAGACTGTGCTATTGGAATCTGAAGACCTAAAGCACTGTTCTTTGTTACTGTCATTTACCCTATGTTGTCTTTACTTTGCTTAAATGCAAATCCCGGCTGGCACATGGACCTATTGTTAATTCTCCAAAATGTTACATAACAAATAAAATTTCACACAAATTGACAAAGAATTCTTTATTTTAATTGTATGGTCAAAGGGAACATTTTTTCAACTTTATTTATTATTTTGCCATTATAGTTTCTTATTCATTATGAGATTATTTTGTAACTTGTAAAGATATGATGTCACTCTTACTTATGTCTTTGATGTCCAAGACATAGATTTAAAGGAATGTCTAAAGTATATGCCATTGTGCCAATTGCCATTCTGGCATTCAGATTTTACTATGTCACCTTTTGTAGAGCACTGTTTCAAACGTCCTTGCCTCCATAGAAATTCTAGTTGTCTGTATATTAAGCTGAGTGTACTGGGGGATGGAAAGATCAAAATACTATAAAGTGGTTTGCCTCTTTCCTTGTAGAATTTCCAGAGTTACAAGCAGAATCATTCATCATTCTGCTAAAAAAAATAAATAAATAAGGCCCCTGAGCTCTGAACTGAGTGGACAAAGAAACACTGGGAAATTGTCATCAGTTCCAGGCAGCTCCCTTAGGACAGGTTTTCTCAGCTTCTGCTATACTAATATTTTTGTTCCAATTATTCCTTTTTGTAGGACCTGGATTGTAGGATGTAAAGAACCATCCCACCCACAAGATAAAGTAGCACTCCCCACCTCCTTGCATGACCACCAAAATTGACTCTAGACATTGCCAAAGTCCCCTGGGAAAATCTTACCTTGCTCCAGTTGAGAACCACACCTTTAGGTATTAAAACATACAACAACAATAAAAACAAAAACATTTCATAATCACTAGGGTTCTCAAACTAAAGACAAATCAATTAAAGGCAAAATCATTATTGTTTCTTAGCCAACAGCATTTTTCAAGTGTTGGATCCAATCATAGGTTCCTGGGTACTGGTTTTGAAACTTTAATGTACATACAACTTATCTAGAAGCTGACAAGGTGCAATCATTCTCTGAACTAGAGGCCAGGTGAGGAGTTTTTCAAGGAGAATGGGATTAACTAAAAACTAATTTTGTCAAATATTTCTGCTGCTTCACCAAGTAAGATGAGGAATAGAATTGAATATTAGATTTAGCATCATACGGATGTCTGCTGACCTTAAATAAAGATGGTTTGAAATAAAGATGTTTGGACTCCCATTTGTAAGAAATTCTAATTCAATAGTTTTTCAATAGAATCTATCAAATAGAGTATTTGTTATTCAATCAATAACGGGATCTATAGAATCACAAAATAAATGAGTTATTGCATAGAAAGTTTAAGAAATTGAATAAGAGCTGTCAAAGACCAAAGATAAAATTTAGTGCAGTCAATAAGGTGTGGGATTGGGTGGAGGTTCAGAGAAGAAACGTCCTGTTTTAGTCGGTAGAAATATATATATATATAGATAGATAGATAGATAGATAGATATAGATATAGATATATTTTTTTTACCTGTACATGAATGAGTCTCAACAAATATGTTTAGCTTCTATCCCTCTGAAGCAAACGTTTATCTAGGCCCACGAGGTGATTTAGAAATACAAGTCAGGCACAAACAATGAACAATATATTTGTGGGGAAAATTATGTCTGTTACCTTGAAAGGTAAAATGTTTTCATGACTACATTTAAAGTAACAGATGGTGAATTGTCTTTTATACAAGCATTAGTTAGAAGCTATATCTCTTCATTGCAATAGATTTTGAAATTGAAAAGATATAACTGAATGTAACATTTGCCAAGTTAGTTACTTTTCAGTGGGACATAAGAAGAAACCAGTGGAGGCTTTACACTGATTTTCCCTGACCATTCTCAGGAAGGGATTCACTGACTAGATCTAGATGTATTCAGAGTTCGTTCCCAAACCTCTGCTGACACAATCTCATCACTTCTTTGCAAACACTGATTACCAGACACAATCATCTCTGTCAGCTGAATAGAGTTCTTTTTAAAGAAACATTACCCAAGCTATTTCCTTCATGCTTCTTTTCTGAGCAAATAGTTACACTGAAATGTCAACAAAGACAAGTAGGGCTACACTGAAGTAATATTCTCTTGAGATACTGGACAAAAATTGTAGCTTTTTCTAATTCTTCAGCTTGTTTTTCAGATTTAATACGTTTGTTAAAAGGCAACTATGAAGGTAGGGCAGCTTTTAACCTGTTTTGTTCGCTGCTGTGTTCCCAGCTGTTAAAAGAGTTTGTAAGGCTTAGAAGCTGCTAAATACAAATTTGTTAAATGAACAAATAAACAGAAATTCATTATATTGAATTTGAAATGAGAGTATTCATGCTTTCTCTCGAGTGTTTCTGAGCAGACATAACTATGTATAAATACATTATGTGTTTACCCAAGGCCCACACCTCCACGGTGTGCCTGTGTCCTCACCTACACATAGCCACTGATTCCTGTTCTCTGGTGCTTCACCATCCTTTCCTTTTTCTAGGGCACCATCCAGTTAATATGCATTCAAGCTCTTTTACATCCTTCTGGAAAAATAATAAAAGCTATTATAAAAGGAAGGAAAAACAAACCTCTCTGTTGTCCTCACTTCATTCTCCAACTATATTCTCTCTTCTCTCTCTATTTGCAAAGGGAATTTTTTGCCCTTTCAGTTTTAATTTCTCCCTACCTACTTTTTCTTTAACTTTCTCCAGTCAGGACTTCACCCTTACAAATTTACTGAAAGTGCTTGTGTTAAGGTCAGCAGATATCTGTATGATGCTAAATCCAATGTTCAATCCTATTCCTCATCTTACTTGGTGAAGCAGCAGAAACATTTGACAAAATTAATTTTTACTTAATCCCATCTTCCTTGAAACACTCCTCACCTTACCTCTAGTTCAGAGAATCATCGCACTACGTCAGATTCTTCTCAACATTTTTTCTTGGTTCCCCTTATCTCCCCAACAGGTTAAATATGGAATGCTCTAGGTCTCACTCCTTGGACATTTTTTCTTCTCTGTTTGCATTCTTTACTTTAAAATCTTCATCTCTTTTCCTGGTTTTCAACATCACCTATATACTGATGTCATCACATTTTTATCTTCACCAAAGAACTCCCCATGAATTCCAGGCTGCCTAGATATAGTGGACACCAAGGACACTGCCCACTTCCAACTAAACTTTCAGACAATCTTAGACCTCAATTGGCACCCATCTAAACAGAAAGATAAGGATGAGCTATCCCAGCTGGCCATCAGGTGTGTCAGACTTCTTCATCTGCAGGAATCTGAGTATCATCCTTTGCAGCAGTTCACAGAGTTCAGGTACAAGGACAGAAAATCCTTTCCAGGAGGAGACATGATCATCCAGTTTTCAAACTTCATCTACCACAGGAGCAATATTTTTGTAACAATTCAACAGGTGAGGTTTCCAGGGTCTCCATGAGGGGCTTCCCAATAACCTCCCTCACAGCACTTGGGAAAGTACAAAGCTATGTCTTTCTTTAAGTCAATTATAGTTCCCCAATACAGACGCAGTTCACCAATCACGGTCAGGTATTTCAGCCATCAGCAACATTGTCTATAGGAAAAAAAAAAATATATATATATATATATGTATATATATATATATATATATATATATATATATATATATATAGTTTAAGCTTATGGAATTTGCTGCAATAAAGGGCACAGCAGGATTAGTGGGGTGTCTCAAAATGGGGAGTTAATGAAGGATGCTTACAGAATTTTGAGGTCTGGAGTTAATCACAGGATGATCTTGCTAGTGATTTGTGAGGTTTTGCAAACTAGGATGTTATTGGAACAGTCAGTGGTCTCTATTTTTAGAATATATGCATTCACTTGGAGGTATTTTTAGTTCAGCTTTTTCATGGTATTATCTTGGATCTATGGCTCTGAATGAGCTGGTGTTAAAAAAAATTTGAGAATGGAGCACCTGTGATGGACATCATGGCTTTGGTTTGACGCCTTTATGTGTTTTGTGTGCCATCATGCAGACTGCTTTGAAATACTTTAGTTTTCATTTCAATTTTCAGTTTCACCTACTGTCTATCAGGATATTAACACTTTATTATTAATAATACCATTAGCATATTATCTGTATGAGGTTCCCAGGAAAAGAAAAGAGCTAAACAAAAATCAAATTATCTTATCATGCAGGAAAAGTTTGTTAACCATTTTCCACAACATCTAACTGCCTACTTTACAATTCTCATGAAGGTAGGTCACAGACAGTACTCAGCTTAAACTTAACATTTCCAGATTTAACGTTCCATCCTTCACCAGAAAGCAAACAAGCTAACAAAGAGACAAACCACATAAAACACACACAACCCAAACCCTGCTTCTTCTACAGGCTTCCATATTGCATTCATGTAAAATCCATGCTTTCAGTTTTATAAGTTAAACACTTGAAGTCCCCTTTGTGTCTCCCTTTCTCACACAACTCATATTCAGTCAAGTCTCATGTTCTATTAGCTTTACCTTCAAAACAAATCCAGATTTCAGTCACTTTATAATTTCTATCTCTCCTGGAGGTTTGCAATATCCCCTTCAATCTATTGTGAATATGGCAGCCACAGTGACTCTTTTAAAGTGTAGTCAGGTTTTCCCTCTTCTCTCAGAAGTCTCCTGTGGCTCCCGTGTCACTCAGAGTAAAAGCCAGAACCCTTAAAATGACTTTCAGGCCCTAGGAAATCTTATCTCCATAACCTCTTTAATCTTAGCTCTTATGTTGGGGATAGGACATTTCCCCCCCACACCCCTCATTGTGTTCCTTTTGGATGATCTAATAATTAATTCTTTAATAAGTAATTCTGCTTAAGAGTAAAGGGGAAAATATTTCCTTAAATCTGGAGAAGCAAACGTTTAAAATATCAGCAATGTTCCAAGTGTAAAAAAATCATAAAAAAATAATAATCGTCTTCCTCTGTTTACCTACTTCCATATAATTAACTGTTGTTCTGCTTGATCTTTCTCTAGAAGTTTTATGAAGCCATCAGTTTTTCATTAGGGTTCTGTAAATTCTTACTCAATTCAACATTATGATTTGATAGTCATCAAAACTTGTATTCTAGAGTGCTTATTAAATTCCTTTCCATGAACTTCTCTGAAGATGAAACACTTTTGCAGGAAGATTTTGTAAAAGCTTCTGAATAAAACAATATCCGTCTTTAAATTATAAAAGTCTTAAAATGTCCATTATTAAAGATCTGATTTATTATCATATAATTCACAAGAAAATCTGGTTATTTCTGTGACACGCAACATTTTAGGATAATAACTAGAATTATGACTGATAACATTATATTAGGAAACATCCACATTTTACGAATTTCATATAAATTTCTAGAACATTTATATTGATTTGACAATGTTTGCCATGTAACTTAACATATCAAGTAAGCCCAATTAGTTTAGTATCTTTCTTTTATAAGGAGAGGAAAAAAATCTTTTGAGGTGCTTCAGAAAGCCCTCTGGAAAACGCCCAAGTTATGTTTAGGTCAATGACTTCATTTAAAATATAGTTTTGAGCTTCCTTGGTGGCACAGTGGTTGAGATTCTGCCTGCCGATGCAGGGGACATGGGTTCATTCCCCGGTCTGGGAAGATCCCACGTACCACCGAGTGGCTGGGCCCGTGAGCCATGGCCGCTGAGCCTGCGCGTCCGGAGCCTGCTCCACAATGGGAGAGGCCACAGCAGTGTGAGGCCCACGTACCACCAAAACAAACAAACAAACAAACAAATAAATAAATAAATAAAATTTATTTTTGGAGAAGTTTGTCAAAAATATCTTAAAATGCTTGGTCCAATAGGCTTATAAATCACTGTGAAAGAATACTTAGTTATCTATTGAATCAAAGTGACAAAGACTTTTCAGGCAAATTCAGAAAGTTAAATATAGTTGACCCTTGAACAACATGGAAGGTAGGGGTACAGACCCTCCATGCAGTCAAAAATCCACATGTAATGGTTGGACCTCCACACATGCAGTTACTCTGTATCTGCAGTTCTCCAGGTCCATGGATTCCATCTACTTCAGATTGTGTAGTACTGTAGTAGTTACTATTAAAAATATCTGCAGGTAAGTGAACCCAGGCAGTTCAAGTCCATATTGTTCAAGGGTCAACTGCAGTTGTGAAAATCTTTAGCTCTTTCAGTATCAAACTGACTCTTTTTTGATTTCCTAAGTAATCAAAGACCTGATAAAGACAAAACATATAACTTTTGTTTTTATAGACAGATTAAAGGTAAATAAAATTTTTGTTTATAATTTCTGATGAAGAGCAGATCAATAGTCTGAAAACAAAAGGCCTCTGTTTTACTAACAGTGGGAAAAATCAAATTTTAATTTTATACAAGTTTACTTTTGTATTAAAATTCATTTACTTAATTAAATTCATTACATTCTTAGTTAGCCCTAACAATATATAAAATTACTTTCCAAAGTTTCCTTTTTCCATAAACCTTCTACAACTTTCTATATCCATTTTACTTTTTTCCCTTATTCTCTTAACCATTTAGAAATAACCGGCTTTGCTTTAGTAAAAAAAAAAAAAAAATACTTTCATTTCTCCAAAATGTATTTCCATACTTCATTTTTCTCCCAAAACACATATCTTACTTTTCCCTGTAATCAAACATGTTTTTCTTATTATATTTAGTAGCTTTAATTGCATATATTAATTAGAATTCTTAACCATTAGAAACTGCAATGTCTAGTAAAAACTAAGAAGTAAGCTATTGTGAACTGTTTGTTACATAAGCATTCTTTAGATTGGCAAATTTTATAATTTTTAGAAACATACATTTTCTCATAGAGATAATTTTTCAGTGTGGTGCAAGACATGTTTATTAATAAACCAAAACACCTTTAATTCCTCTATAATAAGAGGTCAAAAGTAAATAAACTTATTTTGTCTGATATAAGAATTGCTACTCCAGCTTTCTTTTGATTTCCATTTGCATGTAATATCTTTTTCTATCCTCTTACTTTTAATGTGTATGTGTCTCTAGGTCTGAAGTGGGTCTCTTGTAGAAAACATATATATGGGTCTTGTTTCTGTATCCATTCAGTCAATCTGTGTCTTTTGGTGGGAGCATTTAGTCCATTTACATTTAAGGTAATTATCGATATGTATGTTCCTATTCCTGTTTCCTTAATTGTTTTGGGTTCGTTATTGTAGGTCTTTTCCTTCTGTTGTGTTTCTTGCCTAGAGAAGTTCCTTTAGTATTTGTTGTAAAGCTGAAATAAGCTCAAAATGGATTAAAGACCTAAATATAAGGCCAGAAACTATCAAACTCTTAGAGGAAAATATAGGCAGAACACTCTATGACATAAATCACAGCAAGATCCTTTTGGACCCACCTCCCAGAGAAATAGAAATAAAAACAAAGATAAACAAATGAGACCTGATGAAACTTCAAAGCTTTTGCACAGCAAAGGAAACCATAAACAACACCAAAAGACAACCCTCAAAATGGGAGAAAATATTTGCAAATGAAGCAACTGACAAAGGATTAATCTCCAAAATTTATAAGCAGCTCATGAAGCTCAATAGCAAAACACAAACAACCCAATCCAAAAATGGGCAGAAGACCTAAATAGACATTTCTCCAAAGAAGATATACAGATTGCCAACAAACACATGAAAGAATGCTCAACATCATTAATCATTAGAGAAATGCAAATCAAAACTACAATGAGATATCATCTCACACCTGTCAGAATGGCCATCATCAAGAAATCTAGAAACAATAAATGCTGGAGAAGGTGTGGAGAAGGAGGAACACTCTTGCACTGCTGGTGGGAATGTGAATTGGTACAGCCACTATGGAGAACAGTATGGAGGTTCCTTAAAAAACTACAAATAGAACTACCATATGACCCAGCAATCCCACTACTAAGCATATACCCTGAGAAAACCATAATTCAAAAAGAGACATGTACAAAATTGTTCATTGCAGCTCTATTCACAATAGCCCGGAGATGGAAACAACCTATGTGTCCATCATCGGATGAATGGATAAAGAAGATGTGGCACATATATACAATGGAATATTACTCAGCCATAAAAAGAAATGAAACTGAGCTATTTGTAATGAGGTGGATAGACCTAGAGTCTGTCATACAGAGTGAAGTAAGTCAGAAAGAGAAAGACAAATACCGTATGCTAACACATATATATGGAATTTAAGAAAAAAAATGTCATGAAGAACCTAGGGGTAAAACGGGAATAAAGACACAGACCTACTTGAGAATGGACTTGAGGATATGGAGAGGGGGAAGGGTAACCTGTGACAAAGCGAGAGAGAGGCATGGACATATATACACTACCAAACTTAAGGTAGATAGATAGTGGGAAGCAGCCGCATAGCACAGGGAGATCAGCTCTGTGCTTTGTGACCGCCTGGAGGGGTGGGATAGGGAGGGTGGGAGGGAGGGAGACGCAAGAGGGAAGAGATTTTGTAACATATGTATATGTGTAACTGATTCACTTTGTTATAAAGCAGAAACTAATAAAATAAAATATTTAAAAAAGTAAATAAACTTAGATTTATTTAGTAATTAACGTTTCAGTATTTTATCTTACTCAGAAATGATCTAAACTTTCAATAACTTTTCATCACTTAATTTAATTCTAAGGTGATAAGTTACTAAAGAGATTTGGGAAACTATTAGCGATATATCATAAAACAATCATTGCGAAAATGTTCACCCCAAAACTCTTATCTCATTTACATCTATTTAATTCATTTGTTCTTAACAATCATACTTAAATTACTCATGAAAATTGCATGAGACATTAAAGCAGTTAGTCATTCTCTTAATGTTTTTTTTTCCCCCGACAAGCATTGCAGCAGAGACAAACATGAGCCCCTTTAATTAGTAAATTCAAGTAGAACAAAAGCTGTTTATCTGCATTATATTTATTACTGATACTCTGAGGACACACCCATATTAATTGAACCAGCAAGCTTAAAATTATCTTTTATTTACCAAAGATTAGCCTAGATCACATGAACTTGAAAAGAAAAAAAACATTTTGTTTAGCTTTTATTATATCTCTGAGATTTAGACATACTTAATTTATAACTGTTTATTTTTATGCTAATTAATTAAACCGCTTTTACAAATTAATTTTGGCAATACTATCTGAAGGTAGAAAGATACCATATCTATAATGCACATGAATGGACATATTTACATACAGTTAGGAACAGAGATCTCACAATTTTATTTTAAAACTTTAGTCATGAATCAGATACAATACAAACTCACTAATTTATAAGTAACAGTTGGAATAAATTAAGTTTACTTGCTCAGATAACTAGTCTTTCATTATTTGTGGAGATTTTTCAGATCTTTATTTGCCCTTGAATTGCAGGCTAAAGATTTAGTTCTTGGGCAAGAAAACTATTTTAGCAGTTTGTGTTTTAAATGGCCCCTTCTACACCCCACATTTTTTTTCTTCTTTTATTTTTATTTTTAATTTTTTTTTAGTTTCAGGTTCTATTTATTGTTCAGTCTCAGGTGATTGTGGGCTGTGTTTACATTTCAAAAACATAATAAGATGTATAACTTTAAGGGACAGAGAAAGAAAATATAAGTTTCATCCTAGGAGTTTTGGAGTATATTAGTCTATTATAATAAGTGTTACAGTAATTATTATTTAAATATTTTCTTAAGTACAGAAATATTTTGTTCCAATACCTTGATCTTTTGTATCTATAAGCATTTTGAGAGGAATAGGTGTGGTCTTTGGAATGGTAAAAATAGGTGGGCTTTGACTTATTTCTAGAGTTGCATTTCTTTCTTTGCAAGACAAAGACAGTTTTTTTCTAATAGCTGTTGAATATTGGCTTCTGCTGATATTTTTCTTGGTTTTGGTGGGAGGGTCTGGGGAATTGTGAGGAGATGGGACATTTTTATTTTAAGAAAGGAAGTTTATAATTGATCTCTAAGTCTAATTTCTGTTTTTTTCATGTTAATAAGGGTTTAAACTCTAAGGCTAGTCATACTTTGTGTGTGTATGTGTGTGTGTGTGTGTGTGTGTTCTCCTTTCAGTTTGGTCCTCCCACAATACCAATAAAACAGCTCTTTAGGATAAGAGCTCTCAAGGTTTTTTGTTTTCTCTTTTCAAATATAGTCAGTTTAAAGGATCAACCAATCTGGCCATTGATGAGTAGAATCTTACATTAATTTCAAATAGAAACTTAAACCAATATGCTTTTCTTATGGTTTAACCAAACTCAGAGGAGGCATCTCACATGAGCCTCACATGAGCCTAACACTAACTTTTCCAGCACTAACAAGCAATGAAGTTTGAAATGATAAAGGCCCCTTATGGACTAAGACTCCTGATGAAAATTCCCTAGAGAACTGGCACAGCTGGACACAAACAGTGTTGCTTATGATTTTGTGTTTTAGAATCTCAGTCTATTTGACTGGTCACCACTGCACCCTGGTAAATGAACCTTCTGAATGAGGATGAGATCCCTGACCTTCCACTGGCCTTGGTAAGAGGTCCCAGGATCTCCCACTGCAGAGCCTCAGGGGAGGGGGGAGTGGGTCCATCAAGTACCCTGCTGACTAAACCAACTGCTGAGGAAGGGCCGATTTCCCCCCCTACCCCTCTTGACTTCTTTTGGCTGGTCTAATAATTAAATTGTCAGATTTACAAGGCAGATTGACAGGATAAAAAAAAAAGAATAATGCATATGCATGTAGGTCTCATGGAAATGGTACCCCAAAGTGACCAAAACAGGCCTGTTATATATCATTTTTAGCTAAAGAAGAAATTATTTGTGAAGATTTAATGAAGCAAAAGGCTTGTGCTTGGGGTAGCAAGCTAATGAAGAAGTGACAGGGTTTGGTTTCTTAGCCTTGAATTCCCTTACTCTGGTGATCAGGATGCTTTCGATCCCCTTGCTGTAAAAAGGATGTCTTCATGTGGGAGATTTATTTCACACTTTCAGAGGGAAAGGAACGGTCAGAGTGTTGTATTTAATATCTTCTTTTCCACTGCTGTTTCTCTAGTAAGTTTAATTCAAAATAATTAAAACGGCATTGAGACATATTTGGGGGCAGCCTGCCTGGCACCCCAACACTTACTTCTCTGCCCTCTCACACTCCTTTCAGCCACATTGGCTTCCTTGTTTGTCTGCAATAAGGGATGATCTTCCAGATTTATGTATGACTTGCTACTTCACCTCCTTCAAGTCATTGCTCAATGTTTCCCCCACCCCACTCCCTGGTCTCTCCTCATCTCTCATTTATATAATTTTCTTATCCACGTTGTTTATTCTGTGTTTTTCTGCATTAGATTGAAGGCACATGAGGAAAGACCTTTTCTTTCTGTTGCAGGAAGTATCTGTTGAATGGCGTTTTTGAAATTAAAAGTGCATTGTGAGTGTTTTATAGTGTGAGTGAAAAATATTGCCTGCCATAGCAGTAAACAAAGGATGTTGCCGCCATCAAACCATCACCTCATCCTGCCCTGATGGTGAGCCCTGAGGGAACTCAGGACGGAAACAAATAGGCTGCCCACTGCCAAGCCCTCAGCCATTGTATCCAGCCACAACCGTGTACCCTGAGGGGATTCAGGATGGAGAAAAGCAGGATTTTGGCCCCAATAGCTGAGGTGCGCTTCAAAGGAATGATTTCAGTGAGTCCAGACACTTGCGTCTTCCCATACACAGAAAAGCTCTAAATTCCTTAACTTGAGATATCTGATTTTCTTTAATTAACATTATCTTTAATTAACATTATTTTTTGATACCTGATCTTCATTGTAAAAACTCCTGTATACTCTGGCTCCTTCGCTTGCTTCCTTAGAGTAGTCCCTCAGAGTTACTGAGAGGCTGTGTCCTGGGCTTAAGTCCTCAGTTTTGTCTGCCAAATAAAACATAACTCTCAACTTCTAGGTTGCACAATTTTTTTCAGTCAACAATAGTATAAGGGAAATATGACAACAGCCTAAGCATATTTGCAGCTTTAAATGTCAGATTAGTTGAAAGCCTATTTATTATTATTATAATTTTCTGATGTGTTTATGATACAACAGTTATCAGTGTTTCTATATACATAGACATGCATATAACATTAATCACTATAATTAGATATTGCCTAACATTAGAACCACAGTTTTCTATCACGGTCATTGGTGATTTGTCAGGGCAAAAAGACAAACTTTGATACAAAGGAAGACAATTTCTTATTAGAGCTCATTACAGTTATGATTTTCCTGTGTTTTCCAGCAAAAAAAAAAAAAAACAGATTCATGTTATGATCAAACATGCATGTTTACGTGTGTGTGTGTTTGTCTAGCTGTAAGTGCATGTCACAAATATGTGACACAATTATTCATGTAAGCATTAACAAAGGAAAAAAAGAAGAAAGGGAACTAACTAGGCAAGCAAATTCTAATTTTGGCAACATGGAAACTGATTAATAGGGTTGAATACAGCTGTCAGAAATAGAACATCAACTAAGTACCCCTTGACTTTTGAGGTTTGATACCTTTATAACGGATTTAAGGTCTTCTCTTCAACTGGACTTGGAATGTTTCGGAGCATATCAAGTATGCATTGTGGAAGGCAGAAATTTATCGTGTCAGCAAAGAAGTCTACATATCCATATGGACAATACAGGTAATTTTTCTGGGCTAGCAGAGTGCTCTGGCTTCCAATGTAAAACTAGGTTTATTTTTCATACTAGATTGATGGTGGTGTATCTATGGGCTTCCACAGAAACAATGACATATTACATGTTGGGCTCCATTTTTCTGTGGATACAGATCTTAATGAACTATTGCTGCCAGAGAACATGATGTATCTGACAATCCAGCTAAGACCTGGATACGCTACATATACTATATTCTGGGCATTTTTCTTGTGATACATAAACCTGGCTTTAGGCCATGTCTGTGCAATAGAATTCTACTTCACTGAACAATTCACTATGTATGATTTGTTGTGACCTGTCTACACAGCTCTTGAGTAGTGGATGTCTTAATGAGCCACAGCAAATTGGAAGGGCCAGTTCATAGCTGCTGTCACATACTATAGCCACGGCCTCAATTAAAGTTATAGATTGCTTCTAAGCATTGTTCATTGTTAGTGACTCAAACTAGAGCATAGAATACTCTCATTAATCCCTTGATCGAATGGAGAACATACATATCAGACATTTCTGCACTGAAGGTATTACTTTACCTACTGTGATATTGCATAACTTGATTGACAGTAATTGCTACCATATGCTTCCAATTATCTAATTAGTGGTTGCTACTACATAAGCTACCAATATACAAAGCTAGCACTGCTTGAGAGACTCCATTCAAAACTGTCACTGAATCTCAGAATGGTACACCAAGTTTGCCTTGAAAAATGTTTCTTGAATTGATGTATATGTAGCCTATGAAAAGTTTTATATGAGATGATAATAATAATCTTTTAAGTTAAAAAAGCTTTTAGTTATAAAATTATTGAAAATTAATTTCATAAAATTATTGAAAACAAAATTTGAAAAGTAAAATAGGTGAAATGAAACACATTAAAAATAAACTCTAAAGCAATCTCAATATCTAATTAACAATCTATAACACTGAGGTTCCTGCCTCAGTTCTTCTAATTATGGAAGAGGATTAAGGAGTTATTTGAATGTCATTTTTTTTTAAATTTATTCATTTATGAACACATATTAAGGACCATTGCATGTAAAATATTAGATATAAAGACCATGGCAGACAGAAAGATAAAAGGCAACTTTGACTACAATATAGAAGACACCAATGTACACATATTTTAAATCAATATGCAATAATTTAAAAGAAAGAAGTATTAAACTCTATGCTCATTAGAATAGAGATCAGCTTTAGCTCTATGGAGAAAAATATATTTAAACTGATAGTGCAAAATTTCAATTCATGCTTGAAAAATAAATAGAATTCCACGTGGTAGAAATAGGGACAGATAAAGGTGCCTATTCACAAAGAGGGAATAGCAGGGCCAAAGGTGATTCATTTACATATGATAAAATGACACTGAGTCACTTGTTCAACCTCACATGTCAACCTATCCAAATAACAAAATTTCAGCAGTCTGCAAATAGAATGATGGTTGTTTGAAAGTTTTCTCCTCTTTGTTTCTACTGTGTCTTGGGGAAATATCAAAAATACATAGTTGACATTTCAAAGCAATATCCAGTAAAATGTGTAGTACAAATACTAAATTGTCAGAACTCCTTGGGAATAGTGACATAGATTCATTTTTCCTAGCTGTTTGTTTGCTCGTGTTTTTGTTTTTTGGGGCATCCACTTATGTAATTCCAGTGTATCATAACTGTACACTACAAATCCATCATTTCCTTATTCCATTTCATATTTTATGCACTTTTCTGATTAATCTTTTAAAAATAATTTATGCAGTTTTTACTTACACAACAGTTATGTACTGATCATCTACTTTGTGACAGCTTTCTGCTAAGACTAGGAAGATCATAGTCTTGTGGACTAAACATTCTGCAACTTGAACCATGCCATTCTCCTACACAAAAGGCTAATATGGCCTATCCTTGCCTAGTGCAATATTTTCCAGTATTAATTCCATTCTGAGTCATACTCCTGGAAATGTATTTTTAGCAAGGGCAGTGGATATTTTACTTTAAGTGTCGACTGAAAAATGCACAACCTAAAAATTGAGAGCTATGCTGTATTAAGGGGACATTCTTAGGACTTCAAGTCCTGGAAACAGCATCTCAAATAACCCTGAGAAAACTGCTCTGAGGAGGCAAGTGGGGAGCCAGGATATAGAGGAGTTTTTGCAACAAAGGGCCGGTAGTTGGAACATCAAAATATTATTGTTAATGAAAGGAAACCAGGTATCTTAAGTTAAGGGATTTAGTGTCTTTCTATGTATGAGAAGATGCAAGAGTCTGGGCTCACTAAAATCATTCCTTTGATATACACCTCAGTAATCTGGGGACAGTATCCTGTCCTTTCTCACCCTGAGTTTCCTCAAGCTGCACCGCTGGAGGTGGTTGCAGTGTGATGACTGGTAGATGGCGGGCATCCATTGTGTTCTTCCTGAGTTTACTCAGGGCTCACAGTCAGGGGAGCTGTAATGTAGTGGCTTGATGGCCGCAACATCTTTTGTTTACTGATATGGCAGGCAATATTTTAGTTCTCATAAGTAGGTTAGAGTCCTCCTCTAATTAAAAATCTCAAATTAAGCCTGTGCAACTTTAAGATTTTCATGCACAGTTGGACCTTCCATTATATTTATATATAAAATAAATTCATCTAGGGTCAGTTTTGGTAGATAGTTTTAAAAATCTCAGGGTATAAACTCCAGCTAAAGGGAAATCTAATAACACTAAAAGTCTTGAATAAATGGGAATGACAGTGTTGAACAATAATCATTTGGACCTGCAACAAGAGAGGGCCTTAGGATATGTAATGGGTATTAAATTGCAACCTATATTCCTACACCAGGACCAACTGTTTCACAAATGACCAGCCCCAAATTCGACTCATAAAGAACTTTGTAACAGCACAATTATATTAAGTACAAGACAGGAGAAAAAGTTAAAATAAACACTTTAATTATTTGATGATGCTGAAGCATAATTTCAAGAAATCTGGAAAAGTAGCAATAGCGTTAGGGAACCACTGAGCAAAATCGCTCGCCCTGGCCAGGCATGATAGTAACCCCTTGCATGAGTTATCCTACAACAGGAGGTCCTGGTACGGAATGCAGAACTAACAAGTTACCACCAACAGGGGGAATTCAGGAAAGGTCAAAAAGAGAGAGGAGATGCCAGTCCATATTTATTACTGACCTCTCAGAATCCTTCTCACTGGAATCTATCTTGGCTGAGCAATGTATGTGCCAACAAGAAGGACCGTGAGTCAGAATGATTGGACAGAAACAACCAGGAAACTAACTCCACCACCATAAAACCCAAGACTGCAAGCCACGTACATGGCAAAGCAGTTCTCCTGGCTTCCATTAACCTGCTGCTCTCTTCCCAGGAGCCCCTTCCCCATAAAGTTTCTTGCTTTGTCAGCGTGTGTGTCTCCTTGGTCAATTCACTTTTTTTTTTTTTTTTTGTGGTATGTGGGCCTCTCACTGTTGTGGCCTCTCCCATTGCAGAGCACAGGCTCTGGACGCACAGGCTCAGTGGCCATGGCTCATGGGCCTAACCGCTCCACAGCATGTGGGATCTTCCCGGACCGGGTCATGAACTTGTGTCCCCTGCACCGGCAGGCGGACTCTCAACCACTGCGCCACCAGGGAAGCCCTGGACAATTTACTTCTGAGTGTTAGACAAGAGCCCACTCTCAAGCCCTGGAAGGTGTCCCCCTTCCTGCAACAATAGCATGAAGCTGAGGGTATTGTTATGGACTGAATTTTGTGCCCTTGAAATTCATACATTGAAGCCCTAACCCACTCCTAACCACCTTTAGAGAAGATTGGATTTAGATGAGGTCGTGAGGTTGGGACCCTCAACATGGACTGAGGTCCTTAAAAGAAGAGACACCAGAGAGTTCTCTCTCTCTCCCCCTCTCTCTGCTATGTGAGGACACAAGAAGTCAGCCGTGTACTAACCAGGAATAGAATCCTCAACAGAACCTGACCATGCTGGCACCCTGACTGATCTCAGGCTTCCAGCCTCCAGAAGTGTGAGAAAATACATTTCTGTTGTTGAAGTCACCCAGTCAATGACATTTTTTTTATGGTATCCCAAGCAGACTAATACAGCTATGAACAATCTGGGATATGGCAAAGGCCCTAGAACAAATATATCACAGGTTGTTTAAGATAGATCTTTAAACTGGAAAACAGATAAAACACATAGACAACAATATTCCAACAACTTCAAGGAAAAATCAATCCTCAGCTGGATGGAATATGGAGAGAAGAATGCTTGACTAGCCATTAACAGAAACACAGTTTTAATTAAAGGAAAGGAACCACGGAAAATCATGCTATAAAGATGCAACATCTTTGAGAACAAACTAAAAAGTAAGCTAAAAATTAGTTTATACAATGATAACAGTGACTAACATTTGCCAACTTAAGTTCATGAATGTATAGAAGAAAATTATTGTAGTTACGTATTGTTTGAATTTCCAGTGTTTTCATTTCAAGGTGCCAGTCACATATGATCAACTTTCATAAAATTGTAATGCATTCAAATTATAATTTAGATTTTGTTACTGAAGTATGTTTTAAAAAAGGACGTGAGGTACTATTTAATTTCTTTTCTTCAACATTAATAAATTAGCTTTTGATTTTTAGCTATATTACTGAAACAAAGCAGATGTTTGTTAAAGTGTATCCCAACTTAAAGCCTCAAACATTGTAAGGGATTATTGTTTTAATTATTATAAAAATGTTTTCAAAGTTTAAGTTGTCACTGGGGGTAAACATTCTGCATAATGATATCTAAGTTAGTGTAATTTTTCTATGCAGGCAATGCTAAAAACCTGTGAAAACTACCTGAAAATACAGCACACAAAAAATAAATTAGTCTCTAAATGTGCTATATGCCAATTATAGCTTCTTCTGATATTTAGTCCATAAACTGAATGAATTGAAGATATGCACGGCCTTGCAGTCAGCATTATTCCTTGGAGAAGAAATATGTCATCTCCAGTTGGCAAAGTGGTACAAATAAGTACAATAGATATAAATCATTTGTTCTTCTAAGAGAAACAGCTCTAGGCAGCTTGGAAATACACTCTCTATTTGGAGAAACACAAATTAAGTACATAGGCAATTTAAAAAAACTCATAATGTGTCTTTTGTATTTAATGGGTTTCTTTTTCATGTGGAAATGCAAAGAAAGTACTGCTCCTCGTGGTCTCTTTTTATGTAGCATCTTCCATTTGTTGTAAACACGTGCATTACAGACTTTCCCCTTTATGCACTGTCTCATTTATGAAAGTGTATTGAATGGGTAGTTTTTAAAAGAATAAAGAATTATGTTCATGAATCAGAATAAATTGAATCAAGACAAATTGTACTTGTTGAAAAATTACTCATTCCCAAAGTAAAGGAAAAAAAAAATAACACAGGAGTGGTGGGTACATATTATAATATAATTGGATCTACATTCTTAAACATGCCCAAGTTCAATCCTGAGTTTTTTGAATCTGAAAACAGGTCTGGAGAAATTTTAACTTTTGACATATAAAGATGAGAAGTCCATGACTCTTTTAGACCAAAGATACACAAGGCTAATTTTCACATTTTACTCTCACTCTGAAGTGTTCATTTTCTTTTGCTTTAACACTTTACTGTGGTTATTAATTTGAATAATTCAAGAGGCTTGTAAATAAAGAAGTTTGAAAAAAATATTCACATTTTGTTAATAGAGCTACCTTTCCCCCCAATTCCTTTGAGTAAATCTAAGGCTGAAAAGCATTTTTCAATCAAATTGATGAGGCTTTCTTAATGATATGCCTTTTATTATAAATAATAAAAATGACCAATTATTTATTAAACTAAAGTTTTTGCCAATAGTTATGTCATTTTTGTCATACGTTAGTTCTGCAAACTCAGAAAGTATTACGTAAATATTTGAGTAAAAATTATAAAACATAATCTCATTAAATATGCTCTAATTGGCGCTGGATTTGAGAGTGTTGTTGTGTGTGGGGGTGTAAAGGGGAGTGGGAGGAAAGAGAAAGACATGGAATCATACAATATAGGATAAAATTTTGAGATTCAAATTTTAACTCACTATACATCGTACACAGGAGAAAGACTCAAATAGTTTGTGACAATATCACAAAGGCAGTTTGTAAGTGCTTGCACTCAGTTTGCATCAATTACTGAAATTTGCCAAAGCAAATAGTAGAAAAAGTTTTCACTGTAAGTATTGTCTTGAACAAAAGAAGGCACTTAACAAATGTCCTCTCTCCTTGATATAAGCAGTATATTGGAACATAGAGTCCATTTACTAAGCACACCAAGATGACAGAAAACGGAAGGGAAGGAATGTGGCTGGATTTTGCTTTTGACATTAAGTTATCTTTGTAATAAAGAGCTCTCTCCATGTAGACCTTAATATACAATAGCTTTATTTAAAATAACTAAATCCACAAGGCACTCCAAAGAGTCATGGTAAGATACCACAAAAAATGCGGGGGAATTACATGATGCTGAGGAAAAATAGCAGTCATAAAATATCCCTGCCAGGGCTCTTCCCCGTTTATCTTTGCAAGGCATTCTTGCTGTTTTTTTGTTTGTTTGTTTGTTTGTTTTGTTGTTTTTTGTTTTGTTTTTGTTTTGTTTGGTTTTTAACATCTTTATTGGAGTATAATTGCTTTACAATGGTGTGTTAGTTTCTGCTGTATAGCAAAGTGAATCAGTTATACATATACATATGTTTCCATATCCCTTCCCTCTTGCGTCTCCCTCCGTCTCACCCTTCTTATCCCACCCTCAATTGCAGTGAAACTTTCAACTTTGTTATGTTAAAGGATTACAAGTTGCTTAGTGTCTTGATAACAAAGTGTCCCGGTAAATTAGGAAACTCTAAGATAAAAATAATCGTATGAGGTACTTGCTAGTAATGTTTTATGCATGTTTGATTCTTTACTTGAATGGAGAGTTTTCCTCTCCCACACTACAGCTTTATTTATTTATTTTTCAATTATTTTTATCACCAGTTATTAATTTACGTACATTAAAATTCGATTTTTGTACCATACACTTCTGTGGGCTTGACAGATAGAGTTATGAGTTCATCACCATAGGCATGATGCAGACTAATTTCATCACGTTAAAAATTCCCCTGTGCATCCCATTTTAACCAACCATTGCCCCTATTCCCTTCCCCTGGCAAGCACTAATCTGCTTTCTGTCCCATAGTTTTGCCATTTTGGGGATGCTAGACAGATAGCATCAGACAGTCTGGAGTCTTTTGGGGTTGGCTTCTTGCAGTTAGCAACATGCATGTTGTTGAATGCATCAGCAGCCTTTCCTTTTTATTGTTAAAAATTATTACTATGTAGAGATGGATCATAATTTGTCCATTCAGTGATTGAAGGACATCTGTGTTGTTTCCAAATTTTGTTGAATATAAATAGAGTTGCTATAAATATTTAAGCACGTTTTTTTGTGTGTAAATATGTTTACGTTTTTCTCAAATAAATCACTGGAATGAGATTATAGAGTCATGTGGTAGGTATATGTTTAATTTTGGAAGAAAGTACAAAACCATTTTCCCAAATTGTTATAGAATTTTGCATTCCCACCAGCACAGCAGGAGAATTCCAGTTGCTTCATGTCCTTACAGATACTTGATATGTTTAGTTTATTCATTTTAATTGGCATCTCATTGTGCTTATTTGGATTATTTTTATTTCCCTAAAAATATATGATGTTCAACATTGTTATAACTGAGGAATTGGCACCCTGTCCAGCTCTCTATGTTCTGAGTACCTGAAAGAAATCTACTGCTATTGCTTTGATTTATTTCTTACTAAAAATACATGGTAGTACATTTTCAAGAAGTTCAGTGTCTTAAATATTACTAGATCCTTATTAATGTTGATAATAATTTAGAGATAATATAGTCAATAGGTAAATGATATATTTTGTCATTACTTATTTTTTCTTTTTTCTTTTTTAATTTTTTATTGAAGTATAGTTGATTTACAATTTGTGTTAATTTCTGCTGTACAGCAAAGTGATTCAGTAATGCATATATATATATATATATATATATATATATATATATATATATATTCTTTCTTTAATATTATTTTCCAAAATGCTTTATCTTGTGATATTGAATATGATTCCCTGTGCTATAGGGACAGTTCCTGTGCAACAAGGACCTTGTTTTCATTGTTTCTTTTCTTTTCTTTTTTTTTAATCTTTATTGAAGTATAATTGCTTTACAATGGTGTGTTAGTTTCTGCTTTATAACAAAGTAAATCAGTTATACATATACATATGTTCCCATATCTCTTCTCTCTTGTGTCTCCCTCCCTCCCATCCTTCCTATCCCACCCCTCTAGGTGGTCACAAAGCACGGAGCTGATCTCCCTGTGCTATGCGGCTGCTTCTTGCTGAGTCTTAAGTTACAATGTTTTAAAGAATTAATTTCCTGTCTATGGTAAAAGTACAAGTGGGGGGTTGATTCTGATAGAGAAATAGAAAGCCACAAGATGGAATATTGTTCTAAACAATGAGAACAAGCCAAATAAAATACAAAATCAGAGGGGGTTTTAAAAATCCACTAAATTTGAGAAAACAAAGATATCTAAATGAACTAAATTCAAGAAAAAGTCATCCCCTCCCAGGGGAGAAGAGACTCATGGTATAATGACCAGAAAGAAAGAAGTTAGACATCTTCATTTAGAGATGTCATGATTGTATACATAGAACATTATTTGAGATCTACAGAGAATTATTAGAACTAATAAGTTATTATTGCCAGTTAGTAGGAAAGAATGTCAGTATGTAAAATCATCTGCACCACTACATTCTAGTGGAAAACACCTGGAATGTGAAATACTAATACCATTTGCAAAGTTTTTTTTTTTATTTTTAACTTTTTATTTTATAATGGAGTATAAAGTTGATTAATAATGTTGTGTTAGTTTCAGGTGTACAGCAAAGTGATTCAGTTATACATGTACATGTATCTATTCTTTTTCAACTTCTTTTCCCATTTAGGTTGTTACATAATATTGAGCAGTGTTCCAGGGTTACTCCTGAGATTGCAGTGAGGATATCGGCTGGGGCTGCATCATCTGAAGGCTTGACGAGCTGGAGGAGTCACTTCCAAGATGGTGTCTTCACATGGCGGTTGGATGGGGACTTCAGTTCTTCACCACGTGGACCTCTCTAAAGAGCTACTTGGGTGTCCTCATGACATGGTGGCAAGCTTTCCACAGGATGCAAGATCCAAGAGTGAACAAGGAGGAAGGTGTAATAATGTCTATGACCTGGTCTCAGAAATCACACACCATCACTCCCACCATCTCCTATTCTTTCTTTCTTTTTTATTGTAGTATAATTGCTTTGTAATGCTGTGTTAGTTTCTGCTGTACAATGAAGTGAATGAGCTATATGTATACCTATATCCCTTCCTCTTGGATCTCCCTCCAACCACCCCCCCCAATCCCATCCATCTATGTCATCACAGAGCACCGAGCTGAGCTTCCTGAGCTTTATATAGCATGTTCCCACTAGTAATTTTACACATGGTAGTGTATATATATCAGTGCTGATCTCCCAATTTGTTCCACACTCCCCTTCACCCTGTGTCCACACATCCATTCTCTACATCTATGTCTCTATTCCTGCATTACAAGTAGGTTCATCTGTATCATTTTTCTAGATTCCACATATATGCATTACTCAACTATATTTGTTTTTCTCTTTCTTGCTGATTTCACTCTGTTTGACAGACTCTAGGTCCAACCACATCTCTACAAATGACTCAATTTTGTTCCTTTTTATGGCTAAGAAATATTCCTTTGTATACATGTACCACATTTTCTTTATCCATTCATCTATCATTGGACATTTTCTTTATCCATTCATCTATCATTGGACATGTCCTGGTTATTTTGAATAGTGCTGCAATGAACATTGGGGTACCTGTGTCCTTTTGAATTATGGTTTTCTCAATAGTTTTTAAAACATAACAAATTACTGTGAATAATACAAAATATGTCCAAGATGTGTGCATTAATACCACAATATATTGCTCAGACAAATTAGAGAAGGTATAACAAAATACTGAAATATAACATATACAAAACTACAGAAGATATAAGTAAATAGTGAGTGGTTTGGAGGACTCAGTATTTTTAAGACATCCATTTTACAGTAGTATTTATATTATATTTCAATGAAATCTAATCAAAAATACTAGTAGACTTTTTGAAGAAATTTATAATTTGATATTAAAATTTATATGGAAAAATATTGACAGTATACTCTAAATAACCTCGAAAAAAAGATGTTAAAGAAGACACAAATAGAAAGATATCTCATATTCATAGATCAGAAGTATTAATATTTCTAAAATGTCCATACTACCTATATTAATCTAGATTCAAATGCAATCCCTATCAAAATCCCAATGCTATTTTTCACCATAAAAAGAGAAAATAATTATGAAATTTGTGTAAAACCACAAAAGACCCCAAAGAGCCAAAACAATCCTGAGAAGAAGAACAAAACTGGAGGCACCACACTTTCTGATTTAAAAGTGCTCTACAGAGCTATAGTATTCTAAACAGTATACTACAGGCATAATTATAGACACACAAACCAGTGTTACAGAATTGAAAGTCAAGATATAAACCCCACAATAGGGTCACTAATATTTGACATAGGAGCTAAGAATACTCAATGGGGAAAGAATAGTGTCTTCAACAAATGATGTTGGGAAACATGCATGATCAGATACAGAAAAATGAAATTGGACCACTATCTCATGTCACTCGCAAAAATTAACTCAAAATGGATTAAAGATTTAAGCATAAGACCTAAAAATGTAAAACCTCCAAAATAAAACATAAGAAAACACTTATTTTCATGTGTCTTGGAAACGATTTTTTTAATATGACACCAAAATCACAAGGAAAAAAGACAAAAATGAATAAGTGAGACTATACCAAGCAAAAAAACTTCCACATAGCCAAAGAAACAATCAACAAAATGTAATGGAAACCTATGGAATAAATGAAAATATTTGTAAATCAAATATTTGATAAAGGGTTAGTAACTAAAATACATAAACTCATACAGCTCATTAGAAAAAAAAATCAAACAATCTTATTTAAAAATGGGCAGAGAAACTGAATAGACATTTTTCCAAAGAAGACTTACAAATGGGCAACAGGTACATGAAAAGAAGCTCAACATCGCCAATCATCAGGGAAATGCAAGTCCAAAACACAATGAGATATAACCTCACGATTGTTAAAATGGCTAACACCGAAAAGGTAACATGTGCTGGTGGCAATGTGGAGAAAAGGAAATCTTGTACCCTGTTGGTGAAAAGGTAAATTGAGCAGCCACTAGGGAAAACAGTGTGGAGGTTCCTGAAAAAAATAAAAATAGAACTACCATATAATCCAGCAATCTACTTCTCGGCATATATCCAAAGGAAATGTAAACGGGATATCAGAGAGATACATGCACTCCCATGTTTATTGCAGCATTATTCACAACAGCCAAGACACAGAAACCACCTTAGTAACCATCAATGGATGAATTGATAAAGAAGATGTGTAATATATATATATATATATATATATATATATATATATATATATATATATATATATATATATACATACATACATACATACATACATACATACAGAGAGAGAGAGAGAATATTATTCAGTCATGAGAAAGAAGGAAATCTTGACATTTTTGACAACCTGGATGTACTTTGCACATTATGTTAAGTTAAGTCAGACAGGGAAAGACAAATATCACTTATATGTGCAAGCTAAAAAAACCAAATTTATAGAAACAGAGACTAGAATTGAGGCAGTAGATAGATGGGTCCCAGGCTGAGCAGCTGGAATCTGCCCCCTGTGGATAGACAACCCAAGATAAAGAGGAGCAAAGAGCAAGGAGGAGACAAGTCCTACTTGGATCAAAGATAAAAAGACCACATATTTCTCATTCTTGAGATCAAGGAGACCTCTCAAGCTACACATGTGCAGAAAGGCTCCTCAGGGGTCAGAGACCAGGTGTGTGGGGGGTGCCAGACCATAATATATTCTGTCAGCTTTCCCCAAACCCCTGCATTGGAATCAATCTTGGCTAAAAGATATGCATGCATGTGCGTAGGGGAGGGCCCTGTATCAGACCAAATATAGACTCAGAGCCAGACAAAGCAAGATGATTGGCCCGAGAGAAACCCAGAAGTACTACCCCTTATAAGTGATTTAAACTACCACAAAAGCACAACTCTTTCTTTTAGTCTGCCCATGTGTATCTCTCCACACGTACATTTTTCCTCCTAATAAACACTTTATTTGCTTCACTACTTTCTGTCTCTTTGTTGACATTCCTTTCTCCAAAGCAGACAACCCAGGGCCTTGTCACTAGTCTAGTGGCTAGGATTCAGTGCTCTCCCTGCTGCAGTCTGGCTTCAATCTCTAGACAGGGAATTGAGATCCTGCTTTAAGCCACCACAGGCTGAGGCCACCGGAGATCAGAATGGTGGTTACCAGGGGCATGAAGTTGGGGTACTAGGGAGATGGTGATCAAAGTATACAAACACCCAGTTAAAAGATGAATAAGTTCTGTGGATATAATACTCAGCATTGTGATTATAATTTATGTTACTATAGTATTATAGACTTGAACTTGCTAACAGAGTAAGCTTTAAATGTTCTCACCACAAAAAAGAAATGGTAGTTATGTGATGTGATGAAGGTGTTACATAATGTTATGGTGGTAAACCTATTGCAATATATAAGTGTATGAAATCAACCTGTTCTACATCTTAAACTTACACAATATTATATGTCAACTATATTTCAATGGAACTGAAAAAAATATCTGTCACAAGTAAAATTAAAAGAAAAAATGGAAGTTTTACTTAACTTAAACATTTACTTTAAAGTTATAATCATTAAGAAAGTTTATTATTTGTGTAGGAATAGACCAGAATATCTAAGAACAAAATAGATTCAAATAGTAGAACTGAAGATACTAGTCAATTAATTTCTAACTCAAGTGCCAAATCAATTTAATGAAGAAAATAAAGTGCCTTTTATAGTTAGCTCTGGGAAAAGTGGCTATCTCTATCAACAAGACAAATAAATGGAATGCAGATGTTTTACTTTCCTTAATCTATACACAAAAATTAATTTGGCTAAGTTATAGTCCTAAATGTAAAAACTAGAAAATATTTGTAGAATAAACGAGATAATATACATGTAGCCTTTGGCTAGTCAAAAATTTGTTAGATAAAACATAAAACACACTAACTTAAAAGAGAAATTCATTCATTAGATTCCATTAAAATAAAAAACTTTCCTCTCATCAAATGATACAATTAGAAAGCTAAATAGTAAAACTACACATTGGTAGATTCTTTTTCCAGTAAATACCTCTGAAAAAGACTTTTATCTATAAGATTTGAAGAAGGCTTACAACTCCATAATAAGACAGAAAAGAAGCTCTCAGCTAAATCTAGAAAGATGATTTGAACAGGCAGTTCACTAAAGGAATTTGTGTGAGTGACCACTAAGTACATGAAAAGGTATTTGATTATTTAGTTCATCAAGAAAATTTAAATTAAAATCATAGTGAGATTCCTTTTCTCACCCACTAAAATGGCTAAATCAAAACATGAACAATATATAATATTGTCCAGTATATGGAACCACTGTACATTCATAATTTGCTGGTGAGTATGCCTAACTCTGTAACTATTTTGGATAACTATTTGTCAGTTTCTTATAAAGATATACATACACATAGCCAATTATTCCTTTGTATGTACACACAGGAATGAAAAAATGATGCCCACAAAACAACTTGGAAATAATATTTATAACAATTTTATTTATAAAAACATCAGACTGGAAACAAACTTAATTTTCACTAACAGGAGAATAGATAAGCCAATTGATTTAGTCATAAAGTAGAATACTATTCAGCTATTAAAAACAATGAACTATTGTACTTATACATTTATACAACATGGATAAATTTCAAATATAATGTGGTAGGCTAAAGAAGCCAGACATAAAAAAAAAAAACAGACTATACCAAGGGTGTTATATCTAAGAACAGGCAAAATTAAGCATAGTGTTAGAAATAGGAAAGTGCTTGCCTTTTGAAGAGAAGGAATTGACTGGAAGGGGCAAGCAGCAGCTCTGGGACCGTGGGGGAAATGATTTTTCTCTTGCTTCGAGTGGTGGTACATGGGTATACACAATTGTTAAAACTCATCAAAGTGATTAGTAAATATGTGAACTTTTAATGTATTTAAACCTCAATAAAATAAAATGTATTTTAGTAAAAAAAATGGTACTAATTGACTCATTAATGTTTTTTTTTTTGTTTTTTTCTTTTCTTTTTTTTTTTTTTCTGTAGTTCCAATTTGGAACAGTTTCCCCACCATTATGAATCTTATATTTCCATTTCATTTGTAGGATGTAACCCAGGTCATTATCTACAATGGATCATCTTTGGGAAGACTGGTTTTAAGAATATTTAAGAACCACCTGCAACCATACTTTCAAATTTACTTCCCTGCAAGTTTTTGTACAATTACTTGAGGAAAGAATAGAAAGAATGGAAAATATAGAAAAGATCATTAATACAATTTTATGTTTTGGGTGGAACTTTTTCCTAAATCTGATTTAAATACTCCAAGCTTTCCTTTATGTTCATGCTCCTCACCTAACTCAGGTTTTCTCCTCCCTCAATGCCTTTCCCTATTTAATTCATATTGTAAGTTCCTTTAAAAATTGTGCTTCCCCACATAGCACAGGGAGATCAGCTCAGTGCTTTGTGACCACCTAGAGGGGTGGGGTAGGGAGGGTGGGAGGGAGATGCAAGAGGGAGGGGATGTGGGGATATATGTGTACATATAGCTGATTCACTTTGCTAAAGCTAATACAACATTGTAAAACAATTATACTCCAATAAAGATGTTTAAAAAAGAAAATGTGCTTCCTCCATAATACCAGTCTCTGACTACCCTTGTCACTTCCTAATATATGTTAATTTTGCTAATTTATTTATTTTTCCAGCTTTATGGAGGAATAATTAACAAATAAAACTAAGATATTTAAAGTGAACAATGTGGTTTGATATACCCATGCATTGTGAAAAGATTCCCTCCATTGAGTTAATAATTACGTTCATCATCTCACAGATTTACCTTCTCATTTCTCCTCATCCACTCAGCTACATTATACTTGCACTGATGATTGAGATTATATTAATTGCCATATCCCTAATTACCTGATAAAAATAGAGAAATGTCCCAGAGTCTATGTCTTTCTTAAGTATTCTAGGATTTAAAATAAAGTAATACAAAAATACTATAACATTGATCTATCTTCAGATGTTTTAATAGTCCAATATTATCCTCCCATGCAGATTTCTGAAAATGGCAGTTCCTACATTTCTGGTTTTTGGTCATTTTGGCGTGGACTGCCTAGAACAATGATGGGGTCAGGGGACTCAATGGTGTTTGAGTTTAAGAACACTGTTTTCCCGGAAGTCACTGCATATTTACTTAGCATAGGATGTGTGTGTGTGTGTGTGTGTGTGTGTGTCTTAGGGAGATTTGAATGGGGAGGGGCACTTTTGTCTCCTTCAGAGCTTCTTACTCTGATTTGCTGACAAGAGACACAACTATCAGTAGTTTTGTAATCTGTTTTTGCAGCTCTCCACCTAAAGGGAAGTAAAAAAATAATAAAATTTCCAATAGGAACATCTCAGGAATAAGTTATGATTGTCCCAGGTAATATGATCTGCTATTATCAGAGGTGTAGGCACAGGTTACTGTGATTGATTTCCCCAGTGTACCCACATACGTTTGGCAACAAGTGGTTCTTAATACAAAAGTGGCATGAACAGAAGTGGTAGCAAAAATGTAGAGGGATTGATGGACAGATTAACAGTGGGTGTACACTATCAGGGATGCTTTCTTTTTAGATATGAGGAAGCGTCTGTCATGTATCCCATGCTCTTTAATCTTGATTAAAATCCCTTATATACTCTGACCCCTCCCCTGTGTTGTGTTACCTGGCATTGAGGGGAGCTATCTCCTCCAGACTTCTGTATCAGCTAGCTTTGGGATGAGTTTAGTCAACAAATGCACTGGCAGGGAATAGGAAAGCAGGAGAAAGGAGGGAAACAAAGGATTCCTCTCCTTTCCTCTTTGCCCTACCCAAAGTTGCTACATCGCCCCTGGGTTGACCTTGGAACTCCTCCGCTCTGGTACCACTGCCTGCTTCCTTAGTTTCTACAGCCTGGAGATGACAGTGGCTTCTTGTTGCTGCTGTTCTCAAGGTTGCTTCTGGGTTGAATTAACAGCTCTTTTATAAAGGATAATCATTTCAATAATTAAATTTCCCATTTCTTCATTAGATTGTGACTGATATTATATATATTTTATTCCATCAGAAGACTACCCATTCTTCAAAGTCCAACTTAAATATTTTTTCTTGTTAAAAAAAGAATTGTCTCTCTTCTTAGCACTTTGTTCATCTATTTATACTTAACACAATCTCATACAGATGTTAGTTTTGTACAAGCCTATTTTAAACGGCTCTTTGAAGAGAAATATACCTCATTTTTCTTTGTGTCTCCCAATACACACAAATGATGTCAACGATGTAATATTTTTCCCAGAGTACATTCTCATATATAGTATAGAGTTAACAAATGTTTATTGCAGCAAAGTAAAATAAATATCCAGTATGTGCTCATGTCATAGATGAGAAAAAGTAGAAAGTAACGGTAAATTTGGAATTTCTTGAAGACAGAGATAATCATAAACTAGATTTTGGCAATAACTAGTAATATCAATATATTAATATTACTCACACTATAATTTTCCCTGGGACACTGCTGTATTATGCCTATTTTTCCTGCCTAATTATTAAAAGTGATGACTCATTTCATTTTCAAAAGTGTCCCATTTGGACAGTAAAATTATACATTACCCTAGTTATAACACAGGCTGCTAACTCTAATAAAAATATAATTTTCATATATAATATTTACAAACCATAAAATATTTATTAAAAATCATAAGGCCCAGGATCAAGTTCAGGAATGGACAATGAGAAAGGAAGGGAGGAATAACGATTCCTATTTATTATGATTTTTCAAAACTTTTGAGGCAATTAAAAAGTCCCTGAGTAAATTGAACTGAGAGAGCCAAATTACCAGTGTAAATAGTTCTTATAAAGAGTATCTTCCATTCATAAGAGATTGGAATTGTGCACTTGACTGAACAGTGTATGCTAGATGGCTTGGATAGGATTCGGGGAAAACAATAAATTAGAGAAAATGGACAGCCAGAGCACAGACCATGAAAGTGTTTCCTTACTGGCTGAGGCTGTATTTATGAGTATCCCATGGGTGTTTAGACAGAGGTGAGGCAAAAAACAGAAAGTGTAGGTAACCACTCCTATGAATATAATTATCATTCAGATACTCCTCCTAAGATGTGCACTAATACTTAACATTCTGATAAACACAATGATGTCATTTCTATCATTCAACAAAGATTGAATGCCTACACAAAATGTTGGTACAATGCCAAATGCTTGGTATAGAGTGTTGTATAAAGCAGACATGATATCTGTCCTCTTAGAACTTTACATCTCATGTAGAAAATGGTCACTGAACCAATAAACAGCCCAAAAGATGTGAATATAGAATATGAAATATGTTTGTATTTCATGTCTGTTTTTAACTTTCATGGATCAATCCTTGAATTGCCATTTGAACTTAGGGATAAAAATAATTGAATGAGATTCATTTACTGCATAGGTGATACTTACATATGGACCAAGTTTATTACATAGTTCTTTATTATAAAATTAAGTTTACTGAAAGAAGAAATGGAAAAAAAGATCATTTAGAAATATCTGGCTGTATTAAAAATTAATGTAAGAAATTAAAATCGATGAAAGGTTTTTGTGAAAAGAATGTGGTGAAAAGATTTCCCAGGTTTCTACATAAAATAAGGACAAACAACAACAGCAAGAATCTGCCCTGGCACTCCCAGGCTGTATGATGTCATGAAGAAGCAGAAGCTTATTTTAAGATAAAATTTGAAGGAAATAAGAGGTCCTTTACCCAGAGTCAAAAATACTATATCTAGATTTAAACAATGACATGGAGATACTTGTTTAAGGAAACAAAGCTGAGGAGAGAAGAAAATGAATTTTGAGGCTAGTTACTAAGAAAGTTAATTTTACCTTTCTCTGCCTTCATTTTTCTTCCTATTCTACTCAAACATCGACCTTACAACTACTAGCTTTACCAGAAAATTTCAGAATATCTGCCAGGCAAAACTTCTGAATTTGGTTTACTCAAGACTATTAAAAGACAAACTCAGGGAGTTGGATCTCAAATCTCCCTTTCATTACATTCAGATGATGAGGTTTATTCAGAACTTCAAAAACAGAATACCACGAAATTAGATCCTATTCTCTGGGAACTCTGAACTTTTTATTGCCAAGTTAAAATTGGAAAGAGTTAGCACTTGAGTACCAGATAAAAAGTGAGTTTCCATGCATCTTAAATCAATTTGTATGATGAATTTCTCCACTCTGATTGCTCCACCCCCTAAAATTGTCTCTAACCATTCCATACCACAGGGAACTTGCTCTCAAGGAATATATAGCATTTACTATGCATATGGCATTTAGAATATACTCTTAATCCAGCCTATACCATTTTGTACTCACTGCTCTTCCATATATAATAAATTAATTTCAAGTAGGGTAGAATCCATCGTTTATATTTTGGAGACTTATTTTTACCTATTAAGCAGGTAGATTAATTTTGATCCAATTTTGAAAATATAAATGAGTCCATTTATTGTTACAAGCTAATCAACTTCATTTATCGAGTTGAAATAAAATCTCTTAAAAATTGTATTCATTTTCACTTTTCTGTTCATCTGATTTATGAAATAAAATACTTCTATTCAGAACTGATTTAATGCAATATAAGCATGGTAGATTACTTATCACAACCACTGACCCACCGATTTTGTAATCATAAATAATTAAAGACAGATTTATGTTTTAAAGATACTTGTTAAGTATTTAAATACCTGTTCTCATCACTTATCCAGTACATCTAACATCATGGTAATTTGTTCAGTTTTTTTTTATTATTATTCAAAAGGAGCATATTTTTTTCTTTTCTGTTTCTCAAATGGTAAATTGATTAAATTGATTAAATTGATACATGGACAGCTGTATAAAACGCTTTGAGAGAAACATGAATATTGTTATAATGTCCTCAACTAAGGCAAAAATTTGTGAATTCTGAACGCTTATCTTCCTAAAGTAGGGAAAGCAGCAAAAAAAAATCCTCTATAAATTATAATTGTCTTAGTTAATAACTAACATGGTGAACACAGCTTATCCCAGATATCTATGCATGATTGATTTATGATAGCAACCTTGCAAAACGTTCTTTTAATTAATAGTTCTTTTGGTTTGAATCTACTTTCATAATAAGTTTTTTCTTTTAATTGTAGGGGCAGAGAGGTGTTGCCTTGGTTAGAAACAATTACAAAATATATATTTACCTGTATTACACTTTATTACTTTGCTACAGTTACTGTTTCTATAAAAAGTTGCTCCTCATAGAGAAATGATTGTGTTGTTGCTAGGTTTGCAATGTGAGGTTTGAATTATTTAAAAACATTTTTTCATAATCATGGAGCATATTTCAGTGTGATTATGACTATATGTATTTAAAGTACATTTTGTGTATTTTGGGCTATCTGCAACTTCCAAATAAATAATAAAAATTCAATAAAATTATTTTCTTCAGAACTTCTTCCGGAAATAATGGCTTATGTGAAGATATGACAACCAAACACACCTGTGAGACTTTGCTCAGTGGAGAGCAAGCTCAAACGTTTTCCCCTTGGGTCTTTTCGGGCATCACATTATGGAATATTCTTGGTGTTATGGAACAAGCTTTGATCTCCAAAACTTGTCCAAACTGGTTCTTAATATCTCTGGATAACTTGAAAAGTCAACCAATAGTAAACGATGCCAGCTTCCCTAGTATGGTTCACCCAGGAAGGAGCAGAGATGCACTACATTGAAGGGTTGCCATACCCAAGCTATAGTTGCAAGCCCTTTGATTCCAGGCTATGCTAGACCACTTTTGCAAAAGAACTACCTTATTGGAGTGTTGATGAAGTTGAAGCAACCTGCCCAGATATCTTTACTTACATTCAAAGTTCATTAGAATGGCCAAAGGGATTCTTGTATTAAGATGGATCACAGTCTTTGGAAATGATGGAGTGTATTTCACAGAATAATCAATGTTTTATTTGGTACTTGGATGTGCTATATGTTTATGATAAATAATATTAGACATATCTTAGTAAATATATGAAAGGGTAAAAGTATGGATAACTTTGAAATGAAATATGGCTACCAGTTTACTGACTTATTTTTTTTACCATTTTTTATCAACTCAGCAACAACACAGGGTAGATTAAGTAAGTAACATTCCCTTTTTCACACTTTTAGGGTAGATAACACAATAGAAACCAAATTAATACAAAATAAATTTCCAAGTGAAATTAGTTCTTGAAGAATTTTTTCTGCCAAAAATGTTGAGATATTGACTATTTCACAACTTTCTTATGCCACTCTGAAAAATCAAAGCTCTGGGATTTTCATCTCAAAAGACACATTAGCAAAGCCAACATCATAAAACTCTAAGTATTTACATAAAGTGTAATAGTTCATTCTGGATTATATGCCATAATTATGCAGTTCAACTTTGATGCTGAATTCCAGACTTAAAAGAGCTTCTTTACCAAACAAAGGGCTGCATTGATGCAGATATCAACTAAGGATGGAAAAGTTCATTCCTGAAAGCAGTAATTTATTTCAATGAGCCATGTTATTGTGGTTAATCATATGTGTATCAGTGGTTCTGTAAAATGTTCCAGGGATCTTGTTGCTAATCAGAGTTTACACCTGAGGCTCTGCCACAGTTAAAATGACTGCCCCTGTCCAAACGTTCTTCCTCATTGCTGAATTTACCCATGGTGAAGTTGGAATAATGTTACTCTCCGTATACGTCTTTATACAAGTTAAGTTTTATGATATATTTAAAATGCCAGGCTCAAAATATATTCTTAGCAAGTAATAGTATGTTCTCTTTGTACTCTATAAATACATGTATATATTTAATAATTAAATTTGGCATTCACTTACTTTCTAGATCCGTTTAATGGCTATATTTTCCTATGAGTTTCTTCCAAAAATAATTTAAGATATTTGTACTAGATAGTAAAAAGTTCCCAAAGCACCTGGAAGCAGTTGTTGCAATTAAGAGCTACTGAGAAGATGATATAAATCTGTACAGAGAAGGAGGGTGACACTGTTGTGTGTATAGGATGAGTTTCTCCATTGTAATACAGGCATCAGTTTCTCAAGTTAATAATTAGAAATCCAAGTAAATCAGTACATTAAGAATTTTATAAAAGGATTTTATTTTTTACATACTTCTGTGTCTGAATTAAAAGTAATTCCACTTATGAAAAAAAATAATCAGTAGATAATCAAATGGTTGTTATTTTCAGATATGTATCAATATTATTAACAAAAAATACATATTTTGTGGTAATTTATTTTGGAAAATTAACGTGTAATCTAATTACACGTTAATTTTCCATTAATGTGTAAAGTGATCGATAATCACAGTAAAACTAAAACTGAGACAGTTAGATAGAATTTTTTCAGCATTCAATTTGGTTTCTCTTCTGTAGCCCTTTCTTGTCCCGACTGCATAGTTGGTGTGAGTGGAAACATGCAAACATCCTCCTCTGAAAGCTGTAATTCAGTGTAGTACATAATTGCAGTGTCCATCTGGCACAGCCTCACAAAAGCACATGTAGCAGTTTAGTGATAAAAATGTTCAGGTGACAGGATGCCAGATGTTTTGCATGGTTGTCATCTTTGAATTTCCTCTTATTTTATCATCTAACAGAACCTCAGTATAATGACCTTCATGCTCATGTATTTTCTACATTTTCTTTTGACCTCCACAAAATCAGAAAAATAAGCATTATAATGAAAAAGGGTATAAAATGCAGACCTCTAGGAACGTATCCTTACAAAGTAGAGAAAAAATATAGCTTATATAGCGCAGCTATCTTTAATCTTATGTATTTGTGTATGTATTTAGCCATCATCATTAAGAACTATGATCTTCCTTAGATGGAAATGTAAAACGAATTAAATGTGGTAATATCCTTATGAATTCATGTGAGTCTGGGTAATCCTGTCAGTAATGTGTAAAGTAAGCTTTGAATATGGATCCTATGTCATTTTTCCCAAGTCCTCTTTCTTTCTTTTTCACTTTGATACCTGTGATCAGTATGAGGGAATTTTAGATATCCATTGCCAACTCTAAGAGTCAGACCTACTCAATGCTACTGTTCCTTGGGTAGTCTGAGTCATGATGTTTCCTTTGCACAAAGTACCATCTACATGGGTTTGACTAGAACAGAATTAGCTGCTTTGAAGAAAAGGACTAACAAATATTATAATGATCATAATTTATATGCTCTGTGTGTTTAGATCATCAGGAATATATCTAGGATGCACCTAACTATGAGGTTCCCAAGTTAATAGTGATGGGACGTTTTTGAATAAATTATGTCATATTGAAACTCTTACTTCCAAAATTCATTCTTCATTTTGACACAAAATTCCACATGAAATACTTTGGGTTATATAAGATTCATGAATGCCTTTAGGCCTTCCATTTTCTGTACTGAAAATGGTGGCTGCAGAGTTCACTGAAATGTTGAAATGTTGAACTTAAAAATCGTCCAGCAGTCAAAGAAAATGATGCTGATAATTTTACTCAGACTGTTTCTCAAGAGTCTATCTCCCTGACTATCAGATACTGGCCCACAGAAGGATGAGAAACTCTATCAATCTAGGCAGAAAAAAAGTAGTTACATACCCATCAGTCAAGGGCTAGCAGTGGGCAGTGATTTTGCTCTTACAGAGAAATACTATAAATGACAAGTTTGGTCTTTCTTTTCTCTAATGTCCATTATTCAAATTCCTTAGGTACAGAACCACTATCCGCCTGGCAAGTGGCTATTCCACTCACATTTCTAATAAGTTAAAATAGAGAACAGCTTGAGGGCCTTGGAGAGATCGATATACCTGCATATTTTATTTCTCAATTTGATTGTTTACAATTGCCATGAAAAGTCGGAGAAAATACTAAGCTTTACTAAGTATGAGTTTTTCATCATCGACAATATTTACTCAAGATAAACACATTTATTTTTACATAAACTGTGTGTCCAAATATTCGTTAGTAGCTGTACACAAGTATTACAATAGATCTCTGTGATGTAACACTGTTCATTATACTTTCATTAGGTTGTAAGGGTTAATGAGTACAGAAATCTCAACCTGGGGAACAGGAGTATCCACTGTGAATTGAAGTGGTTTATATACCTATGGAATATACTAGGCTAACATGCATTTGATCATTGTGAAACTGAAGATTACTGATTTTATTCTAATTAATAAAAATTGACCTTGCAATAGAGGTTGACTAATCATACATGTATAGTCCAGTGCTTTTAAAATTCATATTGAGAACAAAACCAATTTATTCAATTAGAATGGAGTAAAGCAGGCTCCAGAAATTTGTGACATGAGACAAACTTAAAAACAAGTCTGTCATACAGAGTGAAGTAAGTCAGAAAGAGAAAGACAAATACTGTATGCTGACACATATATATGGAATTTAAGAAAAAAAAATGTCATGAAGAACATAGGGGTTAGACAGGAATAAAGACACAGACCTGCTAGAGAATGGACTTGAGGATATGGGGAGGGGGAAGGGTAAGCTGTGACAAAGCTAAAGAGCGGCATGGACATATATACACTACCAAATGTAAGATAGATAGCTAGTGGGAAGCGACCACATAGCACAGGGAGATCAGCTCGGTGCTTTGTGACCGCCTGGAGGGGTGGGATAAGGAGGGTGGGAGGGAGACGCAAAAGGGAGGGGATATGGGAACATATGTATATGTATAACTGATTAAATTTGTTATAAAACAGAAAAAAATATATATACAACTTGTTAATCAACTATACTTCAATAAAAAATAAATTTGAAAAAAAAAAAAAACAAGGGAAGCAAAGGCTTAAAGCAAATACTTGATATTGGGGTCTGGAAAGAGAGTCTTAACTCTCAGTTAAAAACTGAGAAAACTGTTATAAGACAGCAGGAGTGCCCTTTAATACTCTAATATTTAATACTCCACTATTTAATACTCTACTATTTAGAGCTAAGGTCTGCAAATGTAATCTTAGAACACTGTAAATTTTACAAACTAAGAAATCCTAGTCTAGAATAATGTCTTGGCTTGTTCCAAATCACATAGTTATTAGTGACAGGATTGAAACTGCATCCTAGTTCAACCAATTCAGATTCTAGCATACTCTCTACTACGGTATATAACATTCCATGTACAGAGAAAGAAATGAAACTCAGAATGGATCCATCCCAAGCCTGCTACATGTAAGGGAACCTAAGTGGTGATCAGTTTGATTGAAGACAAGGGAAGCCTAGGGTAGACAGCATGGAAAAGGCAAATAAGAACTTGACAGAATAGTTATTAAATAACTCTTCAAATACACCAAAAATTTATTGAGACTGTCCTGTAATATATCCCTTACCATTTGTCAGACAATGAAATATACTGTTCTATTATTCCACATTCCTATGCTCACGCAAGCTGTGAGGACAAGTGCTTCCTCTTTACTACAGACATACTCAATGGAGTTACCAGTATTCACAGCACCAAAACAAATACCGAAACACATACACTCATTTCCCACACGTTTTTTTGCACTTTATGAAACTGCTTTTTCATCTGCCTAATGGTACATTTATAGCTGAAATTTCATTTTTTACCAGTTTTATATCTTGTGTAGAAAGGAGGATATATTTTTTTACATCAATATATGTAATATAGTGGCAAATATTTGTGTTTGTGTGTATGTATGGATGGATGTGTTTATATATATGTATTAATTTCTTAAAATTATCTGACATACACTAGAATGTGTTTCTTCCAGTTATCTTTTGTATTGCATTCCTTTTGTGAAAAATAATTTTAAATATTGATATGGCAAAAATACAGCTTAGTTTGTATCTTATTATATGTTAAATATGGTGTAGGGGAGTGTTATTTAGGAACATAATTACACTGAATGTTAACATTTAGGATCTTAAATTGCCTCATTACCAGTTAAAGAAAGAAAACTAAACAAAATAATTAATTTTTACTAGAGAAAATGGAGCATAATCATACAAGGATAAAAATTCTTGACTCCAAACAAAAACACATTTTTATGTAGCAAAAAAAAATGGAGAATATAAATCATATTGAATGTTTGTTTAAATTTGTTTGAAGATATCTAAAACATGTATCAAAATGAAATTTTGCATATTTAAAACCAGGGATGATACTAAAGCATAACTAAATACATACCATAGAATAAAGGAAGAATTGCCATAAAGAAAATGTTAGTTGTACTGAATGTCAGATTTATCTGGAAAAAAATCTATTAATTCTTCATCTTCAGAAGTAAAGTACAGACACTAGGGAAATAGATAATGATGTATTTTTTTTATCTGTCACCTAAATCACTGATATGAAGGCCAAACATAGCAAGTAGGAACACCTTATGAATTCATAAGCCTTTTTGTGAAGTTTTGGTTTCATAAAGCTAAAAAAGATTTGTTAAGGCCTCATATAAAATCATGATACTCTTGTTTTTAATTGTGCATTTCTTTTAAATATAATTTTATCTGTAAGCTTTAACAAAGCAGGGCAATTACTTGTACAGAACTAAAGACTTTTCAGAATGACTTTAATATTATTGAATTCCAGTATTTTTTGAAGAAATGTAATGCTTTCACTCAACTTTTTTATCTTTCTGAATTTAAATGAATAGGGAGGAAGGAATGTAAAGAAAGACTGAAGATGTAGTATGGCTGTTTTGAGTAGGTATTTTGAGGAAAATGTTGAAATCAACAACTTTCTAGTTTAGAGTTGAAGGAGATAATTTTGAGAAGGATAGATTTCCAGATGAGAAAGATAAAAATAAGAAAACATGGGACAGACATAAGATTTCAGGTGGATTAAAATGTCCATCCATCCATAGACAGTAATTCTTAATCCAAGAAGAGGTTAAATTAAAAAAAAAGTCAACTTCTATTGTCATTACTAAAGTATAGAAAATGTAAACAAACTGAAAGAGTGAAAATTTAAGCAGAGACTAGAATGGACAGAGTGCAAATAAAAAGGGCTTAACCATCATCAGAATTCCCAAGATGATGGTCAATAATAATCCTTAGTGCAACAATTAAATCTATTATTATTTTATGATTGTCTCAAAGGAGATATTATATTATATATAGGATAAGGAAAACTGCCAGTAGAATCAGCTAAATTCACAGTTATCTCAAATTTTAGTGAATCAGTAACATTCATTTTTTCAGACATGTGCCTCATTTTTAGTACCACCCCTTTGATTAAAATATATTCTGAGAGGTTTTTACAGTATGAGGCTGGAAAACTAAGTTTCTTGATGTAACAAGCAACCCCAAAAGATGTGGATAAATAAATTCCCCATGAAGAGCTCTGAATTAGGATTTCTCAGGAACCTACAAATATTTTAAATGTATCAGACATGGAACTGAATAATCAGAATCATTCCAGAACTCGATTACTCAGCTGAATTCAGAGTATGGGAAAAAATGCTTATTACTATATGACTGGTTAAAGTGAAAACAGCAACAAAAAATAAGGCCAAACAACAAAAAACAGAAGTAATTTTATTAGAATATTTTACATGCGTTAGGAGCTGTAGTCTGCTCCTAGTACTGTGAAAGAATCTGCCTACACATCTCGGCCTATCAAGTATGTGAAATAAAAATATTTGTTAGCATTTGTCAACAATCAGTGCCAAATACACAGACACACACACACAAAACAAAAATACAAAATACACAGACACACACACACACAAAACAAAAATTTGTTTTGCAGGTGTTTATTTTCAAATGCTAAAATGTTTGATAGTAATTCTAAAAACTAGGTAGTATAGGAGTTTATGGTCTATATATTTTCTTATTGTGGAATCTACAGCTTAAATATTTATTTATTCTTCCAGATGTATGCAGAGAGATACCCATACCACACGCATACACAACTCACACGTACATACCTTACACACTCATACACATAAATATATGTCTTAACAGGAATTCTACTGTGTATATCAGACAGAGGAGCTGGTTTGGTACTCAGTTTTCAATAAGAAGCTCCATCTTCTATTGGGGAGGGGCAAAAAATAAGCTGCATTCAGGGAAAACTTCTTCCTTTCAATCTTTAACTTTTGGGGTTATTTTCTTTCTTTTTCTTCCAGTTTTATTGAGATCTAATTGACGTACATCACTGTACAAGATTAAGATGTGCAGCATAATGATTTGACTTACATACATCATGAAATGATTATCACAAGTTTAGTGATCATCCATCATCTCAATCAGATACAATATTAAAGACATTTTTAAAATATATTTTTTCTTATGATGAGAAATCTTATGATTTACACTCTTCACAACATATATAATATATATATATATATATATATATATATATATATATATATATATATATCTTTTATATTTACATCCCTAGTGTTTATTAATCTTGTGAATAGAAGTTTGTACTTTTTGACCACCTTCATCCAATTCCCCCTCCTCCTACCCAGCCTCTGGTAACCACAGATTTAATCTTTTTTTATGTAACTTTGTTTGCTTTTTTGGTTGGTTGGTGGCTTTTGAAGTATAATTGATCTACAAAACTATGTTTGTCCTTGTTACACAGCACAGTGATTCAATATTTTTATATTTAAAAATGATCACTACCGTATGTCTAGTACCATCTGTCACCTTACAAAGATATTACATAATTATTAACTATATTCCCCACACTGTATACTTCATACCCATGACCCATGTATTTTGTACCTGAAAGTTTATACCTCTTAATCTCCATCATCAACTTATTTTCTTCCCCAACCACCTGTCCCTCTGGAAATCACCCATTTGTTCTTGGTATCCATGACCTGTTTCTGTTTAGTTATGTTCATTTGTTTTGTTGTTCAGATCCACATATAAGTAAAACCATACAGTATTGGTCTTCCTCTGTCTGACTTATTTCACTCAGCATATTATACTCTAGTTCTATCCGTGTTGTCATAAATGGCAAGAATTTATTACTTTTTATGGATGAGTAATAGTCCATTGAATATACATCTTTTCAAATTAGACATTTAGTATTTTTCAGATTTAGTATTTTTTTAGATTTCAGTATTTTTTACAATTTATTGAAGAGTTTATTTCCAGGACTTTAACTGCAGGACCATGTAGCAGTTCTATTTTTAATTTTTTGAGGAACTTCCAAATGTTCTCCACAGTGGCTGCCCCAATTTATATTTCCACCAACAGCGTACAAGGGTTCCCTTTTTTCCACATCCTCACCAGCACTTGTTATTTGCTGTCTTTTTCATAATAGATACTCTGATAAGTATGAGGTGATATCTCATTGTGGTTCTGATCTACATTTTCCTGATGATTAGGAATGTTGAGCATCTTTTTCATGTACCTACTGGACATCTGAATGTCTTCTTTAGAAAAATATCCATTCATGTCCTCTGCGTATATTTTAATTGGATTGCTTTGCTTTTATAATATAATTTCCTTAGCTATACAATTCCATTTTTTTTTTTGTCATGCAGGATCTTAGTTACCTGACTAGAAATCAAACCCACACCCCCTGTGGTGGAAACAAGCATGAAGTCTTAACCACTAGACCACCAGGGAAATCCCTGAAAATCTTTTAAATTAATGTAGTCCCATTTGTTTATCTTTGTTTTTGTCTATCTTGCCTGAGTAGGTATATTCAAACAAATATTGTTAAGACTGATAACAAAGAGCTTAATGCCTGTGTTTCCCTCAAGAAGTTTTATGGTTTCATGTACATTTAAGTCTTGGATCCACTGAGTTTATTTTTGTATATGATGTGAGAAAGAAGTCCAGTTTCATTCTTTTGCATGTAGCTGTCCTGTTTTCCCAACACAATTTACTGAAGTCTATTCATTTGCCACTGCATATTATTGCCTCCTTTGTCAAGATTAATTACCCATATAAGTGTATAACTACCCATATACTTATATTCTTATACCCTGTTTTGTTCCATTGATCTATGTAAGTGATTTTGTGCCACTACAATAGTTTTTTGATTACTGTAGCTTTGTAGTATAGTTTGAAATAAGGGAGTGTGATATCCCCAGTTTTGTTTTTCTTGAAGATTGTTTTGGCTATTCAGGATTTTTGTGTTTCCATATAAATTTTATACTCATTTGTTCTAGTTCCATGAAAAATGCCATTGTTATTTTGATAAGTATTACATTGGATCTGTAAATTGCCTTAGATAATATGGTCATTTAAACAAACTTATTTATTCCAAACCATGAACACTGTATATCTTTCCACTTGTTTGTGTCACCTCCAATTTCCTTCATCAGTATCTTTTAGTTTATTTTGTACAGCTCTTTTACTTCCTTAGTTTAATTTATTTCTAAGTATTTTATTTGTTTTGATGCAATGCAAATGGGATTTTTTTAAAGTCTATTTCTGATAGTTTATTGTTAGTTTATGGAGACATAATAGATTTCTGTATATTGATTTTGCATCTTACAACCTTACTGAATTCATTGATGAGTTCTAGTAGCTTTTTGGTGGTGTCTTTAGGATTTTTTAATGAATTGTATTATGTCATCTGAAGAGTAAACTTTTATTTCTTTCTTTGCAATTTGAATTAATTTTATTTCTTTTTCTTTTCTGATTGTTGTGGCT